>NC_024001.1:600000-937610 GCF_002220235.1 Bathycoccus prasinos
GATACGAACGGATTCTCGTCGAACACGAAAGGTTTACTCCTCGCCATCGGCTCTTCGCTCTGCATAGGCGCCTCGTTCATCATAAAAAAGAAAGGGTTAAAACTGTCGAGCTCTCGCGCGAACTCAAAACGAGCCGGCGACGGCGGGTTCGGGTACTTACACGAACCTTTGTGGTGGGTCGGCATGCTCTCGATGACGCTGGGGGAAATCGCGAACTTCGCGGCGTACGCGTTCGCGCCGGCGATTGTGGTCACGCCTTTAGGCGCGTTGTCGATTATCATTTCCGCGGTGTTGAGTCATTACGTGTTGAACGAGAAGTTGAACACGTTTGGGTGGTTGGGTTGTGCGTTGTGTATCGTCGGGTCCGCGAATATCGTGTTGCACGCACCGGAGGAGAAGGAAATCGATTCGATCAAAGAGATTGTGCGTTTAATGCTCCAACCGACGTTTTTGTCGTACGCGGCGTTTGTTTTAATGTTTACGTTTGTGTTGATCACGCAGATTTATCCGATTCACGGGACGACGCAATTGTTGGTACCGATTGGGATTTGTTCGTTGGTTGGGAGTTTATCGGTGATGAGCGTGAAGACTTTAGGATTGGCGCTGAAGATGACGTTCGAGGGCAACAACCAGATGCGGGAAATCGAGACGTGGGTGATGATCGGGTTTGTGATTTTTTGCGTGTTGACGCAGATGAACTACTTGAATAAAGCGTTGGATACGTTTAACACGGCGATTGTGACGCCAATATATTACGTGTGCTTTACGACGTTGACGTTAACCGCGAGTTCGATCATGTTTAAAGATTATTTAGGGCAAGGATACGCGGAAGTTTTGAGTCAGACGATCGGGTTCGTGGTCATCGTGAGCGGCGTCTTTATACTCAACGTGACGAAAGACATACCGCAGGAAACGTTGAATAGAAAACGGTGGATCGTCACCAGGCAAGATAGTCGAGAGTTTGAAAACGTGCAAGAGGAATATCGCGATAGTTTGAAAAAAGGTAGCCACAATAATCTTTGATTGATTTTTCTCTTCGCGTAATCTATAATAAGAACGACGAGACGACGCTTTGTAACATTAGTAGATATCTAATATATTAAGCATTATTATTATTACTATATTTCAAACTCAAATCGTTTTAAAGTAAACCTAAAGATGCGGCTAAGGACATATCAGCTCCACCTGGGGATGTGCTCGCGTTTGGATTGACACCTCCGCCCGGCGGACCCGGTGACATTTCTTTGAGAGGTTTTGGATCCGTCGCCGGCTCTGGAACCGCGTCGTCGTTTTCCTCTTTCGCGTCGTTGCCTTTCCCCGGAGTTTCGTTCGCGCCGCAGCCATCATCGTCCTCAGAAGTCGACGACGGTTTTTGCGCGTTCATCATAAACTTTTCGTTTACTCTCCATTCCAATTTACCATCAATCACTTCGTAAAATCTTTGCTTGGCGTCCAGACTCACGTGTTCGAAACAAAATCTCGAAAACGGCATCGCGTTTTTCTCGCACGTTTCCGACGAACACGTCGTCCTCGTTCCGTTTTGTTCCCGCTCGTGGTCGCCTCCTTCGTGTTGTTGTTGTTGTTGTTCTCCGTCGACGATAGTATTTTCTCCGTCGTCTTTACCTGCTTTTAAGCCTCTCGCGTTTGCCAGCGCCGTCGCCGCCGACTTCAACCCCACGTGCCCGTGTTTCAACTGAAACTTCCTGTGTCTCTTCCTCATCGTTTCGATCAAATCGTAATACGTTTGCTCGTACACGCGCATAAGCGCTTCCACGTTTTCTTTCCTCTTCACGATCAACTCTCGCGTGGAAATCGTTCTCGTTTTCGTCGACTGTATTTCCGAATCCTCCTCCGTTTTGTTGTCGTCGTCGTCTTCTTTCTTCATCTCTTCTTCTTCTTTGTTCAGCGCGTCGTCCAACTCGGAATCCGAGGCGATGACGGTCGTGTCATCCTCACCATCATCATCGTCAAAGTTGTTTTCTTTTACTTCTGCTTTTTTCTTCAGTTGCACCGCGCCGTAATCGTCCTCTGGTGACTCGTGCAAACGCAAAAAGTCATCCTTTTTTGTCTTTCTCTTCTTCTTGTTTGTCGTCTTTCTCTTCGCATCGTCGACGTTCGCGGTCGTTGGTGAAGCCGGTGCTGGAGCTGGTGCTGAAGCTTCCGGTGCGGCTTCAATTCCGTTGTTTTCGTCCATTTTTTCGCTTCTTTCTTCTGTTGTTCTTTCTTCCGAGAAGAAGAGAAAAACGCAGTTTTATTAAGGAGTAGGGTTTGAAGCCCTAAATCATAAAATTCGTTCGTTTTGGTCTTGCCAAAGGACGGACCGACGTGTTTTTCTGCTGAAAGTGCACATAAATTTAAAACAACTTTTTTTTGTACATAAAACTACCACATAAGGAAGAGCGCTCGAGCGGGCGTTTTCGTTATTTTTATCGCCGTTGTTGTCGTCGTGCTTTATCATCAGAGAGCGAGAATATAGGACTTGTGTTGTTGGTCTTTTTCTTCGTCCGTCTTTTGCTTTTGCGCGCGCAAAGTGTGTCTGTCGTCTGCGAAATTGAGAAGTTTTTCTGAAATTGGGGAAAAACGAGAGAGAAAAGAAAAAAAACACACCAACTGTAATCAATTTTCGCGAAGCGACGCGCGAGAAAAAACGCTTCAAAAACGAGACGAAACGCATTCTCGAGAGGCGTAACGCACCACGCAGCAGCGGAGTGTTCCAAAACGACTCGTCGCTGTGATATCGATCATCGTAAAGAGACGACCAACGACCACCGTCCGCGCGAGTGAGTGAGTTTTTTTTATTCCAAAATTCGAGCTCGAAAAGACGGGACCGCTCTCGGAAAAGGTCGCTCTCGCGTGCATCCGAAAACGACGGAGTTTTTTGACAAGAGGAAGTGAGTGAGTAAATAAAGCAGAGGTTTTTGAAGAGGGTGTTTCATTGTAGGTGCGCAGAAAAAAAAAATATGAGCAACTACACCGCAACCGCGGCGACGACGAGAATTTCATCGAGTGCGGTGGTGGAAGACACGCACATCGAGGAGCAACTGAATAGCGTTCGGTTGGACGGGGAGAAGTCGCCGCTGACGAGTCCGAAAAGAGGCGGGCGTCCGAGTAAGCAAAAAGTGAGCGCGTTTAAAGAGGGGCCTGGGGAGAAAACGACGACGACGACGAGTTCTTCTTCGACACAAGCGCGGGGTATTCCGACACCGAATACTGTGACGACGCCTTCTTCGTCTTCGCAAAGTGACGATGGTGCGTATACTGCGCATTATGAACAGCAATATCAACAATACTACGCGCCGGCGACGAACGCGACGAATGCTGCGAATAGTTACGAGTATACGCAACACGGAGGGATCGGGGAAAACGGGGGTAACGAGAATTTTATGTACGCGAGGCAAATGTACGAGTACGAGATGGCGTTGAGGCAACAAATGTCGTACGCGACTGGTTCACCGGAACAGATGATGCCGCTTTTAGTAGGATCGCCGCCGGGTGGACCGCCGCCGCCGTTGATGGGTGGATTTGATCCGAACGAATTCGCGAGGATGCAACAGGCGCAACAGATGAACGCGGCGTATTACGCGATAGTCCCGACGCAGGAGATGCTTGAAATGTACGCGGCGCAAGGAATGCCGTTTCCTGGGAACATGATGGGTATGAATGGTGGTGCAAATGGTTCAAACAATGGAAACGGTTTTCAGATGAGCAACAACAACAATAATAGTCATCATCACCGGTATGGATCACGGCAACAGAGAGGCTATAACAAAAGCCACCAAAACAACTACAACAACAATAATAATAATGGATATTACTCGTCGTCGTCGCTCAACGGGTCCGACAGAGGAGGCATGGATTCACGAGGCAGTTCGAGAAACGGGCGGCAGAGGAAAAACAACAACTTTGGTCACATGAACAATCGAAGAAGCGAAAACGATCTTGGTAACTTCTCAGTGTATAACAGCAGTAACAACAGCGGTGACGCGGATGTTTATGGAATGAATGCGAATAATAGCGGCCCACCGCCGTCGGAAGCACTCTTGAGGTACAAAATGTTACGCATCCCCAATTCTGGAGGAAACGCCAGTCGCGGAGGAGGCAACATCTCCAACTCGAACAGCGCGAGTGAAAATTTGAACGACGATGGCGGCGAATTCACATTTCAAGAAGTAATTGGTAATTGCGTGGAGTTTTCGAGCGATCAGCACGGTTCGCGGTTCATTCAGTCGCACATCGATATCGCGGCTGACCCGGACGGAAGTAAGTTCAACCAAGTCCTGGAAGAAATCTCTCCGAATTTCAAGACATTAGCCGTAGATGTGTTCGGGAACTACGTCATTCAAAAGTGCTTCGAGCGCGCTAACGAAGACCAGCTGGAATCGTTGCTCGAAAAAGCCTCGGGTGAAGCGTGTTTGGAGTTGTGCTTGAACGCTTTCGGGTGTCGAGTCATCCAAAAAGCCTTGGATGTGAGTTCCCGAGAGCAGCGAGATACGTTATTCTTTGAACCGCTCAAACGTGAGCTCGAAAACTTGTGTTGTGATCAGAATGGGAACCACGTGGCTCAAAAGTTCGTCGTAGAACTCTCCGCCACGGGCGATTTGGAGAACTTTGTAAAAATTATTGTAAAAGACGCGGAGACGGTCCGCAAACTCTCCTCGCACCCGTTCGCGTGCCGAGTCGTCCAACGCATGCTCGAACACTGCACGGAAGAGCAAAAGAACGAGTCTTTTCTACCGGCTATCGTCGAGAAAACAACCGAACTCGCCATCAATCAGTTTGGAAACTACGTCGTTCAGCACTCGTTGCAATACGGTTCCGAGAAGTTCAGAAAGCAAATTTTGAGAGAGTTGGCGACGGAAATAACGTCTTTAGCCACGCACAAGTTTGCATCGAACGTGATTGAAAAATGCATGGCGTATTGCGGAAAGGAAGAAAAGAAAATCATGATCGATAAAATGCTCGGAAAAAGAACCGCATCCTCCGACTCTGTGCTCGAACCAGAAGATCCAGGAGAAGGCGGGATCGAAGAGAAAGATTTCGAGGGCGTAGACCACCTCCCGAAACTCATGTCCGACCAATACGCGAACTACGTCGTCCAAAAACTCCTCGAAATCTGCGACGACGACCAGTTTGAAGAGTTCTTAACGCGCGTTCGCCAACACGTGCCGGAAATGAAAAAGTATGCCTACGGTAAACACATCGTCGCGCACGTCGAGAGGATCGTCGAAAAGCGAGGCGTACCGACTGCGGAGACCACCGCGGCCGCAGATGAAACACGAGAAGAAGAAGCCTCCTGAGCGTCCTCGTTGTCGCGCGAATGTGTACGCCGTTACTGTTATCATTATCATCTTTGTTGTATTATTACCATCATTACTATTATTCGATATGTATTAATAACTTTTAACACTCATTTTATCGTGAGCAAAAACTCCACACAAAAACAAAAGAAAAGCGTTCCTCCTCTCCCTCACATCCGTTTTCTTCTTCTTCTCGTGATAGTATTACATCTCTGTTAGTATTATTATTTATCAAACTATACATCGACAGAAACCGCGTTAATAAGAAAGAGAAGGATCCAAACATGACGACGCTCGTGGTTTCCTTGTCCACGTCGTCGTCGTTTCTCTTCTCGAAAAGAGAAGGACAAAAGGGACGACTTGGAGGAGGAATGTGTTTTCCTCTCCGGAAGGGAACACCACGAACGACTTTACCTCGCCGACACCACCATCATCATCGAAATAGTCGAAAACGAACAACGACGAGTATTCCACGCGCCGCGTTCTTGCGGGATTTCTTGAAACCGTCGTCGTCCAAAAACAGAAAGGAAGAGGACCGCAACATTGAAATATTTGAAGGCGAGGTGAGCGAGATTCTCGAGTCGGCGCGAGCGGCGGTGTTTCCAACAACGGCGGAGAAGAAGACGGGGAGCGGCGACGCGGAGGCATCGTCATCGACGAGTTGTAATAGCGGTTTTCATCAAGGCGAAATCTGGGGAAACGGCGAGCATTTAGGCATGGATGTGAGATGGAAGTTGGCGTACGCGGACGAAAATTTCATCGATGAGTGCGTGAATCCGCACTTGGCGTACGTCTCCGGCTTCGACGCCGAGAGGAATGAAGTTTGGGAGACGGATTTTAGCGGATACACACAGACTTTGGATTTAGACGATCGCGAGGCGGCGTTGTTGGCGACGTGGATTCGAACTGGGTATTGGGTGTCTAGAGATTGTTTGGAGATGAAAGGATTGTTGGAGGTGACGTACGTGAAAGATACGAACGAGAATGAACGAGTGGTGGCGGTGAGATTGAAAGACGACGGGTTGATTGTCGCCAACGTGTTTTTATGTAAAGAGACGTATTTGCCGAAGAAAGTGCAGATTAAGTGTTGCGGGAGCGTGGAGACGTGGAAGTATAGTCGATGGAAGGCGTACCAGCATGGTCAGTTTATGTTTGCGGAGACGTGTGAGATTATTGGATCGAGCGGAAGTACGCAGAGGTTTGACGCTCAAGGGTATAGGGCAAAGAGTTCGTCCAAGACGTTTAGTAGTCCCGAAAAGAGGTTTGATAGCGAGTTGATTTCGATTGAAAAGGATGACGATAATAGAGTGGGTGAGAGCAGTGGTAGTAGTAGTAGCAGCAGCAGCAGTAGTAGTAAATACAATGTCGAGGTTGTAAAATGTTCCTCCGATCACGTGTTAGTTCGACCGTACATCAACGGTCGAGATGTCGGTCCGTTCATTTTAGATACCGGGGCGAGCGGTCTCGTGTTAGACCAGCGCGTTGCGGACGATTTAGATTTAGCCACGTTTGGCGAAGTGCACGTTTCTGGGGTCTCGACAAAAGTCAAATGCGCTTTCCGCCGCGCGAAAGAGTTGAAGATTGGTAAATTGAAGATTGAAAAGCCAGTGTTTATGCAAATGGACGCGAGTGGTGTCGTTTCCGGATGTAGCGAGCGCGTTGCGGGTATAATCGGTTTCGATGCGTTTAAATCTTCTATCGTTGACGTTTCTTCCGGCAACGATAAAACGGTCCACATTTACCCGAGAGGTTATTTCGATGCGAACGACTGGCCGTGGCAAAACGTTTCCATCGTCTCAAACGTTCCGCATTTGAAAGCTCGATTTTCGGGGAAAGGTAACCACCAAACCAAATTAAGGATGTTCATGGTTGACTCTGGTGCGGGTGGAGCAGATGTCATCTTCCACGGCCGTGCAGTTGAATCGCTAGATTTAGAAAACGCGTTGCTTTCCAAGAACGAAGTTCGCCGAACGTCGACGGTTCGCGGCGTGAGCGGAAGCGGCGGTGGTGGTGGCGGTGCCGAGAAGTGCGTAAAAGCGACGTTGGATTGGATCGAGTTCGAGAACAAAGGTATGCGCGTCCAGGAGTTGAAGACGCTCTTAGCTAACGGGAGTGGCTTTGATTTAAGCGAGTTTGGCGTCGGTATGGTGTGCGCGAATGTTTTAAATTCGAGACGAGTGGTTTACGACATGCCCAACCGACGCATGTGTTTGTTCGAGGAAGAGAAAAAAAAGGTAAACGATTAGTGTATATAGTTCATGGTAGATAGATAGGTACATTAGAAACGTCGTTGAATGTTATAGCACGTTTTTTCTAAAGGCGTCGTATTGTTATTATCGTTGTTTATAC
Source organism: Bathycoccus prasinos (assembly GCF_002220235.1). Lineage (NCBI taxonomy): Eukaryota > Viridiplantae > Chlorophyta > Mamiellophyceae > Mamiellales > Bathycoccaceae > Bathycoccus > Bathycoccus prasinos. The sequence goes on from NC_024001.1 coordinate 607,647, forward strand.
TTCCGGAACTTGAGGTAAATTCATAATCTGATCCACCGCGTCTTTCGGATCCACGTCTCCTTCCAATATTCTCGCCACCGCGGTCAACACCGGTAACGACACTCGATGTTTCCTGGCAAGCTGAACAACCGCCCCAGCCGTAGCCACGCCTTCTGCGACTTGATTCATCGATCCTAGAATTTCCTCTAACGTTTCCCCGCTCCCTAATCTCGATCCTACCGTTCTATTCCTGGACAAGTTCACGAAACACGTCAACATGATATCGCCGGTTCCACTCAAACCGGCTAAAGTCTCGCTCTTCGCGCCTAACTTCCCAGCCAACCACCGAATTTCCGCGCATCCTTGCGCCACCAAAGCTGCCATGGCGTTGTTTCCCAACTCCAGACCCTCTACAATACCTGCCGCAATCGCCAACACGTTCTTCAACGCGCCGGACATCTCCACGCCAACCACGTCCGTGCTCGTGTTCACTCGCAAACACGAACTCCCGTAGAGCGATTGCACGCGTCTCGCCAACGCTTCATTCTCCGACGCGGCAACAATTCCGGTCGGTAAGCCTTGCATCAACTCCACCGCAAACGTCGGTCCGCTCAAAACGCACAAAGGTTGGTCCCTCTCCAACGCCTCCGGAATAACCTCGGACATCATCAAAGACGACCCGACTTCCAAACCTTTCGATAAACACAACAGAGGCGTTTTCGGATCGATGATATCCTTCACTGAACTCAAAAATTTCCTCGAATGTTGCGTCGGCACCGCGTGAATGATAAAATCGGAATCCTTCAACGCCTCTTTCGCGTCCGTCGTCGCTCGTATATTCTTCGGTAACTCGTACTTGGGCAAATATTTCGCGTTGCGATTGGTCGCGTTGATCGTCTCCGCCTCTTGTTCGTTTCTTAACAGTAAAACCACGTCTAAATCGCTCTTGTTCCTCGCCAATAACGTCCCCATGGCGGTCCCGAACGACCCGCCGCCCATGATGGTCACTTTCTTCGTGTTCGCCAGAACGTCCTCGTCGTTCTTATTCGCGCTCTCTACGAACGACTTCCAACGCATGATTTTCTCCCACGATTCGCTCACATCTTTTCGGTCTTTCTCGGTGATGCCGGAAAGGAACTGCTCGTACGCCCCGGATGCTCGACAAGGGGAGATATAAACGCCTCTTTTTCTACATCTCTTTCGCGTGTTTTCTGTGCCTGTTGTTCTCGTTGCGACGAACAAAACCGCGCCGCGTCTGTCGTCGTTATCCACTTTTGCCACCGACGATGGTGATGTTAAAAATCTCGAAACGCTCCTTCTTTTCCCTCCTCCCGGTCCAATTTGCCTCGACTGTTTCGAAGAAGAAGAAGAAGAAGACGACGACGAAAAAGAGGATATGCAGCAGAAGCACGTCGTCGTTTGTGTCGTCCTCGTAAACGTCGAAACGCTGCTGCTCATGATGAGAGTAGTATTTTCTTGGATGATATAATTCCACAGAAGACAGACTTTTGACAGAGCGAGTGAGTAAGTAAGAGGAAAAAAATGGCCGCAGAAAAGAGGAAAGTTGTGCGTTGGACAAAAAAAACGCAATTCTCTTCTCTCCGCAGTCTGGCAGTGGCTCTTTTTTTGATTGAACGATTTTGAGTTCCCGCTTCGTCAAAAAAGGAGACAAAGTGTGCGTTCGCATTCTTTTTCGGATCTCTTATAAAGCAAATTCGAGAACGAGAGGCACGCATCGAAAACAAAAAACTTCGTTCTTCCTTCTTTCCTCCACACAAAACGCACACTCAAACGCATAAAAATCTCAAAACACACACGCATGCGAGGCATCATCTCGCAACAACAACAACAACAACGGGCGGCGGCGACGACGACGACGACGATCGGAAGATCGTTTAGAAAGAGTAGCTTTGGTGGTAGAAGTACTTCGAAGAAGTGCAACAACAACAACGCTCTCAGAGTTGTTTTTTGTGGAGGTTCAGGCGCGAGAGCGAGACGGGACGAGCGACGAGCGCGGTGTTCGAAACATCATCACGTCGAAACGTCGTCGTCGTTCGGGTCGAACGCGACGAGGAAGAAGAAAGAAGGCGAGACGCTGACGAGAGCGATGCGGGAAGTGCACGACACGAAAGATGAACAGAAGACAGAGGAGACAAAAGCGTACTCGAAAGACGGAACAGATCTGATTGAAATCGACGAGATGTTAAAGCCACACGAAGGGCATTTGCGATACCGGTGGGAGAAGTTTCTGGAGGTGAAAGGCGCAATCGAAAAAGCGAGCGGTTCTTTGTCTGCGTTCGCGGATGGATACAAAGAGTACGGGTTTTCGAAAAAGGAGGATGGAACGATCGTGTATAAGGAATGGATGCCGGCGTGTAACCACGCGGCTTTAGTTGGGGACTTCAACGGTTGGAACGGCGAAGCGACGCCGATGGCGCGAGACGATTTCGGGAACTGGTCGTGCGAGTTACCGGCGGGGACGATTCCGCACGATTCCAGGGTGAAGATTCGTTTTTTCAAGGACGGTGGACACGTGGATAGAATTCCGGCGTACATCAGGTACGCGAGAGTGCCGCCGAACGAGATGGGCGCGAAATACGACGGGATTTATTGGGATCCGCCGAAGGAAGAGCGACACGAGTGGAAGTTTAAGAAAGGTCCGAAGAAACCGTCGGCGCCGAGGATTTACGAGGCGCACGTTGGTATGTCCTCGAACGACCCGAAAGTTTCCACGTACAGAGAATTCGCGGATACGGTTTTACCCCGAATCAAAGGCGGTGGCTACAACAGCGTACAATTGATGGCGGTAATGGAACACGCGTATTACGGCTCGTTCGGGTACCACGTGACGAATTTTTTTGGCGTCTCTTCGAGGTCAGGCACCCCGGAGGATTTCAAATATTTAGTCGACAAAGCGCACGAGCTTGGTGTACGGGTCATCATCGACGTCATTCACTCGCACGCGAGTAAAAATACCGAAGACGGTTTGGCCGGTTTCGACGTCGGGCAAAAAGCGGAAGACTCGTATTTCGACGTCGGCGAGAAAGGGTACCATTATTTGTGGGATTCTCGCTTGTTTAAATACGACAACTGGGAAACGCAACGCTTGCTTTTATCGAACGCGAAATACTGGATCGAAGAATACGGCGTGGATGGGTACAGATTCGATGGCGTGACGAGCATGTTGTATCACCACCACGGTTTGAATATGGAGTTCACTGGAAACTACGAGGAATATTTAGGCATGAATACGAACATCGATGCGGTCGTTTACCTCATGCTCGTCAACGACATGTTACATTCCAACTACCCGGAAGTTGAAGTCTTTGCCGAAGACGTTTCTGGTATGCCCACGTTGTGCAGAGACGTTCGCGAAAACGGCGTCGGCTTTGACGCTCGATTGGCCATGTCCATACCGGACTTTTGGGTGAAATACTTCAAAACGCGAAAAGACGAAGATTGGGGCATGCACGAAATCATTTCCACTCTGTGCAACCGCAGATACTCAGAAAAAGCGATCGCGTACGTCGAATCGCACGATCAATCCATCGTTGGCGATAAAACAACCGCGTTTTGGCTCATGGACGCCGAAATGTACGGCCACATGTCCGCGACGCAACCCATCACCCCGATCATCGAAAGAGGCATCGCGTTGCATAAAATGCTTCGTCTCATCACCATCGGTTTAGGTGGCGAAGGATACCTCGCGTTCATGGGCAACGAGTTCGGGCACCCAGAATGGGTCGATTTTCCTCGCGAAGGTAATAACTGGTCCCACGACCACTGCCGACGCCGATGGGACCTCGCCGACGCCGAGCATTTACGATACAAAGATATGAAGAACTTTGACCGCGAAATGCTCAACATCGAAGATGGGTTCAAGTTTCTCTCCAACGGTCACCAACACGTCTCTACCGCGGACGATAACCGCAAAATTATCGTCTTTGAAAGAGGCGACTTACTCTTCGTCTTTAACTTCAACCCGACGCAAGATTTCGAAGGGTTGGAAATCGGCGTCCCGAAACCGGGCAAATACGTCTGCGTCTTGGACACGGACGAAGGCCAATTCGGAGGTCGCAACAGAGTCGATAAAGGCACCGAACACTTCACTTCGCCGGAAAAAATCGAAAGTTGGGTCGGACCGTACCCGCAAGAGCCGAGAGAGTGCTCGATGAAAGTGTTGAGTTGCTCGAGAACCGCGCAGGTGTACAGGAGAGTCGACGAGAGCGAGTTTATGAATAGCCACCCGGACGCCGCAGCCGTCGCGAGGTAAAAATGGATTTGATTTGAGAGAACTCGAAAAGAAGAATCAAGCTTTCTATTTTAATACTAACATCAGTTCACTCGCGTTATAAATATAACTCTCTCTCTCTCTCTCTCTCTCTCTCTCTCTCTCTCTCTCTCGTAGTAAAACTACGCTCTATGTTTGAAGATTTTTTTGCTCGCACGCCCCTTTTTACTTCTAAAGGGAATCCTCCATTTTCCAGTAACACTTGTATTTATTCATTTAGTCACTCTTAAAAGAAGAAGAAGAAGAAGAAGAAGAGGAAGAAGAAGAAGAAGCGACGTAAACGACGTGAACGACGTAAACGATGATGACTTATTTTTCTCCTTTTCTTCGCGTCTGTGTCCTCGTCGTTTTCGCGTTGTTGGTGATGCCGTTGAACGACGATTACGGCGCGACATTCCTCGTCGTTCACGGCGAAGAATTGGGTTTAGAGAAGAAGATGACGATGGTCGAGAAGAAGAAAAAAGTTCTCCTCTTGCCGACGATTCCAAACGTCCAATCCTTGCGCTCGGGTATGCACGACGACATCGTGAAACGCGCGTTTTTCGGCAAAAACGCCCCGGGTGTTCTCTTCGTCAAAGGGCTGAAAGGGTTCCAAGAAGTGAGAGAGAAAAGTTTAAGACGCTTGGCCGAATGCGCGACATCGACAAAGAAGACGAAGAAAGAAGACGAAAAAGAAGACGTGTTCTTACGCAACTCAAAAACGTATTCGAAAGAACATCCCGAGATCGAGCGAAGCACGCTCGCGGAGTTTGCGAATAAACGGTTGTCGATGGACGTGAACGGGGAGTGCGAGGACGAGGGCGAGGACGGGTTCGATTTGCGAAGAGAGTTGGAAAAGTTAAGGGATTTCGCGGACGTCGTGAGTCGAGCGACGTTGCCGAGACTCGATGCGATTTTAAACTCGAACGAGAAAGAGGATAAGACTAGGAGACCGTCGAGGATGGAGAGGAACTTTTTTAACGACGCGTTGCGTTCGGAGGCTTCGTTGGATCATTTTCACGTGTACGCGAGTAGCGAGGATTCGTCATCGTCGAGTTCCTCCGAAAAGAATGTAAGAGTAAATAAAAGCGAGAAAGCGCAAGGGAAGCACGAACACACCGACGTTGGTGTTGCTATCGTGATGACTCCGGCGTGGGTGAACGGGAAAGACGACCAGGCGGGATCGAGAGGTTTGATCGTCGACGGCGTTTCCTTCGACATCCCAAGCGACGGCATGCTCGTTTTGTTAGGAGAAGCCGCTCGCGCGTGGCACCCAAAACGACACGATCGCGTTAGCACTACGAATAGCCTATTAGACGAGATCAAAATCCCAACTCACGCTGTCGCTTTGGAAAGAGGCGAAACGAGAGCCTGGTTTGGTCGAATGATTCTGCCAAACTTGAGCGACGAGCATCCGGACTTGAACGTCAATTTGAACTTTGGCGAATGGTTGAATGGTGCGAGAGCGCTCGTGAATGGAATAAACGGAATTGAAGATGTAAAAGAAACGAGTGGATCCTCTTCTGACGTAATAGATTACGTCTCCGCGGCATGCGATGGATTACCGACGACTACTACGGACGACGAATCGAGATCGCGTGTTCCGCAAAGACGAATATTGGCCGACGACGGCTCGTGCGCGGAAGGTACCATTTACTGCTGGCTCAGCTGCCAACCGATTCCAACAGGGTGTGACGCTTCCACGGCTAAATGTCAAGAGTCTGGCACGGAAAAAATTTGGCCGGACGATTTCGGCGCCAACGGTGCGGAGGCGCACTGCGACAGTTGTGCTCCAGCCTGTCCAGCCGTTCCAAATGAAAGCTCTGGTGGTCAGTGCAACTCGAATATCCCTCCAACAACTATGTTTATGGATGGGTTCTCGTCCGGAACGGACGCAAATCAACCGTGCGTCGCGTTCTTCTTCGAGTCGTGGTCGTTGAAAACGCCCGCTTTGGTTTTCGCCGCTTGTCTATTTACCATCTTCCTAGGCATGTCCATCGAACTCTGCGCCAAGTTGCGTCGCAAAGTTCGGGGCGGGGGAGGCGCAGGTTCAGGAAAATCAACTCGACCTATCGACCGGACGACAACGTTGTTGACGCTTCTCTTATACGCGTTTCAAGTGACCGCCGGTTACCTCCTCATGCTCGTCTCCATGACGTACCACGTCCCGTTATTCTTCTGCGTCGTCCTCGGTCTCACGTTGGGCCACGCCATTTTTTCCGTCTACAGCTCCGACGGTGGAGGCAAAATCACCGCAGGCACGACGGCGTGCTGCGCAGAAGCCCGCGACGACGCCGACGACACCAACGAATCCGACCGTAGCAATTCCTTAGAGCGCGAAATATTACGCGACAGCGGAACGAGCACCTCGCCGACGGAGAGCGACGGAAGCGCTCGCGTGTAGTAGACCTCCTTCGACGGAGAATTTTAACACTAATAATCATCAGTAGTATTAACACAAAAGTCTTTCTCGAGAGATTTTAACGCTTAAGGATGGTAAAAAGAGTTCGAATTATGTCGAATTGTTTTTACATTCCGATCGATGTGGACATCCTATTCCTCGTAGTACACCTTTTTCGTCGGCGTTATTACATTTCAGGCTTGTCTTGCTTAACTGTTTCTCGTTTTATCTTCCAAAACCCAAAATGAAACGCATCACTCTTTTACCGCGCTTCTTGAGTACGAGCAGTGACTACGAAGCGCAAAATCACATTCACACGTTTCACTTACCTTCTTGGTTTCACTTTTTTGTGCCTTTTCTGGCTCGAGAAGAAGAACGGTGGGTATGAACGATGAGGAACGACCCCCTCGGCGTCAATCGCTTCTCACGCACGCGTTGCTCAAAGGTGCCGTCTCGGACGACGACGAGGATGAAGTCGAGGATGAAGAAGAGTTGAAGCAACAAAAACGAATCGAAGACATGGACGAGGAGGACCAACCGGAGTACTCCATGAAGGAAATCAAGACGGTTTTGGAAGAGGCGGCGGAGGATATCGAGGAGAGCGGGATATTCGACGATTTGGCGGAGAATATCGAGGAAATCGTACGAGTGGGAAGCTTCAAGGCGTCGTCTTCGTGGGACGAACGAAGAGAAGGGATGTTGTCGCCGAGAGGAGGAGGAGGAGGAGGAGGGATGAACATAACGAACGGTTTTCGAACGAACGCGACGATGGGTCATGCGGAGAACGAATCATCGGCGGATGACATGAAAGAGAACCTCGGCGGCGGCGGAAGGAGTTCGAGCTCGTTTCGAAGGAAGAGGAGCGAGTACTTATCGAACGAGGTGATGAAATCGCTCCGCGAGGACAGACAAGAAAACAACGGGTATCCAACGCCGATTTTAGTTACCGAGGAACAGTTGACGGATGCATTTGAGGTCATCAACTCTTTGGAGACGTACGTTGAGGCTGGGGAAGCCGATCCGGATTTTGTGGAGCAGTTTGTTCCGGAAGAGTTGGCGGTCATCGTGAAAGGTTTGGCGGAAACGGCTGGTTTCGAAGAGACGCTGATGGACGACACGCAACAAGACGCGATTGATTTCGAGGAGGCGGTACCGGATGAATTCAACTTTGAAGAGATTCGGAAGACATTCGACGTGCAACCGATCTCGTCGAGGTCGATGGATGACGTTAGGGAAAGGTGTTTGGAACTCGTAAATGACATGCGTTTGGAGGATACGTTCGCGGTGATTGATTTACACGCCGTGGTAAAGTTGTACGAGCACTTGAAGAAGAGGATGCCGAGAGTGACGCCACATTACGCCGTGAAGTGCTGTCCGGATAGAGGGATCATTTCAACGTTGGCAGCTTTGGGTGCTGGATTCGATTGCGCCAGTCAGGGCGAGGTGGAGTTGATTAAAGAGTTGGGTATTGACGTGGATAAAATCATCTTGGCACACGCGGTGAAGAGGCCGGTGGATTTGCGTTGCATCGCCGAGCACGGAGTAAAGTTTACCACGTTTGATTCCGAGTCCGAGCTGCACAAAATGTTTGCCGCTCGATTAAACGAGTGCAAGTTGGTCTTAAGAATTAAAGCGGACGACCCGATGGCAAAGATTTCGTTCGGCGCGAAATTCGGCGCGCACATGGACGACATTCCTAAACTTTTATCGACGGCGCAATTGCTCGGCATGGATATCGTCGGCGTGTCGTTTCACGTCGGCAGCTCCAGCCGAAACCCGAACGCGTACAGAAACGCGATCCAACAAGCCAAGGATGTTTTTCAACAAGGCTATCATTACGGTTTCAAGATGAACTTGTTGGATTTAGGTGGCGGCTATACGGGTCTGTTCGATCAAACGGGTAACATCGACGAGTCCCCGTGCGACTTTTCCATCATCGCGAAAGCGTTAGACGATATTTTTCCGAAAGACCAATGGCCGAAGCTGAAAATTATCGCTGAGCCGGGGAGATATTTCGCGCAATCGCCGATTACCATCGCGTCGATGGTGTACGGTAAACGCGAAACCGTGAAAGCGTCCGGGGATTTACACTACGATTATTACATCACCGACGGCTTGTACGGATGTTTCAACGGCGTCATTTACGACGGATTGGAAACACCGGCGTATATTTTGAAATCCACCGGGGATGGATCCATGCCTGAGCTCGAGTTACGTTTAGGTTTACAACACGAAAGTACCATTTGGGGGCCCACCTGCGATTCCGCCGATTGTGTCATGAGAGACACTATGATGACGGAACTCAACAATGGCGATTACGTGTTGTTTCCAGACTCGGGAGCGTACACGTTAGCTGGAAGTTGCGATTTTAACGGCATTGAAGCGACGAAAGCGAGAAAGTTTTACGTCTGGGGCGACCGAATGTGCCCGACGTGCACGGTGGAACAGTTGGATTCGGAACTCTTTTTACCTTTGAAACCTCCTTGCGAGTTACTCCAACACATCACGCCAGAAACGCGAGCGTCAGACGGCGTCGACGCTGGTGTTGAGTGACATCCATTATCTGAAAGAATAGAAAAGCATTACACAGATAATGAATAGAACTTAGAGGGATGGAGTGCGCGCGCAAAGAGCTGATGAGTTGTACGAGTTGAAAAACACAGATATTTTTTACGACACGAGTAAGACAAACTTTAAAGAGAGAGAATTACACGAGTACGTACGTATGTTGAAGAAAAAAAGAGCGGAAATGTTTTGAAACATTACTACTATTACTGATACACAAGAACACGACGCGCGCCGCGACTACAAATCTAACCCTTTCTTCCCCTTAAAAATCTCCCCCCACTCTTTCCTTAACTTTGTCTCTAAATCGTCCAAACAATCGTCGCCGTCCTGGCCTCGCCTGGCGTCCGCCCACCGCGCGCCGTCCTCCTCGAACCGATGCGGTCCGGATATTGGACTGGACCACCATATCTGTTTATTCGGTGCTTGTTTATTCAACACGTACGTCCCTCTCTCTCGGCCTAAAGAAATGGTCAAAACGCCGTCTGAATAATCGCACTCCACGTCTTCCTCGATCTCGTCGTCCGCCCATTGTTCGAGCTTTTCCCCGAGCAGTTCCAAGTACTCGTTCGCTTTTTCGGTGAATTTTGATTCCGATTCCGTCGCTTTGTTCGAGAAGAGCACAGACGAGGACGAAGCGTGGACGAAGCGAGCAGAAGAAGTTTTACTGGTGGAGCTGTTCTTCCAATCGACAAAGAGAGCGTCGCGTTTACTTCTTCGTCTTCTACCGGAAGCGGCGAACAACTCCCCTAATTGGAAACCATGTCCTCCGCTGCTGTTTTTGGATGATGACGAGGACGTGAACTGTCGCGTAAAAGGAGCGAGGATGCCATCATAATCATCGCACAGACTTCTTCTCGACAAAGAAATGAAAGCAGTCGATGGTACTAAGTTAAAGACGAGATCGTTCGCGGTGTTCTTGTTCCTCATCAGAGAGGAAAAGGAAGAGGATGCGAGCGAAAAACTTCGTCTCATTTTCCCCGTCGTCGTCGTCGTCATAATTGTGACGCATCTTAGGACACGAATATATACACATAAATGGGCGACAACAGGTGCATGCAGAGAGTGCTCACGGGCGCGGCGTTAGGCGGGGCCGTCGGTGGAGCCGTCGGGGCGAGTTACGGGACCTACGAGGCGTTCGCGTACAAGGTATGTGTTGTGTTTTTCTCTCTTTGCTTTTCCCCAAACAACTACTTTAAAGCGCTGATGATGACGAAGATGATGCTTTGTACCGTTATTACTACTGACGAACCTCTTTTGTTGCAGATACCAGGAATGCTGAAAGTTCGGCACATCGGTCGGACGACGTTAGGGAGCGCGGGTTTGTTTTCGTTATTTTTAGGCGCTGGGAGTTTGTTGCATTGCGGCAGGCGGAATTGAGAGAGAGAGAGAAGTTCCAAAACACAACAAACACGCGAATAGCGCGCGGAGGAGACGAGGAGTAGAATGCTGTAGTAAAAAGATCAAATCAAAACCGAGTATAAACTGTGGTCATAGTAGAATGCGTACGCGCGGAGACTGATGTCGATTTTAGCTCTTCTTCTTCTCCTACTTCTATGTCTTATTCTGTCGCGTTTGCGCTTCTTTCTCGAGTCTCTCCTTTTCAATCCTATCGAAAAACGCCCGGTTCATCTCCGTCGCTTCTTTTTCTTTGCACCCGCAGACGACTTCTATGCCTCGATCTAACAACGTTTTCATCCCGCCTCCAGCGACTCTTGGATCCGTATCGTACGCGCCAATCAGTACCCTCTTCACGCCCGCGTCAACCAACGCTCTCGAACACGCCGCGGTTCTCCCAAAGTGATTGCACGGCTCTAAAGTCACGTACGCGGTCGCGCCTTTCGCTTTCTTCCCGGCGGCTCTTAAAGCGTATACCTCCGCGTGCGGCTCGCCCGCTTTCGGGTGGTACCCTTCGCCGACGATTTCGTTCGTCGAAGGGTCGACCAAAACGCACCCGACGATTGGGTTCGGGTTCGTGTGCTCTTCGTACGTCACCGTGTTCGCGAGTTCGATCGCGCGGAGCATGAAACGTTCGTCTTCGCTCGTGTATTCTGTTGTTTGTGTTCGCCGCGAGTTTAACACGAAGAGTGAGTTTTTGAGAGAAACAGAGAGAGAACGAGAACACAACATGTGAAGGTGATACGACATGTCAGTATGAGCGCTAGGGGAAGAGAGAGAGAGAGAAATAAACAATTAAACTTGGATCGGAAATCTCTTGTGGAATAGTCGAAGCGAACATCGCAGCGCGCACATAAATGCTCGCTGCTCTCGACTTCTGTCAGAATACGTAAAGTTCTTTTCGTCATCTCCAAAAACCGCGCGTTTGCGGGCTAAGCGCAAGTGCGTGTGCACACACACTCGTGGTTAGGGGAAAACAAAAGTCGCTCTGAAACGTACCGTAACGAACGCCATCTGGAACCGCTTGGTTTACTACTGATAGTTTTCTGGTACTGCTGCTACTTTTGCCGCTACTGCTACATCGACCAAAACTGCTTCTTCTTCCTCTTTCGAGAGATGTTGGTGATGATGGCGCGTAAAGAATGCTTCCGCGACTCGACAAAAGCGTGACACAAAGAGCAGACATTTTGAGGAAAATGCCGGACAAAATTCACTCCAAAACCCTATTAAATAGGTATGGATGTCGACGTCGAGAACGAGGATACCCCGCGCACAGACATAAAAAGAGACGATCCTCACGATCTCGTGCTCTTACAAAACTGCGATTTACACGTGATTCGGTTACAAAATCAACTCGAGGACTTATCCAACCCTTCGTTTGTGGCACGCATCGACGACGAGATGATTCTGAAATCCATGCGCGAAGAGACGACGCGTTCGATGGAGAAATTCAAGAAAATACGCGCTAAAATTACGTGTGCATCATCGAATGATGATGATGAGAATCGAAGTCGTCGCGTTTTGAACGTTTCGGAGTGGTCGTCCGATGAAGTTAAACTTCAGTTTACTCGAGACCGAATTCGACGAGCGTTTAAGACGGACGAAATTTACCTGTTATTTTTTGAGAAGGACAGAAATGGGTTGCGAGACCGGTTGGACACCATCGAACGCGAATCGAGACTAATGAACGACAACAACAACAAAAACAGAGGAAACAAGGGTAAACAAGGTGGTGGAGAAGGAGGAGGAGCAGGAGCGCGGGAAAAATTGGAAGGGGAAAAGATTGAGATTCTCGTCGCGCTGAAAAATTTAGGCGAGAGGTTAACGGAAGTGGAGAAGTTGTACTTGCGGGAAGGGCTGGAGAGAGGCGCGATGGAAGATTTGGAGATGTTGGACGGAGTCGTTTGAGATATTCGGTTTGTTTGAGTTAGTTTTAGCGGCAATACGTGTGTATCATACGTTTGTATTATAAGTAGTAAGAAGCGCATTTGATTTTTTCTTTTTTACGGTTGCGGGCGCGCTTGGACGACACACAGCGTGCCATCCGAGAGCAAGCATCCTTCGACGTCTTGCGGAACGTTGCCTAAAGTTGATTCTAAGTAGATACCGAGACCACCGAGTTTTGCGCCGACGACGTCGTTTCGACGTTTTTCGTCGGTGGTGAGCCAGTGGTTGCCGTCATCGCAAAAGACCCGTTTCATTTGCAACGCGCTCGAATCCGAGTTGGAGTCGTCGGCGATGTACATTTCACCGAAAGATGAGAATGTTTTTACGGTGACTTCTTTCGTCGCTTTCGCGATGTCGAACCTCCAGGGCGTGCCTCTCACGTTCCCAGACGCTAACGTTTCGCCTAATCCTAAAGCCATCTCCGCGTACATGTCTTGATCGCTCTCCGTTAATGGGTGTTTCGTGTGTAAAACAAAAGAACATTCCGGTTTCAAAGCGACTTGAACTAACGCACACATTTTGGCGTCTTTCTGCGAAACTCTCGCTGCTTTTCGCGAGGCGACGGCTCGGGCGGTGTACAAACTCGCCCAGACTTTCGATACCGCCAACGCGAACTGGTCGTACGATTGTAAATCGACGTTCGGGATGGAGTCGTATAAACCTGCCGCGGACATGCCAGCTAAATCTTCCACGTTTGCAGAGGAGCGGACGAACGCTTTCGAGTTTGCACTCGCGCCCATACCGGCTAAGACTTTTTGGTACACTTCTTGCGACGGACGAAGTTCGTTTTCGACCAATGCGAAGAGTTCCCGACGTGCGGCTTCCAAATCAACTTCTGGAACGTTTGAATCAAGAATTTGTAATCGCTCTTGTAAGTATTGCGTTTTACCGGCTTCCTCAGCCGCGACTTCCATGGCGCCAAATGGAATAGCCACACCAGTAGGCGCACTAAACGCAAACGGCGAAGAATGCGAATCGCTGGAGAGTTTTTCGAGTTTCGCGCAAAACGCGGATTTTGAACCGGCGACGGAGACGGCAAAGTCGAGCGTGCTCTCCGAGAGTTTCGCAAAGGATAACGGATCGTTCGCATACGACGTATCCGCAGCTATAGAGATTGTAGCGGCGGTAGATGCTGTCGCAGAAGCAGTCGATACGGCAGGAGCAGATGATGAAGCGCCGCCAGAAACAGGCGCATCGGTCAACTCAATCTTCACGTCTCCCGGTTTCGATCGAAGCAACACGTTCTTCCCTTCAAAAGAACGTATCGTTTCCGTCAACGCGCCCTCTTCCACGGCTACTAAAGGGACCGCGGATTGTCTAGCACGTAGCGCCAAGTGTGATAAGTGAGGTAAGGCGTGCGATAAAATAATGCCCATGACGTTTGGCCCCATGGTCGAGACCTCTTCGTCGCCGTCGGCAGAATCGCAAAGTAAAATACACGGCTCCGTGATGTTTTCGCGACAGTAGTTCGGATCTAACCGTTCAACTCGTCTCAGCGGATACACGATATCACCTTCGGACGATTGGACGACGCAATCCCAGCCTTGTGCACCGGTGATATTTCTCGATGCTCTACTTAATGCCCCGGCTAACTTGGCGGATTGAAACACCACCGACGCTCTGATTTGCCCTTCTGTGAAGATATCAACCGCGTAGTTGTCGATACCTAAAGCCGGGCCGAGCTGATGCGCTCTGTTCGTAAACAAGTTCTCGAGCACATCGCAAAAGTTTTCTGCGGCACGTTTCGCGCGTTCCGCGATGGCATTTACTCGTAAACCGCCGTCGTTAGATCCGAGAAAAGAAGCCGATTCGCCGGCTAATTTTCGCGCGTCTTCGGCGACGCGCTGCATTTCTTCACTTTTTGAGCTTAAATGCAAAGTATCGAAAGATACTGCGAGCGCATTGAGACATTCACTAACCTCCTCGCTCGTGTAGTTTTGCTTCGGTGGCTCACTTTCCGCGCCGAGAAGGTTGGAGCACCGAGAGAGTAAGACAAACGCGTAGTCTTCCAAGGAAATTTCCGCCAATCGCCACTGTTGGCGAGCGGACATGTCTTGGATGTTCCCGCTTTCGAGCGATCGAACAATTTCCGTTCGTGACTCGTGTAATAACCGCAGCGTTTCCAGAAGTGATTTTAATGACGCGTTTTGATCATCTGCATTCGCTTTTGCTCTTAAAAATGCGTTCGCCGCGTCTGCGCTTTTCGAGCCGCCGTCCTGGTTGGCTAGTTTTTCTAATCGTTCAGCGACGCCAGAAGCGTTAAAGAACTCTTTCAATTCTCTGTAAAAGATTTCAAACTCATCCACGAACGCTTTCGGGTAATCCGTCCCAGGTGCGGTGAGTTTTTGCAGCATCTTCTCCGAGGCGACTAAATCTTCTGGACCAGCGCATCTGTGCAATTTGTTTTGAATCGTGTGTTTAATTTCTTGTCTGACTTCTCGACACTTCCCGTGTTCGTCTCCTTTTCCGTGCGCGATATCTCGAATGCGCGTTAACGGTACGGATTGCGTGAACTCTGCTGTAAACGCGGGTAAACGCGGGTGTAATCGCCGAATTGCGGCGAGTGTGGACATATTATCGGTACCTTCGATGGATTCGATTTTGCCAAACATGCGTTCAGCCGAGCCGGCGTGATGGTTTGGCCTGTAATGCGTTCCATCTTCCACGCACGAAATGGCCCCGACTGAAATCCAAAACAAGTAAATCGTACTATACGCTAACGCGTCTTCCATGTCGTTCCCGTCGTTTTCGCATAAGAGTTTCTCGACGCTTTGCAATTTTTGCCTCCACGAAGATGCAGATTGATCGTTAGACACGAGCGCCGCCGCAAAAGACGGTAAATTGGACGTGTCCCATCTGTTTCGGTCTCTGCTAGATCGGTCTTTGCGATTGTTTGAAAGTTCGACGTCGTCGCCGACCCAGTTGGATACCGCCGCGAAAACCCGTTCACCGTTGTTGCTATTGGTAGACTGCTGTTGATTATGATTATGATTGTGCTGTTGCTGCTGCTGCTCATGACTGTTATTGTCTTCTTCACGATGACGATGATGGTGATCCTCTTCTTGTCGCTGCGGTGGTGGCGGCGGCGCCACGGGATTCGGCGCTGGAGCAGCGGCAACTCGTTGTTGAGATCCTCCTCCTCTCGCGTCCACTGCCATCCTCCCAAAATCCAAAATCGCGTGCGACCGTCTTCCCTCGTCCCTCAACCACGTCTCGCAATCCTCACTCCTAATCAACATCGCCATTCTCTCCCCGCGATACCCGTTCGTAAACTCAAACACGTGCTCAAAACAATCTCTCCCGTTCAAGAACTTCGACTCCTCCGACTGCGCGTCCGGCTCTCTCCCGTTTGGCGGCACGCTTCGCACGAAATGTTTCGGCGACTTCCAATCCTCGTCCTCCTCGCCAATCATCCCCCAATGCATGAGCGCGTCTTGTTCGTTCAAAATTGACGGACAATCCAACTTCACTTTCACCCGAAACGCGGCGTCGCTCAACTTGACGACGGATACGTCCATCGATCCTTTCGTCCTCTCGTCCTCCGTGGACAGGTGGATCTTCTCCCATCGTTCTTCTTTCATAGGAGTAGTGTTATCACCACCACCATCACCACCACCGGGAAGAGCGCCATTGGCGGCAACCGTCGTCGCGGAACCGTCGTTTCTGCTCAAAACACCATCCTCACTGTTCTTCTTCATCTTCATCACCACGTTCTCGTCTACTTTCACCAGTATCTTTTCCACGTACCGCTCGCAGTTCGCCTCGTAAAACGGGTTCGCCGTTCTCGCGTACCGGTCGTTCGCATCAAAAGTGGTTGATTTCGGCGTCGTTCCCGCGTTCACCGCGAACGACGTGATTCTTCCTCTTCTTCTTCTTCGTAACGACGGCGCAGATCCTCGTTCTCCTTCTCCGCGGCGGCGAAGACACACGAGAGACAGACGACATCGCGACGACAACGGTACTCTCGAGGAGGAGGATACAAAGCCGACATCCGTTTCAGACGATCGGAGGACAATCTCGCGCGACCCTCCGCCGCCTCTTACGAAAGCCGCCGGGAAAGAAGGCAAAGAGATCATCATCGTTTTAACAAACAAGTGTGGAAAATTCAAAAAAATCTCGCGTTAATTAAAAAAGGACTGATTTTTGTGCAAAAAAAAAAATACTCCGCGCACCTCTTAAAGCGTTCGTTTGATTTCGTTTTCTTTCGATCCGATGGAAGCATCAGTGCTCGTTTTTCTTTTCAATCGGACTCGATGGGATATGGCACGTAGCTCGCCCAAGGAGCGCCTTGAGAGTGGAGGTATTTCAAAACCTCCAAATGTCCGTTCCGAGACGCGCCGCGGCACGCCCACTCGTTCCAGGACGCGCGAGCGACTTCGCGGAGGTATTTCAAGACGTCCAAATGTCCGTACTCCGCGGCGCGATTACACGCGTCCATGTTGTGCGGACAACCACTTTCGTGAAGAAATTTTACGCAATCGAGGTATCCTCCTTTCGCCGCTCGGGCGACGGCGCGTTCGTCCATCGGCGCGCCAAACTCGCGGAGGAGTTTCAAGCAATCGAGATGCCCCGAGCCGGCCGCCCTGCGCGTTGTATTTACGTCCGTGGGGCAACCGTTTTCGAGACAGTACTTCAAGCACTCGATATTCCCGTGCGCCGCAGCGTCGGCAGCCGCGTACGAATCCCACGGGCAGCCGTTATCTCTTGCGAAACGAAGCGTCTCTATGTGATTTCTCTCGCAAGCGTAATTGATCGTGAATTCGTTCATCACGCATCCGTTCTCGAACGCGTATTTCAGACACTCCCCGTGGCCATTTCCAGAGGCAGAGTGACACGTGAATTCGTCCCATGGCGCACCGTGTTCGTGCAAATAACGCAAACACTCCAAATGACCCTGTTTCGCGGCCCAGGTGCACGCCCATTCGTTCACGGGACAGTTTTTGTCCTCGATCAAATACTTCAGGCAATGCGTGTGTCCGTTTTTAGCGGCGCTGTACGCCGTATCCGCGTTAATCGGCACGCCTTTCTCCTCGTGAAGAAATTTCAAAATATGTAAGTGTCCGTTCTCCGCCGCGTTTGAACTACAGATGAAATCCGATTCCACGCCGTTATCGAGCGCAAAGCGTAAACAATCTTCGGCTCCGTTCGACGAACACACGCGACTGACGTCTTTCGTCATCGGCGCTCCGTTCTCCACCAAAAACTTCAACGCGTCGTATCGCTTGTACGTCGCCGCGTGAAACGTCGCGCGCTCGTCAAACGTCGCCTTCTTCTCCTCGATCAACCACCTTAAAAGTGTCACTTGACCGGATCCAGCCACTCGGTGGACTGAATCCGATTTCCTTGGAATGTTTTCCCAGGCAAACTCCAAGGTTGAAACGCTCGAAAACTCAGAGATGCGAAACTTCGTGTCGCGCACGACGTACCCTTGCCTCCTAATCACGAATCGGCTCTCCCGGTTGACGTCGTACAAAAACTTTATATCCGTGGTGTTCAGATGCTTTAAAACTTCCCCCCAGACGTCGGGGTACCGTCTGACCAGCACCCAAAGTGGCGCGCACAATTCTTCTTCTCCAAAATCAAACTCGTTTTCATCATCGCCAAAGCGAGGAGTCGTAATCGCAGTCGTTTGCCTTCCTCCTCCTCCTCCTAGGAGTTTCGTCAGCAGTTGTCCCATGTGATGAGATGTGAAACAATTAATTCGCGCGTTTGTGTTGTTGTGGTTTTTTTTGTATCTAAGAAAAAAAAAGACGTTTCTTCGAAAATGAGAGAAAAAAGACAGAAGAGAAAAAAAGACAGAAGAGAGCCGCCATAAAAAATCATCATCATCGAAAGAGATAGAGAAGATGATGGAACTGCACCGCGCGTCCTTCGTGGAGTGGCAACCGACACCAGTCGTTTCCGTAAAAGCGACGTCACATTTTTTCGGAGGCAAGTGCGTCGCATTAGCGCGAGAAAATGGAGATTTAGAGATGTACGACGCGCACTCTTGGCGTCTGATTGGACGAGTTCCCGGGAAAGACGGAGATTCCATCTCTCGCTTAGAGTGGGTGCAACCGTTTCGAGTGGACGGCGTTTCCGAGGAAGAGTACGAAGAGCTCGAAGAAGAAGAAGGAGAGGAATCGTTAATAAAATCGAGCGGTGTCGGGTCTTCCGAGAAGGCTCGCTTGGTTTCGGTGGCGTTAGACGGTACAGTCACCGAGTGGGATTTGAACCAGTTGAAGCCACACTCGACGTGCGAATCGCACGGCGGGTCGATTTGGGATTGCGCGAGCGAACCGATGGAGGCGGTGAAACCAGGACAACCGCAGCGATTAGCCATCGCGTGCGACGACGGGTGCGTGAGGTTGGTGATTTCCATGGCGAAGAGTGCCGTTGGAGGTGGCTTGAGGCATAAAGAAGCGTTGCCGAAGGTGAGCGGGAAAGTGTTGTCGGTGTGTTGGAACAAGGACGGGACGAGGATCGCGGCTGGGACGAGCGAAGGGAGGATTCACGTGTTTGACGTCGAATCGAAAAGAGAAATTGAATGCGTTTTGATTGGGAATCAACCTCCGAAACACGCGAATAAAGAGAGACACAGAAATCCGAATAGTTTGAAAAAGAAACGGAATCGAGGGGGATCGAACGTTTCCGCGAAAAACCACGATCCGACGTGCGTTTGGAAAATGCTCTATCTTCCGGATGACACTTTAGTCACCGCGGATTCAGATGGGAACGTCACGTTTCACGATTCGCGATTTTATACCGTCTTGAAACGATTCTCGTCGCACGATGCCGACGTGGTCGCTTTGGCGGTAGCCCCGGACGGGAAAATAGTCTTCGCCTCTGGCGTGGACCATAAAATAGTCGCGTATGAGAATTTAGACGACCTCAATCGAAACGATAAAGGATTCAACGAGTGGGTGCAAACATCCATGAAACGACCGCACACGCACGACGTAAAATGTTTAGAAATGGTTAGAAACTCGAAAGTTCCCGGCGGTGTATTGCTTTCCGCTGGAGTAGACGCGCAATTGTTAGCGCACCGCGCTGATGCGTTCGGTAAGAAACACCCGGTTCGGGTCGTCTCGGTGCCGAGGAAAACGCCGATCGCGGTGACATCTACCGCCATGCACACTTTCAACGAGAGCAGTTCGACGACCACGCCGGTTGGGACGCCTTCAAATGGCAATGACGTGTTGAGCGAGCGGTCCGCGGGGTTCAAGTTCCCGGATCCGCCTTTAGCCATGTGCGAACACGGAAGATACGTGGACGTCTGGAAACTCGGCGAGGCTTTAGGAACGACAACGACAACAACAAATAATAATAATAATAATAATAGCCAGAACCAACAGGAAAACCTGAACACTTCCAACGCGAGGAAGAAGCAACGCACAGAAAACACTCAGAATAAGAAGAATCGTCAACTTTTACGATCGGCGCCGGAATGCGTCCTGCGTCTTTTCGTCTCCGGTCGACACTCGATTCTCTGTTCAGCGATATCGCCAGACGGGTGTTGGGTCGTACTTTCTGATGCCGTTTCGCCACCACGAATATTTGCGATTCGTGAACCGAACAGTAAAGAGAAAAAAGAAGACATGAACTCAGACGACGAGGAAGAGGAGGCGTTCTTTGACGGCGCGACGGATGTCAAACGCAAGTCTGGTTGGCGCGCGAAGAAAGTCGAGTTACCGGAGGAAATTACGCGACCGGCGGCGCACTTGTTGTTTACCGCGGATGCAAAGAGATTGATAATTGTTTCCATCAGGGGCCCGATTAAGATTATTGACCTTGAAAATTGGGAGGTTGTGGGTACTCTGAGAGCGCACATCGCGACGAAAACCGCGACGCAGCGAGCGTTCGCGAAAGAATCCGGAAGAAGACGATCACACAAGTCTCGTACAAACGTCGGTGGATTTGAAGGAGGAGAATGCAATATGGTTACCGCCGATACGGTTGGATGCCCCGCGGTAACAAATATTTGTTGCAGCGGCGACTCGCAATGGCTCGCCGTCGCTTCCTGTCGCGCACCAAACGTCGTCAGCGATGCCGACAATGCGTTTTCTGCCAACGCCAACGTCGGCGGCGTCTTCATCTACTCAATGGATGCGATGAAACTCCACTCGCGTTTACCTCCACCGTTGAATATGGATTCGTGGTCGGCAATACACGCGATGGCGTTTAATGAAACCAGAGTATTAGCTATAGCGTGCGGCACGTCCAACTCCTTGTGGACGATTGACGTTGAAACCGGCGAACCGTTGCCGTGGAGTTTGAACTTGGCGAAAAGAAACGCGCACGCCCCGGATGCTTTATACAACACGCCCGGTCAAATTTGCGGTTTATCGTTCGCCATTGGCGGTGGTAGCGAAAAAGGGATAGTTTCTTCCAAGCGGGGAAAATCTGCATCCTCAAGAAAGTCAACCGCCGCCGCGAACAAAGACGCCGGTCTACCCGAGCTCGTCCTCTTCGCGCACACCCCGAACGCCATCGCTCGCATCAATCTCCGCTCTAAAATCACCGACGACTGCGTCCTCTCCAAACTCGGCAAATCGAAAGTCTTGACCGGTACGGCCAAGAAAAAACGCCGCCAGCGCGAAAAACAACTCAAGGAAAAGCAAGCCTCCCAACGCGTCGACGGCGCGATCGAACTTCCCGGCGGTGTCCGCGCGGTCATATTAAACGACCCGTGCTTATTTTTCGGAAACGTCGGAAAAGATAAGGCACTGTTAGTCGAGCGACCGTGGGTGGACGTGTTGCGGAAGATGCAAAAGCCGCTCTACAGGCACAGATTCGGTACTTGATATACGTTTTCACGGAAATACATTTGCCGCGCCGCTGCGGCACGGAAAAATAGTAGTAGTCACGATGATGATGATGATGATGATGATGATGATAGAGATGAAAGAGAGAAGTTGTTATTATTAGTATCTAATACAAAAGACTACATTTTAATTTATATGCCGACGCCGAGTTTTTGCGCAAACGCCGGTTTTGTGGCGAATGAAATGAATGAACTCGTTGTTGTCGTCGCATCGCGAATACAGTTTTTCTACGGGTTCACGCCAATCAACATGTTACTTCCGTTCCCGCCCGGCAAATACACGATGTTCTTACTCCCGCTCAACGTCTTCGCCACCTCTCTCGCGGCTTCGATCCTTCTCAATTCAATCAACGCCGGCCCGGCGCTTCTCGTGGCCTGCGAAATCAACTTCGCGGACTCGGATTCCCCCTCCGCTCTAATCACCGCCGCCTCTCTCTCTTGCTCGGATTTCATGACTTCAAATTTCGCCCTCTCCGCGTCTTGCTGCGCCACCTGTTTCGCCTCAATCGCTCGCGAATACTCGTGGCTAAAACTCAAATGCGTCAACGCCACGTCCTCCAACAAAATCCCAAAATCATCCGCGCGTTTCCGCAAACTCTTCGCGATTTGTTCCGTCACTTCCTGTCTTCTCGTCAATAACTCGTCCGCGTTGTATTGCGCCACGGTCGCTTTCAACACCTCGTTCCCGATCGACGGCAACACTCGATCGTCGTAATCGGGACCTAAGTTTAAGTGTATCGTCGATAACTGTTCCACGTTCGGCCGGCATAAAACTCTTAACGTCAAGTTCACCTGTTGTAAATCTTTCGTCCCGGTGACTGAACTCAAACTTTTCGGTCGCGTTCGTACGTCGTAGATGGTTGGCGATTGGATTATCGGCACCATGAAGTGCGTGCCTTCAGCGCTCGTGTCTTTCAAGACGCCTCGGAAACGGTCGAACATCACCGCGCGTTCGCCTCCATCCACTGTTAAAGTTGTCGTTAAAAAAGAAGAGTGAAAGTAGTGAAAGAGTTCAGGGTCAGTTCTCGCGTTTACGAACGACAGCAACACCGAAAGGTTTAATAAAAGGAGACGAGAGAGAGAAGAAGACCAAGAGATCGATCCGATCCGCTTCTCTCCCCGTGGAAAGAAATCCCCGAGCGAGAGAGATGCGATGCGCAACGTACCGTCGTACATGGCGCTCGACACCGCGGTCGCGCCAATCCCCACGAACGCGCCCATTCTCGCCAACGCGCCCAACGCTTGCGCGGCCACTTGCGCCGAACTGGATGCCATTTTTAGATATAAAAGTGGTGCGTTTCTTAATCGAGCCGCCAGAGTGAGGCATTTCCTCGTGACGTGTTTCCCCAACGTTTCTTCACACATTCTCTTTTGCTTGATGTGACCAGTGAATGAACGTTGGACTGCGACGAGTCGGAGGAGGAGGAGGAGGAAGAGGTAGCAAAATTCACCATCGAACGGTGTTACCGGAATCGCGAGCGATGATGGAACCCGGGAGGTTCGGGCATACTCTGACGCGACTGATGGTGTTTCTCGTCGTCCTTTCGCTCGCGTTTGTTTTATACAAGTGCGCGGAGATTGCGACGACGAAGAAGCGAGAGAAGAGGAGGAAGAGTTTGAGAAGACACTTTGAGGAGGAAGAGGAAGAGAGGAGAGGAGAGGAGACGTTTGATGGAGGGTACGAGCAGTTTTTGAAGAGCGAGAGTTACGGGGATGCGGTGAAGTTGTTTTCTTCGAGCGGTAGGTAAAGAAGTAATGTAGAGAGGAAAGACGATGTGCAGTTGCGTTAGTTTTAGAGTACTTATAGATATTTAGTAGACTTATTATATTGAAAGAAAGAATGTATGCGTTGATGATGTTTGAGTGGTGAATATTCTCTCAACTTATATTACTTCGCCTCTTCCGACTTCTTCTCTTCCGTGGCTTCGCCTTCGGTCGTCGTGCCTTCGCCGGATTCCGAAGCGCCTCCGGAACTCGCGCCTTTGCTCAACGCCTCGCCGATTTTCATGACGGCTTTTTGCAAGTCACCGATTTTCTCTTTCAACGCTTCGTTATCGTCGCCTTCCATGGCCGTTCTCAACGCCATTTGCGCGTTTTGGATCTCGTCTTTGATTTCTTGCGGCAAGTTGGCGCCGTGTTCTTGGATGTTTTTGTCCGCGGAATAAATTAACGTATCCGCCTCGTTCTTCGCGTCGATCATTTCTTTTCGCTTTTTGTCGTCTTCGGCGTGGGATTCGGCGTCTCGGACCATTTGCTCGACTTGCGCGTCGGAGAGACCACCGGAGCTGGTGATGGCGACGGAGTTTTCTTTACCCGTGGCTTTGTCTTTCGCGGAAACGTTGACGATGCCGTTGGCGTCGATATCGAACGTGACTTCAATTTGCGGCACACCGCGCGGGGCCGGAGGAATACCCATCAAATCAAAGTTGCCTAAGATTTTGTTATCCGCCGCCATTTCTCTTTCACCTTGCAAAACCTTGATGCCGACTTGGGTTTGGGAATCCGCGGCGGTGGAAAAGACTTGGGACTTTTTGGTCGGAATCGTCGTGTTTCTGTTGATCAATCGCGTGAAAACGCCACCCAAGGTTTCAATACCTAAGGAAAGCGGAGTCACGTCCAACAAGAGAATATCTTTCACGTCGCCTCTCAAAACACCACCTTGAATAGCCGCGCCCATGGCGACGACTTCGTCCGGGTTCACGCCTTTACTCGGGTCTCTCTTGAACAAGTCTTTCACGATGGAGTGCACTTTCGGCATTCTGGTCATACCTCCAACCAACAAGACTTCGCTCAACTCGCTCGGAGAAATCCCGGCGTCTTTCAACGCGTTCGTGCACGGCGCTTTCGTTCTTTCCAAGAGCGAACCGACCAACTCTTCCAATTTTGCCCGGGTCAAAGTCATCGCCAAGTGTTTCGGTCCGGTTGCATCCGCGGTGATAAACGGCAAGTTGATCTCCGTGGAAGTCGTGCTGGACAACTCAATCTTTGCCTTCTCCGCGGCTTCTCTCAAACGTTGCACGGCTAACTTGTCGCCTTTGAGATCGATCCCAGACTCTTTCTTAAACACGTTTTGCAATTCATTCATAACCACGGTATCGAAATCTTCGCCGCCTAAAAACGTGTCCCCGTTCGTCGCTTTGACTTCGAAAACGCCGCCGGAAATTTCCAAAATGGACACATCAAACGTCCCGCCACCTAAATCGTACACAGCGACGATGCCCTCTTTCTTATCCACGCCGTAACTCAACGCCGCCGCGGTCGGTTCGTTGATAATTCTCAAAACATCCAAACCGGCAATTTTCCCCGCGTCTTTCGTCGCCTGTCTCTGCGCGTCGTTAAAATACGCCGGCACCGTCACCACAGCTTGCGTCACCCCTCTACCTAAATACGATTCCGCGGTCTCTTTCATCTTTTGCAAAACGAACGCGCCGACTTGCGAAGGCGAGTACTCTTTCCCGCCCGCCTTGACCCACGCGTCGCCGTTGCTCGCCTTCACGATGTCATACGGCACGAGCTCTTGCTCCTTCTTCGTGTGCGGATCGTCGAATCGTCTCCCAATCAACCGTTTGCACGCATACAACGTGTTCGAAGGGTTCGTCACCGCTTGCCTCTTCGCCGGTTGCCCGATTAACCGTTCGCCTTTTTCCGTGAACGCCACCATCGAAGGCGTCGTCCTCGACCCTTCCGCGTTTTCGATGACTTTCGCGTTCTTGCCGTCCATGACTGCCACGCACGAGTTCGTCGTCCCTAAATCAATCCCGATGACGTCTTTGGAGTACGAGCGGATTTGATTCGCAGCGGATGAGAGACCGCCCGAGAGCGACGGAAGCATTTGTTTATGAATCAACATTGACGTCGATGACGACGCCGTCGCCGCCTGATTGATCTGAAATTTTATACAGAAGAAGAAGAAGAAGAAGAAGAAGAAAGAAGGTGTATCATCATCAGTGAACGACCACTACAAAAGCGAAAAGAACAACAACAACACCACCACCACGGCGTCAAAAGGACGAAAGATATTTTTCACGCCTCATCTTCTTCTCGTCGTCAGAGCGCGCGCGATTGCGCGTGTGACCAATCGAAAGAAAAAGAAGCGCAGCCGAAAGAATTGGAATCTCAATCGGACGACAACAACACGACGACGCTCGCTTCTTAAAGACGAGAGAGACAGAGAGACAGAGCACAAAAAACGCTGAACTTTGAGGGTAAACGACGCACCAGCGGATGACCATTCGGGGAAGACGCGTTCCCTCCTCGGGCGAACCTTCGCGCGACCACGCGAAGCATATTTATTTTTTAGTAGTATGCGTTTACGAGCAAATCACACGAGTCGTATGGTAGGAATGACGTTTCTCTCTCTCGCGCGTCTCCGAGGCAAAAAAAAAATTTTTGTTTGCTTTTCTGCAGAAGACTTTTGGGGTGCCCAGGTGGACGGAGTGACGGATGAATGGATGAGCGACTTTTTCGTGGTGCTAAAAAGGATCCCGAAACGAGCGACTGATTTTGAGCGTTGATACATTTTCGCGTTGAAAAAAGACGACTGACTCTACACGCACACAAAAAACGCGCTTTCGTTGGAGTTGTTCTGCGTGCTCTCTGTTAGAGAGTAGTATATATAATAATAATAATAATGGGAGGCGCATCGGGGACGACGACGAAGAAGAAGAAGACAAAATCGACGTCGAATAATGCGAACAACACTTCCTCGACCTCGTTGGTCCCGGCGACAATCCTCCAGCGCTTCTGGGACTTGGCGTCGACCGATGCGGAGACGAGATGCACCGCCGCCGCCTCTCTTTCGGAAGAACTGTTTTTGGTGCAAAACAATACCACGAGTAGTATTACGAATGACGATGATAAAAACAACGTTGAGCTCGACGCGGTGGTTGAATATTCCATGAAACGTTTAACGCGAGGTCTCGGGTCTGGACGCGCCGGGGCGAGGCAAGGGTTCGCGGTGGCGTTTACGAGCGCGATGACGCATCTGGATGCGATTTCCGTGGAAGATGGATTTCGATTTCTGAAGGAAGGATTGGAACCAATCACGAAGAGCACGAAAGGATCGGAAGCGAGAGATATTTTGATCGGACAATTATTCGGGAACGCGGCGCTGGCGAGAGCGCTGGTGGCCAAGGAAGTGTCCTTGGAAGCGAAGAAGAAGAAAAAGGAGATGATGAGTGGTAGTGGTAGTAGTAACAACAACAACAAGCGAAAAAAATGGACGACGCCGGAGGAAGAGCGAGAACGAATCGTCGATTTGAGTTCCCAATTGTTCGCGGAGATTTGTAGGATTAGCAACACGAAAGCGTATTTGAGCGAAAGCGCGGCGAAAGTTATGATTGAACTCGCGCTGAGTTTGAGTAAACAAGAGGAAGGGTTGCACGAGAAAGATCCGTTTCGATTGGCGAGGGAGGCGCTGGAGAAGTGTCCGCAAGCGCAGGCGTGGGTGAGTCGAGACGTGACAGACGTCGGAGAGCAGAGTGGGAAAACAACGATTGAAACCGTGTGGTTGGCGTATAGTTTGTACGAATGCTTACCGGCGAGGTGTAAGGAAGCGCAGAGCGTCGTGCCTAAATTTTCTTCCTCTTCATCTTCTGCGAAAGAGGATTCGTTTTTCGCGTACGAGAATTTGAAGAAAGTGAGTCACGCTTTGGCGGAGTGTCCGCACGCGCACCCGAGGGTGCACCCTATTTGGGAGATTTTATGCGAAGCGTGTAGAAGTAATAGCGATGACGATAAAAAAGGAGGAAACAAAGCGGGAGCGACGACGAAAATATCAGCAGGAAGCAACTTGACTCGATTGGAGGCGTTGTGGGAGACGTGTTGCGAGAACGGGTTGTTTACAGCGCCATCGCATCAGAGAAAGTACCTCGGGTTTCGCATATTTTCGATGCTGTTGCGAAACGCGACGGCATCGGAGACTGCGAAGTTGTTCACGTCGCCAAACTTTATTAAATGTTTAGTTTCAAACTGCGCCAAACCGGAGAATTATTTACACGCTTGCAGCACGGATTGCTTGAAAGCCATCGCGAGGTGCGCGAAACATTCAGAAACGAGCGCAAAGAAACGCGTGGCGATCGTGGCGGCGTTGAGAAAGGTTGGCATTCACAGATTTGAGAAGCAGTTGGCGAAATCGAGTGGGATTTCCACGTTATTGGCTGGATTAACGAGAGAGGAAGCGAAAGCGTATTGCGAAGAGTTGAGAGAAACAATCTTGGAGAAATCAGATTTGGCGACACAAGACGAGAGTGACGACGAGAACGAAAACGATGATAACGACGAGGAGAAGAAAAAGAAAAGCAGTCGCGATTTCAAACGGTTATGGGCGCTAGAACAAATGTGTTCGATTACGTCGGCATTATCGCCGAACGATCGTTTGGACGTTTTGCATTTTTGCTTGTTCCACGCGTTCTATTCCACGTCCAAGAAACAACTGCCAAAGACAGTCTTGGGTAAAAACATAGAAGATTGTCCCGATGTGCTCAGAAGAGCACTTTCGACGCGTTTACTTGGCATCTTATTGACGAACATTCGATCGCGCGGACGCACGCAACAGCAGAAAAAGCAACAAAGTCAAAATACTAAGAACGGTAAAAATCATATAGATAAAGGCAACGAAGCAAACGAAGAGGACGAGGAAGAAGAAGAAAAATTCGATGCGCTCTCGGAAGCGTGCGAAGCGGTGTTAAAATTCGACGCCGACGCTTCGGTGACGGACGTTATTCCGAATAGCGCGCGAGCGAAAGAGGCCCGCAAAAATCTTGCGAATGCTTTGAAACTCTGCGAAAAAAAGCAAAAAGCCGACGAAAGCGGTGTCGCGACGTCGATTATTCCGCTGCTTAAAACTTTAATCGTTTTACACGCGTCTGATCCGAAGCAGTTCACGTCGATCGTCGAGGATATTCCTCGATGCGTCGAAGAGCTTCTCCAGCCGCCGAAGAAGAAAAAGACAACCAAGAAAAAATCGACGAAGAAAACACTGGAGGAGGACGAAGAGGAAGAGCACGATTTGGAGCCGATGGACGTTCTCAACGATTTATTGATTGCATTTCTCGCGCAACCGTCCGCGTTATTGCGCGACGTCACCGAACGTACTTTTAAAGGCGTGTCTGGGAAAATCACCGATCGAGGTATCGAAGATATTCTCAACGTCGTGGAGAACATGGGTGCCGGGAAGCGCGGCGACGAGAACGACGATGAGAATGACGATGAGGATGACGACTCCGACGATGAAGATATGCTCGAAGAAGAAGACGACTCTGACAACGACGACGACGACGATTCCTCGAGTAGCGATGATGATTCAGACGAAGACGACGATGAGAACGATTCAGACGCTGGTATGGACACGGAAGCGAACGAAGGCGCGATTGAAGCCATTCGCAAAGCCGCACTGAAAATTCAAGAAGATGACGACAACTCCGACGATTCCGACTCGGATGATTTTACGGACGAACAAATGTTTGCCACCGATAAACTTCTCGCCGACGCATTCAGAGCGAAAAGACAGGAGCTTTCGCGCAAGAAAGCTTTGAAAGTTGCCGCTGCAGATTTCAAGTTTCGAGCTTTATCGCTTCTCGAACTCTTTGCAAAGTCGCAGCCGAGCTCAAAGTTTCTTCCTGAAATCATCGTTCCACGGTTACTCAGCGCCTCTAGAAACGCTCGAATACGGTTTAAGAGTAACCCGATGGAAAAATCGTTCTTGGAACTCGCGCAAAGAATCGATAGCGTCTTGACGAAACACGCGTGCAAACACGCAGCGATGGTTACCGGTACGAGAAAAGATATTCACGAAATCTTGACACAGTTGATCGATGTCGCCGATAATGGCGCTGGGGCTGGACGCGATAGCGACGCGGCGAAAGGTTTTGCGAAGACTGCTGCCGTAGCGTGCGCATATATCGCCAAAGTCATGGAGAGTAACGGCGACGGCGAAAGCGCCGCTGAGATTTACAAAACGGCAATCACGGAAAAGTTTGAAAAGAAAACCAGTCGATTGCGCGCGCCGTTTTTTGCCGAGCTCATAAAGCTTTCTCCGAACGTGTTGGCATCGTCTTCCAAAGAACTCGCTTCGTTGTGCGATTTAGGCGATAGCGCTCGCGCGCAGTTCTTGCGGCAAGAGTCGTTACAACTGCTCTTTCAAATCTTTTCCTGTAAGCAAAGAGACTCGTCGATTCCTTCCGCGGAAGAAGTGAACTCGATGTGTGAGATATCGCTGGCGAACGCCGTCAAAGCAGACGTCGAAAACCAAAGTCGACGCGCAGACACTTCCAAGATGTGCGCAAACGTTTTCGAAGCGATTGGACGCCACGCCGAAGGTTTTGTGTTTTCACAAAAAGCCAAAGCGGCGATTGAGAACGCCATCGAAACGCAAAAAGAAAGAGCGCCGCAACCGAGTCAAAAGACTGTTCAAGCGTTAGAACGCATCGCGAAAGCGCTCGATGATGCGAAAAAAACGAACAGTAGTACTAACGATGAAGGCAAGAAGAAACGAAAAAGTTCCATCGCCGGGGATGATGATCACGACGAAAGAGAGAAAAAGAAGAAGAAAAAGAAGGCGCTCAAGAAGTGAACTTACAGTAGCGCTGAAGTAAAAGTAAAATTGTACCATCAGCACATACGAATCCTCGCATAATTACAACAGCACAAGTGTCTTCTTATGTTCTATATATAAATCGCAAATAGCTTACTCATCAGCAGTTGCCGGCGCATCGCCACCGAAAGACGGCAAAGAGATCGACGGCAAAGAGATCGACGGCAAAGAGAAGCCGCCGCCAGACGACTCCTTCTTCGCCGGCTTCGGCGCTTCCTCTCTGACTGGCTTCACGAACTTCGGCTTCGGCGCAGCTTGCTTTCTTGAAAGATTAACGTCAACCGCTTGTCTTTGCGGCGATCTGACGCCAAAACCGTCTCGGCCCTTGGCGTAGGTGGCGGCGTACACGTCTTCGATGTCGTCCGCCAACGCGGCGCCGGAAGAAGAGATGGTGGCGATGGTCGCCGCCAACAACGCCGCGTTCTTCGCGACCGTGTTGTTGTTGTTCTTCGAGACAACCTTCTTCGCGGTGTTCTGTTTTGTGTTCGTCGTGCGATGGATGATGATGAAAATAAAGAGAGAGAGAGAGAGAGAGAGAGAGAGAAGAGCGTGAGTATTTTTTTCCTGAAACCCCAAACCTATCTTTTGCGCGTCTTCTTCCCGGTAAAAGTGGCAGACGGTGGGAGGATATCATCGCACGCCGCTTCATTTCGTCGAGAAAAGAGAATAAACGAGAAAAGGAGAAATCCTCCGCTGTCTCTGTCGCGAAGAGACGCGCGCGAAAAAGGAGAGGTAAAGGGGACGCGTGAAAGATCGCGCGATGACGATCCATACTTTTGCCACCTGGGATTCCCCTGCTTGGGAAAAATCAATCCGCGCGAGAGAGAGAAACAACACAAACCTTCGCAAAGCGAAGCGCTTCGAGGCAAAGAAAGCAAAAAAAGGAAAACAGAGAGAGAACGACGGGAACAGAATCTCATACCTTGTTCGCGCTGGACGCAGAAACGACGACAGGAGTGGCAGAGATGGAAAACATTTTTTAGCGATTATATCCGATGGATGATTTTCGTGGATAAAAGTGAAGCGA
This sequence comes from Bathycoccus prasinos, assembly GCF_002220235.1. Lineage (NCBI taxonomy): Eukaryota > Viridiplantae > Chlorophyta > Mamiellophyceae > Mamiellales > Bathycoccaceae > Bathycoccus > Bathycoccus prasinos. Next base: position 638,630 of record NC_024001.1, read on the forward strand.
AAGGAAGGAGGAAATCTTCCTTTTCGTGCGCTGCGCAGAACGAACGAACGCTTTCGTCGAAGCGAGAGCGAACGGCTTTCTGGTTTCTTTTTCGATGGAAGAACGTTTTGAAGAACGAGTAGAAGAATACACACACACATATGCGACAATCATATGTCATCATCGTTATTACAACACGCAAACCTTTTATCGAGCAACCTCTTCTTTTAATCTCTTTTTTTAATAACGCTACGTATACAGAGTAATCTTAGTTCAGCTTGTCGCCGCCGGAGCCGCCGCCTCTCGGCGTGGCGCCGCCGCCGTACGCGCTACCGCTAGTATTGCCGTCACCATTAACACCACCGCCGCTCGTGACTGGCAAAACACCCATGCCTTTCTCTTTCGGCAAATCCGGAGGCATGAAATATAAGACTAGCGAGCAACACGCGATGGTGATGCCCAAAAATAATTGCAAGCTCGGCTCTAATCCGAAGAAGGAAACGCTCAACAAAGCGGTGAGCAACATCGCCGAACTGGTCGCGTAGACTTTAACGATCGTGTCCGCAAACTTTTGCAACCACGAGACGAATAATCCGCTAAACGAAAAGTTAATCACGATTAACCACGTGATCGCGGTAAACCCGTTCGTACAATCGAACAACCAGTTCCCTCCGCTATTCTCGCCGAAGAAATCGTCCCAGGTTAACCTCAAACCGTTAAACACCACCCCAAACGCGTATAACTGCACGTTCTGCCAATACAAATTGTCGTTGTTCTTCTTCAACAAAAACTCGGTATACACCCCCGCGGTGGCGCTCAAACACGCGCTCAAAACGCCTAACGCGTACCCGGCCATCGGCGCCGACAAGGTCTCCCCTTTGCACCCGGATATTTGACTCACCGTCGCGCCAACCGTTAACAACAACAACGCGATCCATTGCGTCCGAGTCATCAATCTCCCCAAGGCAAACCGAAACAATATACCTGTCGTCACGATTTTCAAGTTCCCTAAAATCTGGTACGTCGCCGCGTCCACGTACGCCATCGTGTAAAACTGCACGTTGTTATGCATCACGTATATGATCGATGGTATCGGGAACAACATCACGGACTTCACGTCTGTGGTCATGATCGTTCCCGCCGGGTCTCGTGCTCTCGCTCTGCGTAACAGTAAAATCGATAAGATCAGTTTCACCAGTTCCGAGAGTAACGGGACGACCGCGGAATTGTACGGATATTTGCCCCGTACTTTTGACGCTTCCATGAGTAAGCCTTGGGAACAGGTGAAGACCGTCAGCGTGGCCGCGACGACCAGTTTTCGCATTCCGCTTATGGATGATGATTTCGCCATCTTTTAGTTGTTCCAGGAAAACGTGTTGTTGTTGCGTGTATATCTTCGATCGAAATCAAAAACAACTACTTTGACGAGAGCGAAAGAACGACACACGATTATAAAGAGAGAGATGGAACGGCAAAGCGTGCCTCTTGGTTGTCTTCTTCGTCTTCTCAAAGCGCTTTCAAATGACGCATTTTTGTCTCTCAAAATGGTTTCAAAATCTCCCCAAAAACAACACGAATGAGTTCTCCGCAGGTGTACGCAGTTTCTTGAACAACAACAACAACAACAACGATGCTTTTCTCGCTGCTCTTATTAAAGTCGTCGCGATACTAATAATGGGAGGAGGTGAAAAAGACGATTTGAAAAAGTACCACCACCGTCGTCATCCTCGTCGAGGAGGTGAGACGACTTTTAGAAAGCGATTCGCGCTCTACTTCGTGTGGTTCCTCGCGCTTTCCGTGTGGACGAGTTGGCAGATTTCCAATCGGTTCATGACGAAGATGACGATGCACGAGGACGAGAGCAACACCTTTCAAAACAAACACAAAATCGTCCTCAGTCACGAACGATGCGACGACTTTGATTTGGACGAGAACTTTTCTTTTTCGACGTCTTCCCCGACGAAATGCACGTGCGAAAGAGGCTACGGAGGTGCCAAATGCCGAGACGCGATGTGCGCGCGCCAGTGCGCCCCGCACGGCGTGTGCCAATACGGGTACTGCTTGTGCGAGAACGGGTGGAAAGGCGAAACGTGCGACGTACCGGTGTGCGAGGAAGAGGATGGGGTGAAGTGCAACGCAGAACACGGGAAGTGCACGAATCCGAACTTTTGCCTGTGCGACGAGGGGTGGTACGGACAGACGTGCGACGTGCGGTGCGAGCGAGGCGAGTTTAGATTTTTAGAGCAAAAGTGCGTGTGCGAAAGCGAGAAGTGGGTGGGAGAGGCGTGCGAGTGGGCGAGGTGTGAACAGGAGTGTTCGTTTCACGGGGAGTGCGTGAAACCGGACGTGTGCGAGTGTAAGTTTGGGTTTAGCGGGAAAATGTGCGAGAGGGATGATTTGAGTTCGTTTGAGAGCAAAGATAGATATAGTTTGATGAACGCGGGGGGAACCGTGGCGGCTTTGACGTTATCGAAAGACGTCGTTGAAGATGAAAAGGGATGGAGAAACGTGCAAAAATGGACCTCGCACGTGAAGGATGAAAAAGGCGATCAGCCTTTGATTAAACGTTCGTTCATCTCGAAACTACCGCTGCCGGAGGTGGACGAACTCGGGATGGATCGCAACACAAACGGGGAGATGATGTTTAACACGTGCGCTATTGTTGGATCTTCGGGGAGCATGCAAAGAACGAAGCCTGGCGAGGTGCTCGATGAGCACATCGACCAGATATTCCGCATAGACGTGGCGCCGACTGGCGCGAAGTATAAAGACGTCGCGGGTTTGCGCACAACCTTTCGCGTGCTGGACCGCGACGCCGCGGAGACTTTAATCGAAAGAAAGGATTTAGTCGACCCGAAAAATCCGCGCTTGAGGAAGTTCAAAGACACTAAGTTGTTACTTTGGCGCGCGGAAAGTTACGAACTTTTTCCGTTGTTGAAGACCAAGTTCCCCGAGGACGACTGGGATATCATGAGTCCCGATATCATCGCGCCGTTTATCGAAAAGTATAACGACGTGAAGAAGGAGTTGTTATCTTCTTCGCATTCTTCAACCGCGGATGAACATCACTTGCAGCGTCACCAAGCGCCCCCATCCGCGTTGCTCACGTTAGCGTTGGCCAAACGAACGTGTAAATACATCCAAGTCTGGGGCTTCGATTTCACGAGTTACAGTTACCGAGCGCAAACCGAGGAAAGTTTCAGCTATTTTTCGTCTCCGGCGTTCGAACCCAACGCGTACGAAAACGGGAAAAGGGACTTTGAATACGCTCTGCTCAGAAACGTGGCTTTAGACGCAGAAGATGCGAGCGTCGAGTGGTGCGACGTTGGAAACGCCGAAAAATGTATCGCGAAGGCGAAAACGTTCCAACGAGAAGATGAAGGATTTGGAGACGGAGACGGTGATCCGTAGTGACTCGTTTCATAGCCTATGTAATAATAGTATATAGTAATTGCAGCGCATATAATAATAATACACATCTCTCTAACAAACAAACCGTATCATCAAGTCCCTAAAGTCGTCTCCTTCTTCTCCGCGAAGAACATCGTTCGCAACAACTCCCTCCCGCGTCGCTTCTCGCAATTCTTCTTATGCTTCTTCGAATTCAAATGATCGTTCCTCTGATGCTCCGATTGCGCGACGACTTTCCTTCCTTCTCCTTCAAAACAAACGTCGCACAACCACGGAAACGTTATTAGTATTTTACTCTCTTTTTTCGTTGAAATCGGATCCGAACTCGTCACCGCGTCCGCTTCCTCTTTTGCCTCCTCCTCTTTCTCTCTTTTCTCTCCTTCACTTTCCTCGTCCAATCTCCGTCGTTTCTTCTTCGTCTTCGTTTCGTCGTCGAAGTTTTCGTCGTCGTCGCGCGTAGTAAAACGGTCTTTTCTTTCTTCTTCTTCTTCTTTGTCTTCTTCTTCTTCCTCTCGCTTCCGTTTCCGCTCGAAGAACTTCCTCTGTAACGCTTTCCGACTCCGTTGGTCACGAAGAGAGTTGGAAATTCCCGTTCTTACGCCTCCTGCTCCTTGTCCTCCTCCGTGGTCCAAATCACGACCCCCGCCGCCGTATTTAAACCCGTTCGATTTTGCAGACGCGCCACGGGTGAGCTTTAAATCCCTCGACGCTCGAGAGGCGTGGCCGTCCTTCGGGCCAGGCGCCGGCATTTATTTCTCTTTCGAGTAGTAAATTGTGTGGCTTCCAAAGAGATGCAGTTGCCTCTTTACGAGGGGAGCGAAGAGCGAGCGGCCGACTTACATTCGTCGTTAACGAGGAGCAGTAGTACTCTAATTCGCCTTATTAGACGAATTCGTCGAAATCCCTAAAACTCTCTCCGCGAGCGTCGGCGCTTTCGCCGGTAACATGTTCAGAACCTCGTTTAACTTTGGCACGACGACGTCGTCTCTCAACTCAGCGTCTAAAGCGACTTGACTGCCGTTTTTCTTATAATACCTCGCCAACTCTCTCAAAACTTCTCCGGTAATCACGCTCGTCTCTAAATCTCTCGTCTCCGGTCGTCCTTGCCAAGTTTGGATGTACTCTTTCACCGCTTGCTTCGCCGGGTCGGCGGCGGCGAAGCGTTCGGAAACGCTCGCGGACGGGTGCGCGCGTTCATACTCGATGGATTTTAAGAGAAGTTCGCACGCCGAGCGAAGTTTCTCCGCGTACTCCTTCGGCACATCCTCGGGAGAAGAGGAAGCCGCAAACACCTTCTCCTCTGAAATGTTGCTCATGAGTGCAGCCATCGAGGAAGTTATTTGGAGAAGAACGATCGACCGTCGTCGTTTCCGTAAACATCGTCCTCTCGTATTCTCGGAGACGAAGCAGCTCTTCGCTTCTGCCGAGGAATCTTCGTCGTTTCTCGTCGTTGAATCAGACTTTGCCTCCAACACGCTTGGGCAATTCGTCGTCGTAATAAAAGAACGTCTACTCTTTCCTCTCTCCTTTTCCTCTTCAAGAGGAGAAAATTGGTGTCCCGTCCTTCTCGAAGTCATCGCAGTCGTCGATAGTTTCTTCTTCTTCTTTGCGCTCATCCGTTCTTTATGCTTCTGTTGAATGTGATGATGATGCTTCGCTTTACTACTACTCCTCCTAAACGTATCATCCTTAGTATTAAAGAACGAAAAAGACGAAAACTCGCTCGTTCGCGCGGTGGCAGAGTAAACGGTGGTACAAACAGGCATCGTGTGTACACTCTTTCGACGAGAGCAGAAACGTGTTCGAAGAGTGTTGCGTAATGGATTCGCCAAATAAGTATTTGATACAATCGAGTTTGCCATGCAGTGCAGCGGTTGCCACGCAGTCGAGCTTCAAATCATCCCATATCTTTCTTTCTTCAACGAAATATTTCAAGATCTCCACGTGACCACCGCATGCTGCTTGTGTTACTACATCTTTTTCCGTATCTCGCGAAGGTTTCACTTTGTCGAAAAGAAATCGAAGACAGTCGAGGTGTCCTTCTATAGCAGCTTGTTCACACGACCTTTCTTCATCGTACGGGCACTCGTTAGAGAAGCAGTACTTCAACATCTCGAGATTACCTGTAAATGCTGCCATTTTAATCGTATCTTCATCCCACTCGCACTGTTTCACTTCTCTCGCCCACTTGAGAAACTCGAGTTTGTTCGTTGCAGCAACTTGCTCGCAAAACCAGGCTTGATCTCTCACCGTTCCATCTTCAAATTTCTCTCCCCAGAGCATGTGATTCCACACCAATTCCAGCGTCGAGATGGATGAACATTCGTGAACATTCCAACATAATTTCGATACGTTTACCCCGGCATACTCAAGCACACCCCGACTCTCTCTACCCACCATTGAAAAGAAACACCGATCTGTCGTATTCAATTTCGGAAGCACATGCGAGACAAAAACATCCTTATGATGCAACACCAACCCGTTCCAAAGAGGTGACGACGAGCTCGTTCTCTGAGAAGAAGAAAGCAGGAGATCCCCGAGGTGTGCAATTGTCGCCCTCGCCTTCTCGTCGTCCTCTTCCGAAGAAGAAGAAGAAGAGTACTTCAGTGTATCCCACTTGGAATAATCGATGATGCGAGACGACATGTGTGTTTTTTGTGAAATTCGAGCGGTTAAAATTTAAAAAAATTTCTTTCAAGTTGATGAAAAATGTGTCTCTCTCTCTTCGTAATACAATCGAACGAACTTCTCAATGGAAACTGTTGGAAACCGTAATCCCACCGCAACCGCCGCCGACGGGCGAAGACGCGTCCAATGCAGTGCTTGGTTTTGTGTTTCTCTTTCTTTCTTTCTTTCTCTCGTTCTCTCTCTCTCTCTTTCTCTCTCTCACGTTTGAAAATTAAAACCAGGTGCGACGCGTTTGAACCTGTCGAGCTCGTTTTGGCCAAACGTGATTAAAACTTTGCGTTGATTTTCTCCCGACGAAATGGGTGAGAAACCAGCATCCATAAATCCCACAGAGCATCTCAATCTGATGCCTCTAAATTTCACGTCTATATTGACTCTGGGAAGTTGCTGCGAAAATCCACCTCGTTGGCTGTAAGTGATTGTGTCTTTCGCTTTGTCTCTGAACCCCGGCAGTATTTCGTTTTCTTTTTCTTCGTCGAGGAGTTCGAAACGATGTGAAAACTCTTTGTTGATAACTGTTATATTCGCGCAGAGGTCGAATCGAACACCACACATCTGTTCGAGATACGGCGAGTATATACTTTTAACGTAACCGACTTTGACACCCACGCACGCGTACTCCTCCTTCGATACTGTTGTACTTTCAGGCGATAACTCCGATACTCGTACTCTAATAATCTGTGCATCGCCATCTTGCTGCGGAGCATACGGCGATTGTAGCTCTAATTCTTGGTCCGCAGTCACGCCCATGATTTTAGCATACCCCACACCCGAACCTTCCGAACCCGGAGCGATTTCTCCATTTGTCTTCCAGCGCAGGTGCGAGAAGAAAGGCACCTTCAGTTGCTGAACCGTTGGTACTGAAGGGAGTTCCTTTGCTCTCTCTCTCGCCAGTTGCAAGGTATCGTATGTTCTTCGCTTCTCAGCACTCTCCGCGATGTTCTCATAAGCGTCGTTTATCTTCGCGCAAGATTCTGCGGCCTTCTCTTTTTCCTGAGATTCCTGAGATAGGACTTTATCCGGGTGATAGTTGAGCATCATTTTGTTCTTCATCTCTTTTGCGTGTTTTAAGGCGTTCGGGAATAAGGGATGTGCCATGGGCGGAGATTCCGGCGGAAAGTAAGCCTCGTGGTGTATATCGAGTATGTGATAACAACCATTTTTGTCACTTATGATTTCATCGACTTCATAACAAGATTCCAACATCCTTCTAGGCGCTGCCATTGTAAAAAAGTTTCTTTCCCGGGCACGTCAAGAAAAAGAATTGAAGTGAATGCGCGTTTTTAAATGTGAAAGAGGAAAAAAAATTTTATGTGTGACAACCCCCCTAGAGTCACGGTGCTGGTTAAGCTAAACAAGTTTTAGATAATAGTAGTATTCTTTAATAGATATAAAACGTTAGAAAGTCTGGCGTAGGACCTAAACAGGTTCTTCGCTCTATACATCAAAATGTTACCCTAAAATCACACACACCCCCTGAATGGGTACACTATGCGGACGTGCGGGCCCGCATACGTGCGTCCAGGATCGCCTTCCTGCGACTAAAGTATGATTAGCGAAATGTTTTTCCCCATGATGGTAATAAATAAAAATAAAAAATCCGAGAGCTGATACATACTAACACCATGACTTTCCGACGTCTAAACATGTGATCGGCACGTTTAGATGGCAGATCTTCTTGGCATAGATATGCTCAATCTCATAACACTTAAATACCTCCGGTACTGTAAGCATTGTGGCCCTCTAATAGATGTTTCGTTCTGTTTCGGCAATTGGACTTTTTATTTAAAAGGCTACGCTAATTCTTTGATTTCAGTCGTCCAAAACTCTAGTCCTACCAAAACCGAACAAAAACACCCCCTGATGTAAAAAATACTTTTACATCAGATTAGAAGTAAGCACAATAAGGTCACCTCATCATACGTATACACACGGCCTATGTAACTCGTATAAGGAATTTTTAGGTGTTGTGTGTCATCGCGTTGGAGTCATCGATCGCGAGCGACCTCGTTTCTTACCGCTACTCTCCTTTTTGCTGTTAATGTTGTTGTTGTTTCTATAATCGTCTTCGTCGTTCGAATACCTTCTTTTCCCACCTCCTCCTTCTTTCTTAAAACTCTTCAAATCGCACTGGATCTTCGAAACGCCAAATCTATTTTCAAATTCAATCCCGTCGCAATCGTCGCACGCGTTCTCGGCATCGGTTAAATATTCGAAATCTACCTCGCCGATTTGAAGAAGCAAATCTGCTTCTTTTCACCACTTTTAGAAAAAAATTAAGGTTTGGCGAAGCTGAACGCGCGCATATTCAATAAGTCATCCAAAACTCGCCTGCACAAGTCGTAACAACATCTAATTCATCGTTTCAAGCCGTCAGTTTTCTCTGATTCACCGTATCCGCGCACTCGGCCCCGTGCTCGCGCGTTGCAAAATTCAATCAAAATTCGCCGATTCGTGTTGAAAAAGAACGCGAAAGTTTTGATAGACTAACCGCATAGATTGACGCGCAAATACGACTCAGCTGTCCATCATGAGGCGTCCTAAGTAACAGCCAGGGGCGAAAGGTAAAACGAAGACGCGTAAACAGTCTTCTGATGCCAGAAAGAGGCCAAAGAGGCCGCGGAGTAAGTGATTCCATCGGGGTGGAGTCTTTCGTGGTCGACCTTCCCGTCAGCGCCTTGTTTCAAGAATATCGGATGAAACATCGTATCCGTAAACTCGTGTATGAAGCTCATACCGGGAATTTTTTTGAACTCATCGCCTAAATATCTCATCATGATGAATATTTATGTTTGACATACTTCCATGGTGTTAAAACAAAAGTGAGTTGAGTGTTTCCCGGAACGAACGAAAAAACTACCTTTTTTTCACTCCAAGAAATGATTAAATGCGATGCGTTTTGTGAGTTTTCTCGAGTACGCGCGCAACATGTCGTTTATTATGAAGTATATTTCTCTCTCTTGCTTTCGTGTGTGTATGTATATTACAATGATGAAACTCAAACAAGTTTCAAATGATTGCCTAATTTTTTCCAGAATTCGTTCGTTTCGTCGATGAAATCGTCTATTCCCGTAAAGTACACCGTTTGAAGTAATCCGGTTTCTTTCTCGAGCAACGGATCATCCCCATCTCCAAAAAACGCAAACCCCACATCCGGATTTTCCGTTCTTTTCAAATACAGATGGATACGTTTTGGTGTGTGGGTATGACAATCGTTTTTCTCAGGTTCGCGTAAAGCGCCCATCCCGCCGTGAGCAGCGTACCCGGATAAGCACAACACAGAACCGGGTGTGAGCCAGACATCCTTCTTATACACCTTACCATCTCCTTCTCTGTACATGGTCAAGTACATCAAATTGAGCGCAACGATGACGTTGACGAGATCACCGCCTGTCTTTGCGTTCCCTTTGTTATCTTTGTGCATTTGCTGTTCTGCGAGAGGACCTGGTGCATTCCCGAGCATTTGACACTTCCTTACGTCTGGGATTTGAAACTCGTAATCTTTGTGAACGATTCCTTTACTCTTCAAGTCAGCAAGAAGTTGTTTGCTTTCTTCATCCTTCAGCGGTGCTTGCAATCTATTTGACTCGAAGTCGTCGTCAGTACTGTACTCGTTTCGAACCTTTTCCGGTTTAGCGTCGGGAGCGTTCAAACCGCCTTTCAGGAGTTTTTCAACCTCTGTATTCGTAAACATTTCTGCGTACACGCAACACCCGTAACCGTCGTGGTCCTCGTGAAGTAAACCTTCGAACGGCGCTAAAGAGTTCACTTTTTTTGTCGATGGAGTGCACGCGAGCAAGCAACTGCACTCTGCATTCTGAGGTGTCCAAATATAATCGTCTTCAACCACCTCCAAAGAAACAGTTTTTTTAGTAGTCGAGTACTTTTTCTCAAACGCCTTTTTGTACTCTGTCTTGAATCTGTCCGAAGTTGTTGAAAACTTACAGTGAAACTGCGCGTTTTTCTCTTTGACGAGCGCGTTCCGAGTTGTTTTCAGTATATGTGTGAGCGCAGTTTCACGCACACACACAGTAAACTCATTATCAGCAAAGTTTTTAATTCTCTTGGACAAGCGATCTTGATTGTCATCCATGGGCTCGCAAAAATCTTTCGACCGTTTAACGAAGGCGCGCATGCACTTCTTGTTCCATTTGTTGTTCTCGTCGATCAAGATGCGTTCCTTACCTTTTGAGTCTTTACCGACCCAAGTCTTGCCGGGGATACACTTTTTCTGCTCCTCGTTGTTTTTAGGCATTTTGTACATCACATGCGCTTCTTCTTTTTTTGAAGAGACACGCGATGAAAAGAGCGTATTTTTTTAGAGGAGAGGAGAGGACGAGAGGTTTTTCCTAAGGAACTTTTCTATTGAAAAAATAGAAAGTCTATTTCCAAAGGAAAAAAATAGGAAATCTATTTTTTTTTGTCTTTCGTATAGAACTCGTATAAGGAATTTTTAGGTGTTGTGTGTCATCGCGTTGGAGTCATCGAGTTTGAAAGTGAGGGAAAGTTTGAGAATTTCTCCACTTTTATCGAACGCATCGTCATCGAAACAATGACACCCTCTTCTCCTCCTTCGCAGGAGTACGCGCCAACCCGCTCTGACGATATTCTGCGCCGCAGTTTTTCCTCCAACTTTTACTCGAATGCATCAACTACCTTGTCGTTCGTAGGAAAAAAGAGTTCAAACTCAATCGAGTGAAATTGGAGACGACGCTTATGGAAATCGAGAAAGTACAACGGGAACGGAAACTGCTCGAAGAGAACGCGTAAGAGACAAAATGTAAGAGACATAAGCGCAAGTAAATACAGTAATAAACTACAAGAAACAACCGGATTACAAACAGGAGCTGCGATTGACATCATTACTCGTTTTTTCCGGTGGAATTTACGTTGATTGGAGTAAACAACGTGGGCGCTGTTATTCTGTTCGGGCTTGACGTCGCATCGTCGTCATCGCGAAGAAGTTTTTGGAAGTGCACAGCTTGTCGATGCTTCCAAAAATCATCACTGTTCCACTCCAAATGCTCTGTAAAAATTCTCTCGTTTCGCTCAAACGTTTCCTCGCAATTTTTAGGCACCGGAAGGTCTGCTATCCTTTGCTTTGTCACTCTAGAAATGAAACGTCCGATTTGAAATATGGTCTTCGTCGTCAATCGAAGAAACGGTTCGGCAAAAAACTCCCAAAATTTGGTTCCAACCTGGTTTATCAGTTTATAATTCTAGAACCAAATTTTGGTGCGAAAAATAAAACGCTCGATCTGAATTCATAAAGTGCAGCACAAAAATAGAAAGAAGAAGAAGAAGAACTCGCACTACTTTGGGTGAAGAAGTCACACGAACGAACGAACGAACGAACGAGCAAACGATGTCGGGTAAAAATCAGCTGTGTAGTTACGCCGATAATCCTCCGATGAAGATGGAGATCGACAAAGGTAAGGAAGATCGATACGGCTTTTTTTTCCCTTCTCGTGTCTTCTTTTTTTCCCCTCGTTGCGCGCGCTCCCCGCATATTTTTTAAAAGGTTGATTTTCTAAAACGGTGCACGCGCGGCGCGCGCGCTCACAAAGGACGCGTGAACGATGTTTACTCACTCTGAATGGACATCTATGACATGCGATTCGTTCTTCCCGCGTGCGCCTCTTCGCGACCACTTCGAAACTCTTTTCTTCAACCTTCTTTTTTTTGTATCTTCTGTTTCTAGTACTCACCCGATTCGTTCTCTCTTCGTTTGTTTGTTTGTTTGTTATAACCAAAACAAAAATAGAAGAACAACAAAATAATGCTATTGCGCCTTTTATCGATTGGGAGAGGACACTCTTGGACACTCTGGGGAATCATCTGAAGAATACTTCCACAGATGATGGTGACGATTCAGACAAGATTGGTGCTGAGTTATTCGAGGCGGTAGTGTCGCAGAGTTGTGACGTCTCGAGTATTCCGGAAAGTAAGTCCGACGGCGTGTGCGTCTCTGCGATTTCAGCTCTATTTGAAATTCAAACAGACGGGAACGGCGAGTTGGTGAGCGACGCGAATGGTGGTGATGATACACATCAAACTGCGTATCTTCCTCCACCCCTGTCTTCTTCGGGTGTTCGTGGTATGCGCAAAGATGCTCCGAAGCACATCGTCGTCTCCATCGAGGCAGAGACGAAGAAGAAATACGAAGGGGAAGAACAAAAGCAAAAAAAACGAACGTTGGCCTTACCGATGGGTGAATCGGAAACGAAGTTTTCCGATGCTCCGAAATCAAAGAAGAACGTTAGAACGGAAGAGAAGAAGAGAGAGTTGTGCGACCAGAAGAGCGCAGAGGAAGCCGTGTTTTACCACGACGAGTTGAACAGGATGGCCTTTCGTAGCAGAGAGGAAGCAAACAAAATATTAAAAAAATTCGCGGTAAAATTCAAAGAGCAAGCCGAACGTCTGACGTCTAAAGCCGCGGAAATTTACGCGCAGAAGAACGAAGGTGACAGTAGCGCTCAAGATATTCCCGAGGTAAATGAAGCGGTGAAGGCGATGATTACTTATATTCAACTCTCCCGGTGCATTGAGCCGAGGGGCATGTCTCCAGACGAGAACCCGCACATCGTCTACATCATCGCCGTCATCGAGGAAGCGGATGAAAACGGTTATCGTAAGTTCCTCCGTTACGTGGTAGACTATTCGCGGAAGGAGGTCAAGGAGTTTTTCGAAACAGAGTCGAAAAAAGGGACCATCGCGTTTTTGCACAACGTGTCTGTGCTAAATGCGCTGAATTTACCGTTCCATCCTTTGAAAACGCTGCGACAAAAAACCAATTGTTTTGACTTTAGCTACGTCCCCTATACCAAGGAATCTGTTCATGGGTGTGATAACCGGATGAAACTTTGCCGTGAGAAAGATATCAAAAACGCGGCAACTTTTTATAACGTGCTTCACCTCCTTCACCCGTACGTTCAAGCGGCTGCTTTGGAGAAACCGCAGTGCACGCACTTTGTCCTAACGACTTTTGATTACGTGATGGAGCAAAACTACTATCGTCCACTGACGGACGCAGAGGAAGAACAAGTTCGAAATCACATCATCCACCGAGTCGAAAACCAAGACAGTATCGTCTTTGTTGCTGCTATTCCGAACTACCAGGGTTTCGGTCGCGGCGGATACGGAGCGCCAAACGCTCCCGGGGGCGGGTATCCGCAAAACGCTCCACCACCGGTCCAGCCGGACCAAGAAGCCCCACCAGCGTTACCTCCACCACCAGCGTTACCTCCAGTGGATCCACCAGCCGTCCCACCTTTCGTTCCAGTCCAACAACACTACCAAGATGTGGGTGGATATTACGTGGCGTTTGGTCATTGGCCGCCTATGGTGAAAGCCGCCTATTCCGCCACGATGTTCAAGTTGCTCATGAATACGTTTTCCGCGGAAGGTACACTCAAAAATATTCACTCGCTTCTCGTTCATTCGCGTAAAGTTTGGGAAACCATCCTCCAAACTGCGGTAGTCATGGTGGCTGATGAAGAAGGAAAGTACACCTTGGATGCAACCGTGGATAATTTTGAACTCTTCGCGAGCGGCGAGTATTCAAAGAGTGGCTTTGAAAAGAACATTCTAAAAAACGCGCATCTTAGAGATGCAGTACAGAGCGCGTTGATTATTGAAGGCGATGGTAACAACCAATCTTCTGACAAAGTACTCTACGAGACCAAGTTGGATCCTCGGTTACGAGCGGCACAAGTTATTCATGCGTTTATTTCTGGAGTTACCAGACACCCGTGTATGGGTCTGAGTATGATGGAAAAGCAAGATTTCCACGCGAATCAGTTGAAGCGTTTTCATGCGTCGCTTGCCTCGCTCGCCGAAAAAATACGATTAAGAGAAGGCGAGAACGTCTTTGATGATATCACGGCGGATCCAATCGAACCGAAGCGCCAGAAAAAAAATGTCAAAAAAAGAAAGGCGCCGGAGACGACGACGACGACGACGACGATAAAAGATAAGTTGAACGCGACGTATATCAAAACAATGGAGGCAAGAGAAAGCAAATGGCGCATTTTGTTGCCCACACCTGAGGATTGGCGTAAAGTAATCGTTGCGGGAAAATCGCTTTGGTTCCAAGACGCGTACGCCAGGTGCAGAAACATGCACCTCGAAAACGACGAGGTTTTCGAAAACGTGCAGACAGTTTTTGAGACGTTTGGCACTGAACTCGCGCTGAAATTTCTTAGAACTAGTGGTTTCGCCTCTCGATTAGGCCAAGTTGGAACGGCAAAAGTATTCGTCGAGAAACTTCTTCGCGTATTCGAAAAGTACTGCAACAACGATCCTGCGTCGTTCGAGAAAGTTTTCTGCGGTTCTTTCTTCGCCGCTCTCGCGAACGACGAGGAGTTTGAGAACTTTGTCAAACGCTTAGAGCGAGTACTCGATGAAGTTTTCAATGGCGATAGAGCCGCGTTCGAGAAAGTTTTCTGCGATTCTTTCTTCTCCGTTCTCGCGAACAAGGAATACGAAGACTTTGAAAAGTACATAAAAAATATGAACAAGATCTCCGCAAAGGACGGCGGGAACGATTCTAAGTTGTTGCACAGTGGTTCACTCCATTCAGCCATAGCGAAATATGGCGAAAGCCATATGGAGAAGACTCTCGATACGGTCAGAACGTTGCCGATGTTTCAAGGCAGCAAAGGTGAAGCGTTGCTTGGAAAAGCAATGCGCGACAACTCCTTCATCTCTGCCATCGCGAAAGACGAAAAAAATGGTGGTTCATTTTCGCGCACTATGAAAAAAATCCACGAGTCACCAGCGTTCGCTGGAAACGAGCAAGCGCTTAAGAACCTGTTCAATACGAGCACGCTCTTAAGCGAGCTTGCGAAACATGGCGAACGATTCCTCACCGCTCTCGAGAATGAGAAGAAAGAGTCGTATGGAGACAAAAACAAAGAGTTTGCGACAGTGTTAGCGAGAACGAAACGTGGTAAGAGTGGGAAAATTACACTTCCAGAGTTCGTCGAGAAGGTTAAAAGAAGATATACTGACTGAAAAGTGAGATGTTTAGAACTAGTTCCGATGTAATATTGAAATTTCCACGCAAAGATACAAATACGAAATATTGAGTAAGGGAAAACTACATAAAACTAACACCGCAGAGTAAACGTCGATTTTTTCATTAAAGCTAAGCGGATACGTTCATAATAACTCATCATGCATGCTCAATTAGTATCACCATCAGTGTCATCATCATCTGTCGCTTCGGTGTTTAAACGACGGTGTCTCGAGAGCACGCGACGGAAAAGTGGTTCGAGCAGACCGTGCTGCCGCGCGAAGAAGAAGGTTGATGATGATGATGAAAATGTAACTGCCAACAACAACAGTCAACAAAGAAGAAGAAGAAGAACCGCACTCCTCGGCGTTGCATCGACGTCCATGTTCCTCAAACACTACGGAGACACCAACCCTGCACTCGCGATTCAATCGGAAATTGAACTGACGAATCTATCGTACACACCCGCGGAGTGCCCGCCGAATCAATACTTACCCTCGAAGAAATCTGCCATGTGCGTGTTATTCACTGCAACAGCAAAGAGCAAGAAAAAAGTCTCCGCGGCGAACGTGTTTGGATTCATCGACGATTACGACGGGAACTCCGCGGCGACGAATAACGAAACCGGAACGTCGAGGGTTGTGTTGGCGCAAATCGACGAGGAGATTCCTGAAGGCACGAGCGAGGTGACATTTGTGGTGACGGTATTCAAAGAGTCGTATAACAAAGGGAAGTTTAAGTTGAAAGGGTTCAAAGCGGTGGAAGCGAACGCGGCGATTAACAAGAGGTTCGTGCCGCTCGGGGATTGCGATTTGGATACGACAGCGCCGGGGTGTCCGGACGATCCACTGGCGTAATTGTTAGTGTGTTTATGTGTGTGTGTACCTGGTATTTTTCTTTCGCCGATGACTCTATTATATAAATGTTCCTTCTCGCTCTAATTTTATATACGTTTTCCCCTCCTCTTCTTAATATAATAATTCTCTAATCAAAATATGCCGCAGACGGACCACCAGGCCATACCCACCGTGCTCCAAATAAACGCGTGGACGCAACTGACGTATAAGCCTTGCTTCCATAATTTCTCCAATCCAATCTTACCGGACCCGTAATATACAGCGGCTTGACCACTCGCGTAGTGCGTTAAGCCACCAAAAGTGTTCGTATTCATAGCTAATGAGATGGCTGCTAATTTAGGAGGCACACCTCCGGCAATCATCATGGTCAAAAAGGCGCCGTACAAAGCGCCGACGTGCGCGGATTGCGAAGCGAACATGTAGTGGCTTAAAAAGTACGCCAAGTGCAACGCGACAAAAGCGGAAGTACCGACTAAGTTCCACGAGATGAGAAAATCGCGAACAAATCCAGAGAGCCATTCGATGACGCCTAAATCGTTCAACTGTTGCGACATGCCAATCAAGATGGCAAACCAAATCAACGTGTCCCACGCGCCTTTTTGCTCTAAAGCGTCGTCCCAGGATAAAACGCCGCTGATGAGCATCAAACATAAACCAGTCATGGCAGCCACGACCGCGGCGATCCCGAGCGGAGCACCAAAGATCCATAAAAATACAGTCGTCCCTAAGGACAAACACATGCGCTTCTCAATCTCGGCTAACGGACCCATGGCTTGTAACTTCTTCGCCGCTTCCATGGGCGCTTTCGGCGTCGCGTTCAACAAAGGCGGATCGACGATAAACACGATCAACGGAGTGACCATCATGCATATAAACGCGGGAACGAATGCCGCAACTGCCCACTCGTTGAATGGGTTGACGAATGGAATGCCCATACCGATGGCAATTTGCATGCATAAGAAATTCTGCGCGGCGCCGGACATTAAAAATGCCGACGTGGCCCCGGTGCCTTGCAACTGCTGCCCGATTAAAAACTCCTGCGTCCTCGGATCTAAAGACTTAATGACTGGAATGAATACGCCAGCCGCTCTGGCTGTCGTCGACGGCATCGCGGGTGACAACAACGCCTCCGCTAATTGAAATCCATACGCTAACCTCAAACTCGATTGCCCGGCGACCGAGACGAACAACAGCGCCAATCGATCGCCAAAGCCAGTCTTGACAAACGCTCGAGCAAAAAACGCGGTGACTAAAATCAACCAAACAACCTGGTTCGATACCGACGATAGCGCTTGATCAAACGTCAACGTTTTCGTCAACAAACTGACCGTCATCGCCCCGAACGCCCACGCGCCAACCGGGAGCGGCTTCAAAACCAACCCGCAAATAGTCGCCGAAAAGATCGCCAACAGTTGCCACGCTTCCGAGGTCAACACGTCCGGTTTAGGAAATCCGTAAAAAACTGCGAATCCAACCGAAATGGCAAACAACGCCGTCTTTCGGTGAAAAGTCGCCAACTCGGGTGATTTCACCCCAAAGTTTGGCTCCTCGTCGTCGTCCACGTCGTCGTCGTAGTTCCTCGCCGGGACGACGACCTCCGCGCTCTCTTGTTCTTCTCCCGCCGAAAGACTCGCGTTCTCCTCGCCTTCGTCTCCTCCCGCAGAAGCCCTCAAAAAGAGTGCTGCTCGTTTTCGCCTCTCGTTTTCGCCTCGTCGCAGTACTCTACTAATAGTATATTTATTATTGGTATTATTATTATTATTCGCTCTACTCTTCATCTCGTCGCACGCGTCGTTGGTCTTTTTCTGAGGCACCAATGCCCCAGACGCCAACGAGTTGGAGGAAAACCAAGAAGAATCGCTTTTACGACGGCGACGTAAACGACGACGAAGAAAACGGCGATCAAAACTTCCACCATTACCATCGTCTGAAAAAGACTTCGATAACGCGCAGGAGGACGCTTTCGTTGTCGCTGATCTTCCGAAAAGAAGAGACGAAGACGAAGAGTTTAGGAGCATTATCTGATTTTTCCGTCCTTGTCCAAAACCGCTTTTTGTGCTCCCAACGTGAGGATTTGTATTCGTCGTGTACGTCTTAAACATCATCATCATCAAAGAAGTTTAGTCGTCGTCGTCGTCGTCAACGGTAAACAGAACAGAACAACGCACCACCAGCACTCTCGATGATCTCTCTCTTCTCCGCGTGCTCTCTCTCTCCGCGTTTACGTACGTCGTATTTGTGTGTGGTTTCAACCGTACGTAAAAGAAAAGTTTCCCGAAATACATTGGTTTAGGGTGGTAAAATTGGATGTAAGCAAGTTATATTACACGGTGTATTGTACGACGTTTAGTATATCGGCTAAAACTATAGTACATGTATGAGTCTTTTTATAGTTTAAGCGTCACGGTTTTCTTCGTCGCGATGGCTTTTGGGAGGCGCGGATGTCGTCGCACGCCGCCGCGGTTGTTGTTGTTGTTGTTGTTGTTTAATGTATTTCTTTTAAAAAGAGAGCGATTTAAGATTTAAGCGGACGAGGACCCCCACGCGTCTCTGGCGGCTTTGACGACGTCTTCGGGTTCAGGGTGCGCGCCAGGGACCGCATCCGCCCAAGCGAATGCGATGTCGTCGCCGTTCAAAACGAACGTCCCGCCGAGACGCAAAACGCCTTCGGGAGGACCCGTGAGTTTTTCGTTCGGGTCGATGGGAGACAACGCGATGACGTTGGTGATGTACTTCCACCAGTCTTGCAAACTAAACCCGGGAGGTTTCATCTCCGGTTTCGTCGATTTATCCACGTCTGTTAAATTCCCGAACCCGGCCGCTTTATAAGCCTCGAACGTCTTCGACGTGTCGACGAAGACGCGATCCGCCGGCACCTCCGGATTGAGTTCGAGAAACTTTCGCAGCTTCTCCGCCGTCGGCGATACCGAAATGAACGTAATATCGCCGCCTAATTTTTGAATCTCCGGTCTTTTTGAACTCATGCTGTTCGCAAAAGACCAACAGAACAGTCACCCGAGGTGGCGCAAATACACAACGACGTCTTTCTTATTCTCGGTTTGAGGTAAAACGACTTGTTCGTTAAATTGGTTCGTGAGTGTTAAACGTCGCATCGCAGATGCGGAGATTTCTTTGCCGTTGATTTTCGCGCCTTTAACTTCTCCTCCTTCTTCACCAAAATTCGCCTCGCACTCGACGAGGTCGCACTCGCCTGAACTCGTGTTCGTCGAAGAAGCGCTCGTCGCTCTCGAAAACTTTTGGACGTAATGTGAATGACGTCGCGAAGATGATGATGATTTTCTTAAACTTCTTCGAACAACCGTAGTCGTAGTCGTCCTAAAAACAACCCCCCCGATTCTCGTCGAAAGCATGGTCGTCGTCATAATCACTTCTCTCTTTCAACAAAATCCACGCGGTAGTAAAACCAGACAGACAGTCGCAAAGGAAAGAAAGAGAGAGAGAGAGAGAGAGTCAGCGGAGATATTATTTATCCAATTTATCCACTTTTTCAGAGCAAAAATTCTATTTAGGGTTTAATACGCTACCCTAAATTTGAAATGTCCTTCGTTTGGGGAAAAGCAACGCACGCGTCTCTCTCCACTGACGAGAAAGAGGCGTCGAAGATGTTCGAGCGCTTCGACGACGAGGAGGAGGAGGAAGAAAATGATGTAAAAAAACAACGATTTCGTCGCAGCAAACGGTGTTGGTTTTTATGTGTCGATGTCGTGGTTTCTTCTCTGATCGTTTTCGCGGCCGTTCTGGTTATCAGAAACGACGTTCATCAGGTCGTTGTTTCGAACAACGCTTTGAATGAGAATACGAATACTAAAGTCGATGTTCATCAAAGTCATCATAAATACGCGTTCACACCGACGAACGGTAAAATCGCGTACTCCTGGGTCGCGAAAGGACACGAGTTACCGTCCGAGACGACTTTCACGGGTTCGAAGAGCAGTAAAAGGAGTTTTGAAAGTGAATCTGAATTCAAATACATGCACATGGCGATGCCGACTGAGTTACCGGACGGATCCATCGCGGTTGCGTTTCAAGCGTCACCGACGGAATACGAAGGGTCCATCCGGCAAGCTCTCTATTGGGCGATATCGAGAGATAATGGCGTGACGTTTTCGAGACCGGAAATGATCGCGAAGGACGATCAGCTCCCGGTTTGGACGCCGGTTCTGAAAGTGAGCGGACAGAGAGTGTTTTTGTTATACACGGTGAGTTCGAGGAAGTGTCGGTATTACGACCAGTCGAGAAACGCGTTAAGACACTCACCGGGCGGGGACGTCGTGTATAAAGTGAGCGACGATAACGGGAAGACGTGGTCGAGTGGACAGGTTATTTTATCCTACGGAAGCGAAGACGGGATGCCGAAAGTTATAGCGAATACGTTGGTGGAGTTGGAAGACGGGTCGTGGGTGTTGCCTTTTTGGAGAGAGCCCGGGAAGACGTGTCCACAGATGAAGAGCGAGGTGAAAGATGCGAGTCTGTTGAGGAAAGGTAGCGCGGGAGTTATACGATCTATGGATCAAGGGTTGACGTGGGAAGTGTTTGGGAATTTAACAGCTACGAAAGGCGAGTCGTGGTTGATTGAAAATACCGTCGTCGAGAGAAAGAGTGAAAGAAGGAAGACGACGAAGAAGAAAGAGAACAACAACAACAAAGGAGGAAGGACGAACAACGTGTTGGTGCAACATTTTCGAACCAAATCGGGCGTCGCGTTCGTCAGTCTTTCGAGAGACAACGGCAAAACCTGGACCGAAGCTTCCGAGACGACGTTGCCGAATCCAAACTCGAAAATGCACACCATTCGCATCGACGATGGCGATACTTACGACGCCTACGACAACGTCGACGAAAAAACTTTGTCTTCTTCCTCTTCCCCTTCAAAATCATTCTTCGTCGCAGCGTACAACCACCACCCGCGCACCCGAGACCCGCTCGTCCTCGCCGTCAGCAAATCCACCGACGGCGTCGACTCTTGGAAACCGTTCGCGAAAATCGAACCCGGCGGTATGCGAGAAATAATCAAACCAGAGTTGGACAAATCCTTGTTAAAGCCAGGCGCGATGCAATACGCCTACCCGACCATCCACTGGACCAAGGACGGGAAATACTTACTCGTCGCGTATTCCGTCATGTACGGCGCGAGAGGTCAGCTGACGTGCTTCGGCATTCGAGTCGCGCGGATGGAAATGAAAGACGTTCCCAGACCTTGAAAAAATCAATCGCGTTTTTGTTCGCGCAATACTAGCAGTAATAGTTTTAGAGTAGTAGTAATAATACGAGTAGTCATAGCGCGCTGTATTCATGTACCATTGCAGATACGTTGGATTTCCCAAGAGTAGTAAGAGGAGACCGTTTTCGCTCACTTTTTGAGCACGAACAACGAGAAGGATGACGACGACATCGTCGAGGTCGTCGTGTGTGTCCTGTTTCCAGCAGCAAAAGCAAAAGCATCGTCGTCTCTTCTCTCGATCATCCTTTTCAATTAAAAATCATCATCCTCATCGTCGTCATCGTAAACAACAACTCTTCGTCGTCGTAAAATCATCGACGACGCAAAGGGAAAACGACCCGAACAATTCGGAACTTCTCCTCGTCGCCGTGGCGGTTGGCGTGACGACCGGTCTCGCAGTTTCCGCGTTCAACTTAGCCGAGAGTCACGTGCACGCGTCGGTGTTTGATTTTACGTTTCAAACGTTTCTCGTGGCACCATCGGAAACGGATGTTGATGTTTTAACGACGGAAACGACGAACGAGATGTTGCTGAATAAGTTTCAAACGTTGAGTCAAAACAGCGGAAACGCGTCGTTCGTGAGCCACTCGTTACAAGTGATCGTGCCTACATTAGGCGGGTGCGTGGTTTCGGCGTTGAGGGACGTAGCCGGCGGATCGTTTCTCGGGGAGGAGGCGGTTGGTACCGCGACGTCTCGAGCGGCGACGGCGGCGGCGGCGGTCTCGACGAGGGAGGAAGAGAACAAAAACGCGACGAAGACATCGAGTGTGGTAGTAGAAGACGTGAAGAAAACGGTGTTGAAAACAGTCGCCGCGGTGGTAACTTTAGGCACGGGGGCGAGTTTAGGACCGGAAGGACCAAGCGTGGAGATTGGCGCGGCGGTGAGTAGCGGCGTCGGGAGAGTGGCGAGTTATTTCGAATTGAAAGCGTTTGGCGTCGACGAAAAGAAAAGCATAAACAACAACAACAACAACAACAACAACAACAGTAACGGAAATAGTAATATTAGTAGTAGCGTCGGAAACGTTGGGTTGCTCGCGGCGGGAGCGGCGGCGGGCTTGTCCGCGGGGTTCGGGGCGCCCATAGCCGGCCTCTTTTTCGGGTTCGAAAGCGTGTTAGCTCGGAATTCGACGTATACGTTTGGTCAGCAGCAGTTTAACAACGCGTCGACGACGGAGATGGTCATCGTGGCCGCTGTTTTAGCGGGAACGATGACGAATTTGTTGTTGGGCGAGTCTCCGAGTTTCAACGTGCCACCGTTTGAATTGTTGACTTTAGCAGAGTTACCGTTGTATTTGCCGCTCGGGTTGTTGTGCGGCGCGACGGCGATTATTTTCCGAGGCGTCTCCAATCGCACCACGGATTTAGCCGGTTTTTTGAGCGATTCGCACGCAAAGAGTGGATTTGGGATACCGAGATACGCGCAAGCACCGTTAGGTGGGTTCGCCTTGGGCATCTTTTCCATATTTTACCCCGAAGTGTCCTACAACGGGTTCGATAACGTCAACGCGTTGTTAACGACGGACGTGTTACAAATTTATAAACCAGAGTTGTTGGTGCAGTTGATCGCGGCAAAACTGCTAGCGACGAGTTTATGTCGATCGAGCGGGTTAGTCGGTGGTGTGTACGCCCCGTCTTTGTTTATGGGCGCCGCTTTAGGTGCATCTTATGGTGGATTTCTCGCGCACATGGACTCGATGTCCAATTTGATTGAAGTCGCACCGCCGCAGGCGTACGCGTTGGTCGGGATGGCTGGCGTGTTGGCATCCGTGTGTCGCGTGCCTTTGACGGCAATTTTGTTGTTGTTTGAGTTGACCGGGAACGCGAAAATTATTTTACCGCTCATGGGAACAGTTGGTGTGGCGAGCTGGGCGGTGAAATCCGCCGACGCTTGGTTCGACACGCAACAAACCGCGGGTTTAATTTTTGAAGAAGCGTCCATGGATTCCGGCGACGGGTTCGCGAACGTATCGTTCGATGAATTCGCCAAAATTGACGATCGAGAATCAAAATCGGCGACGTCGATTTACGATAACTTCGCTCGAGTTGGTTTTGAAGGAACGGAAACGGAAACGACGACGACTTCGACGACGCGAAGATCTGCCGCTGCGAAAGTTTTACACGAAAGCGCCGCGTTGGTGGACGTTTCGAAAACGTGCGCGAAAGTATACAAAGATGCAAAACTGAAAGACGTCGCTAAAAAAATGATGGAAGAGAGGCATGGTGGATCGTTAGCGACGACTTCACACGCTATAGTGTACGATAAATTCATCGAGGAGAGCGCCGCGTATAAAACTCCAATCGGTGTCATCTCCGTCGTAGCGCTCGCGAACGCGGTCGACGGGAACAAAGACGGGTACTATGACGTCGAGATGAAAGCAAAAGATGTCATGGAACCAATCGGGTGTATTCTATCCGCCGAGGAAACGATGGAGACGAATATGAACAGATTTAAACAAGCCGAGTGTGAGATTGGTGTGATATTCAGCGACGACGGCGATATAAAAGCACTCATTGATTTGCGCGAATTTACCGTGTTTGAAAGCTCAAATCGCGTCGCAGATTTCGCAAACGAAAAGTAGATGTACTAGATGTAGAACAGCCATTGATTATGTATTTTATTATCATGTATTTTGTGTGTATCAAATGTATTTTCACTCACTCTGCTGGAGAGACTAAACTTACTAGAATTTCGACGGGAAACCGGCTACCGTGACCATTTCCACTTTTTCTGCTCCCGATGCGTCGTCCACGTACGAAACGCGCAGTTTCATCGCCAACGCTTTCTCACCGTGCATGGAGTTTTCGACGCGCATAATTTGTGTGAGTATCTCGCTTTCACCGCTGCCCTTCAGCGCACTTCCAGAAGCGTGTTCTAAAACTACGGTCATGGACTTGGGCACGGCTGATTGTAACGCGACGTTCGAAACCGGACTCACAGATGTCACCTTTGCGAGAATGGTTGTTTTCTTCGAATCGACGGAGTCTTTAGTACATTCAAAGACGATTGTCAAAGGTTGCGAGTTGTGCGCAGTGAACGCACAAGTCTTCGGTGACTTTGGCTTTGGAGGTTGTGGCGAAGGAGCAGGTAGCGCGTCCATACTCAAACCACTGAGCATATCGTCCAAAGGCGATGCCGAAGCTTTTGCGGCGGTGCTCACCGGTGCCGCACTCGCCGGAGTTGAGGCGTCAAACGCGTCTAGTAAGCCAGTCGCAGATGACGGCGTTGCCACTGACGCTGCTATCGGTCCAAGATTTGAATTCAATTGAACAGGCGTCGAAGACGCGTCGCCGAATAAATCTGCGAGAGGATCAGTACTGTTCGATTGCGGCGGTTTCGACGCAGATGCCGGAGCGGAGGAAATGGAAACGTCGCCTCCTAATAAATCATCCAAAGAGACTTGCGGAGAGTGATGAATTTCCGGTGGTTGCTTCAATACAACTTGCGCAGTCACGTGTGAAGGAGAAGGAGGCGCAACTGGCGCAGACGCAGGCACAGATTCGATGTCAGCGAAGAGATCGTCCAACACATTCGCCGCGGCGAGCACCACCTTTGACGCCGCCGGCGGCGAGTTTGCGACTGTAGCACTCGTTTGCACCACATCATTTTCACCGCCAAAATCGAGCAAGTCTCCTAACGCGGCGCTTTCGCTCGTGTTCTCCTCACCAACCGCTCGAGCGTTACTGGTAACTAACGATTTTCGTCGTTTCTTTTTCCCCAACTCGACGAATTTCGGCGCTTCCGGCGGCGGCACGCGTTCCATCACCGTCGTCAACACCTCCGACCCGGCTTCAATGATGTGCGAATATTCGCACGCCCTGGCTTGCAATTCCAAGTCAACGGATGCTTGTAATGGCTTCATCGCGTCAATCGCTTGCGCAGCTTGCGATTGATCTCTCGCCGTTACTTTTGTCATTGCCGTCAACGCGTATTGTTTCGTAATTTCACTTTCTTTCGCGTCTCTCAAGAATACTTTCAACAACGCGGCAATATCTTGAATCGTCACGGTATTCTTCTCTTCGTTTTCCAACGTCGGCACGTGCGCTATGCAATCCGCAAACTCGCCACACACCCAACACGTCGTCGATTTCAACTGCTGCGTTGCGTTCTCTCCTAAATCTACGCACGCTTTGAACATGCTCCGGCCAATCAAGGCTTGCAACTTTTCGTCTCCTCGCGACACGACGCCGCAAAAAGTTCTTTGGTCCACATCGTCCACGTATTCTCCCGCCTGACGAAACGTCTCCACGGTCATTTCGCATCGCCAACGATCATCCGGCGCATTTTCTCCTATGAGCGTTACGATGCGTTTCGTTAAATCGCGTTTGAACTCTTTGTCCGCAACTTTGAGGTACTCTAAAAGTTCCGGCACTAACGTTCGAACGTTACTCGCGTTAACTAAATTATACACTAAGTTTAACGCCGATTTCCGAATGCTCACGTCGGAATCCTTCACGCACTCGACTATAGTTTTTCGATGTCTCTGCACCGCGCCTTGATCAATTTTAACCACGGACGATAACGCCGTCAACGCGACATACTTTGCGTTGTTTTCTTTACTCGCTAAAAACTTCCCGAGAATATTCACCGCTAACACTCTTAATCCACCAACCGATTCCGTTTCTACGATGCACTCGACGCATTCCAACAAGATCGAAGCGCCGGCAAAATTTTTGCTCGAAAACTCCGTGTTGGAAGCCACGTGCGCTAAGGTGTCTGACATTTCGTCCGACGTCTCGCTACATCCTCGGCCTAATACTTTCAGAAGTTTTAAAATGTGCACCTGTAAAAACGGATCCGAGTGACCTCCGACGTCGTGTTCGCTTTGTTGATTATTACTATTATTATTATTATTATTATTCGCGCTCGAGGAACCGACGCTCTTTTTCTTCGTCTGCTGTGAATTCAACGCTTTCAAAACTTTACACAACGAACCGACTTTCTTTCTCAATCGTTCGGTTGCTCGATCGGCGGCGTCTTCGTCAAACTCGCCGTCAATCTCGTCCGCTTTCCTCACGTCCTCGGTATCCTCAAAAACGTCCGACGGTCCTTCGCACAACCTATACGCTAACGTCACCGCGGCTAACAAAACGCCGTGATGTCTGTCGTTCAACAACCTCTCGCACGGATCTAGAAAACTCTCCGCTAACTCGGGCACTTTCTTCGCCACTCGAATCGCGCACAGCGCCGCCTTCTTCCTCACGTAGCTGTTCTTCGACAGCATCAACTTCCTCACCTCCTCGCTCACGTCTCGAGCCATCTCGCTGGTGCATATGTTCCCCAACGCGCACAACCCTAACCCAACCACGTACACATTCTTACTCATCAAATCGCTCTTCACGCTGTTCGTAATCAGCATCGTCACTTCCGAGCGTTCGTCCATCAGCGTCATCAATCCTAAATACCCCAACCGTTTATTCGCGTAATCCGCCATCGCCGTCAACTGCACGCACTCCATCTGCCCGAAATGCGTCGGGTACCCCAGCATGTGCACGAACAACAACTTCGCCACGTTCCTGTGTCGAAACATGTTGGACAGTTTCGCGTCCGCGAACGCGTCTCGTATCGCCGCGGATTCTTTCGCCACTATCGATCGTTCCTCTTGTTTCGTTTTCGCGTTACGAACCAATCTCACGAGTTCTCTTAAGCGCACGCACTTGAACGCGAGCGAGTGCTTCCCGTCTTGATGACCAGAACCATCACCTCCAATCGAAAGTTCGCGTTCCACTTGTTCCCGTTTCGCTTGCGCCGTGTGGATGAACTCTTTCACTTTCGTTTGCGCTTTCCGTTTCAGCTGCGAAAGGTTCGCGCTCATCCCTTCGTCGGTGTTCGCGTTTCCTCCTCCCATGATGACGAACGAACGCTCTCGATAACACCAACACGAAGACAAAGAAGAAGAGGAGAGGACGAGAAACACACCAGAGAGAGTCCACTCTTGCTCTCGTTCTTGTTGTTCTCGCGTTCTCGTTACGCGTTCGTTACGTATTCGTGTGTTGATCGTTTTGCCGTCTCGGGAAGGTTTTCTTTCCCCGCACTTAAAGTTCTCCACTGCTCTTGCGTAAGACTATGAGAGCGATCATCCTCGCAGTCGGAGAACGCGAGAGAAAGGAAACGCAGGGAGAGAGAAAGGAGGAGGACGAGAAGAAGAACAACAACAACAACGACGAGAAGAAGAAGAAGAAGAAGGGGGGCAATGGCGAAAGTTTTTCGAGCGCGAGCGATGTCGACCTGTTGCTCGTGTTTAAGCCGTTGTTGCAATACGCGATCGAATCCGTGCAAAAGTGTTCTTCTCTCGTGACGTCGTGCGTGGTGTTGGTGGAGAGAGAAGACGCGCAGTTCGCGAAAGAGTTGTGCGAGAAAATGACGACGACGCATGCGTCTTCGTCTTCTTTACCTTCGTCGTCTTCGAACAAGAGCACGACTTTGACGACGACGAAGGAGAAGAAAGTGAGATTCGAAGTCCTCGAAGTCGAAGGCAAAGGCGGCGACGCGAACGCGTTGAGAGAGGTGCTGACGACGGAGATGAACGAATCAGACGACGAAAACGTTTTGGTCGTTTCGCACAAGACGGTGTTTGACGTCCCGCTGGAGGAGATCGTCACGGCGCACCGGCGTCTGGACGCGTCGCTGACGGTTTTGATGTCCGAGAGGAGAGCGTGGGATGAAATCGACACCAAATACGGACGCGCGCCGAAGAACGCGAAGTATATCGGTTTGAGCGACGATGTGGAAGAGAGGAGTAGTACGAGTAGGAATAGGAAGAGTAAGAAGTTGATGATCAAGAGGTTAGTGTTTTCCTCGAGCGAGAGCGAGAAGACGGTGAAGATTAATCGATCGGCGTTAGATTCTGTCGGCAACGTTCGAGCGAGCGTGCGGTACAGAGACGTGCGAGTGTATTGTTTTTCAACGGCGGCGTTGGTGAAATGCTTGAAGAAAGTATCGTTAGCGAGGAGTAATGATGGTGTGAAGAGCTTCATGTCGTTGAAAAATGACATCGTACCGGAGATGTGCAAAGCGCAATTTTGGAATACGGCGGCTACGAATAATGGCGACGACGGTAAAGAAAACGACGTCGTTGAGAACGGCGGTACTTTGAGCAGCGAAAAGCCCGTCTTGGCGATCATTTGTCGTCCGGAACAGCAGCGAGATAATTTTGCGTGCGAAATCGAGCGCGTTACCCCGCACTTTCTAGAAATCAGCAAAGAGATTCTTTCCGCGGCGCAATCTTTAGTCGGCCGAGAACCGTCCGCGAGACACGAAAACTTCGTCGCCTCTGACGTCGAACTCGGAGGTAAAGCCATCATCGGCGCGCACTGTGCGATACTCCCCGGCGTTTCCATCGGCGAAAAAGCGCACATCAAGCGTTCCGTCATTTCTCGCGACGCTCGCGTCGGCGCCAATTCGAAGATTACAAACTCCGTAATCGGCTCGAACGCTCGCGTCGAAGCAAATTGTCAAATCGTAAACTGCGTCATCGGCGATCGCGCTTGCGTCGGTAAGAACAGCACTCTGAAAGAATGCGTCGTCGAGTGCGACTGCGAAGTCGAGGAGGATGAAAACGTGAGAGAGGAAACGTTAAGAAAGAAAGAAAGAAGCGCGATAGAGTAGTTCGTAGCACTTTTTGTGAAAATCTCGTCTGAATCCGCGCGCACAAAAAAATTCAAAATTCCGCTTTAAAACCTCATTAGCCTTTGTCCCATCATCGTATAATAATATCATCATGAAGCTTCGCGAGCATCCAATCTCGCGCGTCCTTTACTCGCACGAAGATATCGCTTCTGCGGTGGAGAACGTCGCGTCTGCAATTCACGCGCGATTCGGAACGACGCAGTACGAGAACGTTATTTTCCTCCCGTGCATGACCGGCGCGATGTTTTTCGCGAGCGATGTCATGCGACGGCTCCATCAGATGTTACTCGAAGAAGAAGAAGTAATAGTGGACTTGGAACTGGGATCGTGCGTCGCGACGTCGTACGAAAACGTGAACGCATCCGGCGTCGGGAGCGAGAAAGTGAAAAACGTGCACGTGAAAGGAAACGTGCGCGGGAAAACCGTCGTCGTGATCGAAGATATCGTGGATACCGGCAACACTCTGGTCACCTTGTGCGACACTTTATACGCTCAAGGCGCGAAAGACGTGCACTGCGCGACGCTCCTGAATAAACAAGCGAGAAGGAGAGAAGAGAACACGAAAGCGTTTGAACGGTTACTGGCGAGAGAAAATGATGCGGAGAGTAAAGAGGAAGGTTTGTACATCGGCATCGAGTGCGAGGACGAGTTCGTCGTCGGCTTTGGCTTAGATTACAACGGCGCGTACCGGGGCTTACCGTACATCGGCGTGTTGACGGAGAAGGCCATACGCGAGATGATATGATGAAGTGTAATACTATAGTATCTATCCTAGCGTAGTACCTATCCTAAATTCGTATTCACGAAACAACTATTATTCGTTCAACAGCAACGCGTCGACCATATCTCTTTCGCTCTCGACGCCGACCATATCTAACAACGAATTCGCCGCGCGCAAAACTTCTATCCGCAAACCAATACTATCCTCTTCTTCTGTGCTATTATTATTAGTATTAGTATCGTTCGTCTTTCTTTTTCTGTACAACGCGTCGTATTCTTTCATCGCAGACGCGAACAACTCCAAATCCTTCCTCTTCATTCGCACCGCGCCTATCGCGGATTCTCCTTCGCTCTCCTTCTTCGTCTCGAAATGGACCACTCGCATGGCATCCGTTATCTCTTTTCCCCCGACTTTACCTCGCGCGAGTTCCAGCGCGTTTCGTAAAATCTCCGTGAACATTTGTTCCGATTGGCCGAACACGCTCGTTCTTTTTCTTATTCTTGTTGAAGAAGACGAAGACATTCTCGCTCGAATGTGTACCAACGCGTAGACGTTTTCTCGCTTTAAATCGATCGTTTTGTTTCGAGCGTACGACGTTCTTTCATTACGAGCATCATCATCGTCAGGAGTCTTATCGTCGTCTGTTGTTCTCGTTGGTAACGCGGGCATCGTCGCTCTCGTTTTGGTCGTCCGAGGAGATGGCTTTGAAAACTCTTTTCCGCCGGAAAGAAAGCGTCGCAGACGACGCGAGTGAAGAAGTGGAGAAAAAGCATCGCCCCGGCGTCACAAATTGGATTCTCGAAAATGTCCTCGTCGTTGTTCAAAGCGTCGTCCTCTTCTTTTCTCAGCTTCTCTTCTTCTTTAGCGCGAAGAAAAAGAGAAAAACCTTTCGCGAGGAGCGCGACGCCGAAATTGCGAGGCGGGAAAGCGTCTAAATCGTCGTCTAAATCGTCCGATTCCGAGTACGATTTGAGCGAATCGGAAACCGTCGTTCCGGATGCGAAAATCGCTCGAGACTTGACGTCGACGACGCTGAACGTCGTTCGACGGTTTCAAGTCGACGTCGCGAAACCACCTGGTGATAATAATGATGATAAAAGTCCGGCGAAGTATTGCAAGTTGCCCGCGAATCAATACAACGTCATCGACGAAGATAAAGTTGAAATGCTGGAAGACAATTCGTTCGTAGTTTCCACGGGAGTGCAGAAGTTCTTGTTTCTCACGATCGAAGCGAAAGGACGGGTGAAGATCGAAGAAACCTTAACGGGAGTGAGACAAACGTTGGAAAAAGCGGAGATGATTGATGTGAATGGGAAGAACGGTAAGATTGTGGACGCGATGAATAAGAGTATTGGGTGCGTGCGAGTGATGAATAGCGTGATGGCGACGACTTCGGACGAAGGACGGAAAGAACACATCGAGAGTCAGTTGGAATTTAGCGGGACGTTTACGGATGGAGTATTCGCAAAGATAGGACCGAGGTTGAACGAAATTGCGAGTTTTGTTTTAGGCGCGACGCTTCCGTGGTTTTTAGAGACAATTGGGAAGGATTACGAGTTGTGGGCGGTGGACGGAGAGCGACAGAAAGCGAAAATGGATATCGGCGGGATGTCGCAGACGATTTTGAAAGGCGCAAAAGGGAAACTACCAAGCAACGTGCGGGAAATTGAAGTAGTTTAGTAGATTGTTATTTTTATTACGATTCGTCGTGCTGGACGAAATTAGCCGCCAGTCGTTCCTGTAACGTCGCCGCGTCGTCTTCTTTCGTCTTCTTCCCGTCTTTCCCTTCTTCTTCTTCTTCTTCGGCGGCATCGGTGGTGATGATATCCCCTTTTTCACCACGTTTGGCGTTGAGTAAATCGTCAGAACCGCCCGAGGCTAAAACACCACCTCCACCAACTTCGTCGATGTCGATTTCTTTATCATCTTTTACCTTCGTGGGAAAGTGTAGTTCGGACTTTTTATCCGCTTCACCTTCGTCTTCTTTGTCGCCGCCGAGAAGTTTCAGATTTTCTAATCGCGCCTTTTCGCGTCTCGCTTTGACTCTATGTAACACCGTTTCCTCATCGTCTTCGTCTTCGTTGCTATTACTGTCCTCATCTTCCTTACTATTTCGGTCTAAAAAGGCATCCTCATCTTCCTCGTCCTCGTCTTCACCGTTTCCTAATCCCATGCGAAAATGTTTCCTTTTCAATCCGGATTCTAAATCGTTCAATAAATCCAACGGGTCTTTACCGTCGAATCCGAACCCAGCTTT
This sequence comes from Bathycoccus prasinos, assembly GCF_002220235.1. Lineage (NCBI taxonomy): Eukaryota > Viridiplantae > Chlorophyta > Mamiellophyceae > Mamiellales > Bathycoccaceae > Bathycoccus > Bathycoccus prasinos. Next base: position 670,431 of record NC_024001.1, read on the forward strand.
GGTAAAGTTGCCACGCATTAACCCAATCGCCTCTGTGACGTTCCCGTGTCGCCACTTCAGCTCCTTGAGTTGCGATTTGCGCACGCGGTCTTGCTTTTCCAACCATCGCACGCGATTAGTCAACGTGTCCATGGTCATCAAAAGTTCTTTGATGACTTTTTTATTCACGCGGTTCTGCGTCTCCATGACGCGAATGGCGCGTTTCCAGTAGTCCGCTCTCAGTTGTTCGCTATCGATGTAGTTCGCGCCCGTTACTCTTGGCTCTTCTTCGTCGATGGAACATTTCCCAGGCACTGCGCAGTGCACGATTTTCTCGTTGTGTTTGACGTTGATTGAAGTACGTACCCATCGACCTCCGTTTAACTGAGCGTCGTGCCTTCCCATTTTATCTCTCGCGCGCCATCCCGAACACTCGTCGAACGGCCAATAGCCGAGTAAACCGTATTCCAATCCCGTCAAAGTTTTCCCCATGTTTTGCTCGATTTCTGTTTGCGTTCTATCGACGTTCCAGACTCGCAACTCGTCGATTTCCCCGTTGAAACCGCTCGCCGGTTTGTCTTGATCGTGGATAGCGCCGATCAAAACGCTCGTCGCCGGGTCGTGCGCCTGAGCGCCTTCTCTTTGTGACCCACGCAGCGTACCATTGATGTAAATTTTCGATCGTCCAGCTCCATAAGTCACCGCGACGTGCGTGTAATACCCGGCGGGGATAGTAACAGTCGACCTCAATCCCCACGGCGCGACTTCTCGGTGAAAAAACACGTGTCCATCCGGTTCCAACTGGAAAAAATACTGTCCTCTTCTCGCCCGATTGTACTTGGAAAACACAACCCCGCCAAATCTGTACGCTTTCAGCGCCTCCGCGTCCGTGTTTTTCGGTCTGGCGTGCGGCCTTACCCATGCCTCAATCGCAAACGGCTTCGCGCCGTTGAAATGAAAATCCGAACTCGCTTCCAACTCCACGTGGTTCGTATGTTGTCCATCTAAATACATCGCGCAGCCAATCGGGTTCGCTTTTCGCCTATCCATCGGATCTCGCCTCCAAAAGTTATCCAACGACGCGTCCACGGCAAACTGCAAACTCTCTTGCATGCCTTGCACGCCAAACTTTCTCAAAAAGACGTTGTACTCCTTTCTCGAAACGAATCCATCGTTGTTGGCATCAAAGTGCCCGCTAATCGCCGGCGCTAACGACGCGGTTAAATTCTGCACGTCCTTCGCGTGTTCCATCAATAAAATGACCGCAAAATCGTTCCAATCCACCGACTGTTTCAACTTGAAATGCTTCTCCCAAAAATCCAACGCCGTTTCTTCGCCGCTCGCGCCTCTGTTCTTATACTTGTCCGTCTTCGTATCGTGCACGCGCAATCCTTTATACGGACCCGATTTACTCACGGTATCATCATCGCCCATCATCATCGTCGGCGTTAATTTACCCGTCTTCTCCAAATTCTCATCCACGTCCGCCGCGGAGTAATCAATCGTCGAGTCGTCGAAGTCGTCGTCGTCTCCTGACGTGCCGCTCGTCAGCCATTTCGCGGCGAAAAACATTTGTATTACGGTCACGACCACACCTAAAAAACACAGAATCTGTCGACTGGTAAACCCGGTTTTCTTCAGCGCCCTTTTTGCCTCCCGTCGAAGCCTATGCGAGGCGTCGTGATGCGAAGAACCGTTCAACGAGTGGTGATGTCCGTTCAACATATTCGTTAAATCTCTCTCTCTTCTTTTCGGTTTACTACTACTCGATTTTCTTATACAGAGCAACACGCAATTGAGAGACGATGCACGCACACGCACCTAAAACTTTCAAACTTTCGCGCACAAAAGAGAGAGAAAGAGAGGCGGAGAGAGAGAGAGAGTCAGACGCGTTTGGGAGAGCGGCAGAAGCGGACGAAAAAGTTGCCGTTCTCTTCGCGTTCTTTCTTTCCCACCGCGTGTGTTGTGTGTTGTGTGTTTGTGCTGCTGCTCCTAATTCGCTTGAAAGTTTTCCCTTTCTTTGTGGCTGTTTTTGTTCGTTTTTTTTGAAGCAAAAATCTCTCCTTTTTTGCTGCGCTACTTGAAAGACTCATCCGCACAAGTTTAAGCTCTACATTTTCTTATTCACACACAAACGAACGATATTATACGAACAAAAATGGCACTCACTTTAACCGCGAGTACTGTCGTCGCGTCGGTTAAGCCGACGGTTTCGTCCAACAGACGGTACGTTGATGTAGTTTGCGCTCGAATTTCGAGACGATGATTTGCGCTCTTTTTTTTGGATGAGAGTGGGAAGATGTGGGCAATACGCGCGCGTTTTTTAATGGTATTCCTTTATGTGCGGCTTTGGAAACCAACGGATGGTCGGAGTCTTCTCTCTATCTATCTATCTATCTGCGCTGCTTCAAATAAGAACGACGCGTTTGTGTGGAACGCGTGCCCAGAGCTCGTTCGCGTGCACCGCTTCCGTCGTCCGCGCGCGTTCGTAAACTTTGTCATTTTTTGGATAATCCACAAAATGATCCGATGATATCTCTCTCTTTTTATGCGTAAACTCACTCTCACTCTCTTTCTTTCTTCCTTCACACCTGCAAAACAACAGATCCTCCAAGGTCGCGTCGTTCTCCAAGACCGTCGTTTCTGCCCCGATTGTCTGGTACGTTTCCTATGCGTGTTCTTTATTTTATTGTACCCGTTCGTTCGTTCGTTCGTCGTTCGGGAAACACAACCGAAGGATCAAAGTCTTTCAAACAAAGTTCCCGAAAGAAGAAGAGGATAAAAATTATACTCTCTGCTCTTTCTCCTTTTTTCTTCGAAAGTCTGTCCAAATCGAACGCGTTTTCGCAACACGAGAGCAACCAGAATCTGTCGCTGACCAACTCTTTCTTTGCATTTGTCTTCTCTCGATTGCGCCGCTTTTCACTCAAACAGCAAAAGAAACGTCGTCCAACAAAAATCCCGCAAATCCGTCGCCACCGCCGCGTTGTCGCCGATGGAAATCTCCCAAATCGCCGACGCCGCCGCGGAAATCGGGGACGTCGCCACCACTTTGTTCGGTTGCACCCTCATCGGTTTGGCGCTCGGTTTCGTGTTATTGAGAGTTGAATCCACCGTCGAAGGCACGGATTAAGAGAAAAAAAGAGTATTTTGTATATTTATAGCGAAGTCAGAGAGAAGAGGAAGCGAACGAGGACGAAAATTAGAGAAAGAGAGAGGAGGGGAAAGAGACAGAAATGGAGAAAGAGGGGGAGAGAGAGAGAGAGAGAGAGAGAGAGAGAGAGAGAGTAGAAAGTTCAATGTAAAAAGCAATGCTCATTTTAGCTCTTATTTTTACGCGCGTATCGTATTCTTCTGCCTGCGCGTTTAATTCCTTCTTCTTTGCATTCTTTCGAAAGGGAAAAAGTCAAATACGAAAAACGCGTCAGATTTTTCTCTCGAACGCCGCTCTTTTGCGTGTTTGACAGAGAGAAAGAGCGCGAAGAGGAACGAGGAGGAGACGTTTGAGTTCATACGCACACATCACGCATGCCTGTGCCTCCAAGGCAGCCCTCGCGAGGGAACATGGAGGCTTTGTTTAATAACGCTTTATCGTCGACTTTAGCATCGCGGAGAGGCGGAGGAGGAGGAGACCAACACCCGGAAACGACGACGACGACGAGTGGTGATGTCATACAGCTCGAACCGAACACGAATCGAGAAATAACGTTTCGGGTGTGGTGTCACGGGTCGTGCGCGCGATTCACGTGCGCGTCCACGTTGGACGAGGAGCATTTACCCCCAACCTGTCCGGCGTGCGGCGAGAGCGAATTTTTAGAGCTCGTGCCGTTTCGAGAGACGGTGGAAGAACACGGGTTGTTTTCGGAAGGCGCGGTGTGGACGGAATACGACCGCCCGGCACGCCGCTTACCTTCGCCGCCACCCACGAGGCAACCACCACTTGCATTCGATCGGATGCGAATGATAGAGGATATGATTGAGCGATCGATGAACGGGGATGGGAACGTGAACTTTTTCGATTTGGACGACAGACGTTTCGAACAACCGCTGAGCGAGAAGGCGAGGGAGGAAACGCTGCGAAGGTTTACGATGATAGAAGAAAACAAAGGAGAGATGGACGGGAAAACGAAAACGAAGAAGAGGAAAATAAGAAAAGGCGGCGGTGAAAACGAGAAGGATGAAACGCAGTGCGCGGTGTGTTTGGACGAGATGAAGAAAGGTGAGGAGATGTGCGAGTTGAAGAAGTGCGGGCACGTGTTTCATTACGAGTGCGTGGACGAGTGGTTTAAATCGAAGAACAGTTGTCCCGTGTGTCGCGACGTTTTGGAGAAAACATCAACGACACCAAGAAAGAGTCCAGGGTCGAGGAGTGGCGGCGGTGGCAGAGGTTTCCGAAACGCCAGCCAACAGAGGAGGAGGTGAAAGTCAAATAGCAAAAAATGTAGAATACGGAGAATGCGGCATGAAGAACGCAGCACGAACGCGAGAGAGAGTAGAGCAAAGAGAGTGAGAGAGAGAATATATAAAACAAAAGCAAATTTGTAGTGAAAATAAAGGAATACCTTTCGGTGAGAGAATCGAAACGAAACAAGAGTGAACTTTGCTTCTTTATGTATGATATATCGTCTAAAGGTTTATATTGCTATTACAAAGGTCTTACTATTGTCTCTGGTTCGTCCGCGCAATCATCAAATTACTTGTTCGCTTGCAACTTCAACACCTTCTTCACAATCTTTTGCTCCTCAACCAAGAACGCGCGAACGATTCTTTCTCTCACCGCACCGCCCGACAAAACCCCGCCGTAAGCTCTGTTCACCGTCTTCTTGTTCTTCGCTAAGTGTTTTCTCGAGTACTTTTGGGTTCTCAAGTGAGGGACGCCGTGGATTTTCCCGTGGTCGCCAGACGGCGTTTGCGGACCTTTCGTCTTCTTCTTCACGTACTGGATGCCTAACTTGCCGCCCGGAAGTCTGAGCTTGCGGATCTTGTTCGATCTGGTCGCGTAGCAGTGTCTGTTTGTTCGATTAAGGAGAGAAAAGAATCGGTAAGCATATAAGAATCCAAAAAACAAGAGCGAGAGCGAGAGAGGACCCCATCGGCCACAAAAGAGAGGAAGACACAGAAAAAGGAAAGTCGAAACACCGAAACGCTTCGCCCTCCATCGATCATCCCGCTTCTCGAATCGTCGTCGCGCGCAAAGAATGCACCCGAGCACAAATCAAGCGCGCGTAAACCCATTCCACCTTCGCGTTTCCTCCGCTGCCGACGCGCGTAAAATTTCGCGCAAAGTCCTTCTTCTCTCGCAAAAAAGGAGAGAGAAAACCGCGCTTAAAATTTCCTCATCCGCATATATATCCCACCCTCATGCACGCGAACGAGGAACGTTCCGAAACGCGCTCGCGTCGCATCCAACGTTTTCCTCTCCTCGCGAATATAAACAAAAAAAAACCGAGAGCATCTAAAACGTACCGTCTTTTATACGTGATTCTGGCCGTCATGTTTAATTTGATTTTGCGTCTTGAAACGAATGAGGGTCTTCTGCTGCGCTTTCGAGAGGAAAGACTTTCCGCAAAAAGCACACAGCAGAATTCACACACAAAACAAAAAAAAAAAAATTCTCCCTGTTTTTTGCTCCGTTTCAAAACACACTCCTCCTCCAAATTAGAGAGCATTCAATATCGAGATGAAGAAGGAGGAGATGAAGAACAGCAGCAACAAACGAGAAAGAACAACAACAACAACAACAACGCGGACGTCGGAAGTCGCGAGGGAGTTCTACTACTCGTCGCGAATCTTTTCGTCGCGTTGTGCAACGTCCACGTCGTCCGATTTTTGTGATGAGATTTTTGGATATCATCCAAATGCGGCTTGGATGATGATGAAGATGATGAAAAGAAACGAAGAAGAAGAAGAAGAAGACAAATGTTCTGATTATTTATTTGCCGCGCATTCCGCGAAAGAGAAGAAGATGACGACGATACACGAACCGAAAGTGCACACGTGGACATCGATCGCGAAATCGCTGTTTGCCGGAGGGATCGCCGGTGGGGTCTCGAGGACCGCGGTGGCACCTTTGGAACGATTGAAGATTTTACAGCAAGTCCACGGTCGGACGGCGACGGAGTACGGGACGGTGTACAGAGGATTGAACACGATTTTACGAAAAGATGGTCTGAGAGGGTTTTTTATCGGGAACGGGGCGAACTGCATACGGATCGTTCCGAACTCTGCGGTGAAGTTTTTCTGTTACGAACGCATAACGGATGCGATATTTCAGTTTCGGAGGACTTTAGACCCGGAGTGCGAGATGAACGTGTTTAATCGGTTAGCCGGCGGTGCTGGGGCGGGGATTATTGCGATGACGTCGGTGTATCCGTTGGATATGGTAAGGGGGAGGTTGACGGTGCAAGCTGGGACGGTACATCAATACAACGGGATGGTGGACGCGACGAGAAAGATCATCCAGCACGAAGGCGTCGGGAGCTTGTATAAAGGTTTATTGCCGAGCGTGATTGGGGTGATTCCGTACGTTGGTTTGAATTTCGCCGTGTACGAGACGCTGAAGGATATGTTGGCGGCGAAGTTAGAGTTGAAATCGAGCAAGGAGTTGTCTGTGGCGCAATCGTTAACGTGCGGCGGTTTCGCCGGCGCGGTTGGTCAGACGGTGGCGTATCCTTTCGACGTGGTCAGACGACGTTTACAAGTCGCCGGGTGGCAAGGAAGCGCGAGTAAGACGATGGAGAAAGCGAAGTATAGCGGAATGATGGATTGTTTTGGTAAAATTGCGAGATATGAAGGTGTTGGGGCGTTTTTTCACGGCTTGAGCGCGAACTACATTAAAGTCATGCCGAGTATCGCCATCGCGTTTGTGACTTACGAAGAGGTGAAAAGAGTGTTGCAGGTGGATTTACACATTTCGAGCGGCGGATAAAATAAGTACCGGTATAGAAACGAATATTATTTTATATATGTATTTAGAGAGAAAATGTATGTAGAGGCGAATAATATTATTACCATTATTGTTTTACTTTCAGCCCTCGCCTTCCTCGTCTACTTCTTGGACAAACGTCAAGTAACGCTCCTTGGTTATAGGTCTGGACCATAGTTTCACTTTTCCGGAATCGCAAGACGTTAAAATTCCGTGCTCGTTCGTTTGTACCGTTGCGATTGGTCGATCGTGAAATTTATGCACCATGACGGGTAACAGTCTCGTCGTTTCGTTGCGTTTCATCGATTCGACGATTACGTCCGCCTCGACGGAGAGGTCGTCTCTTTTCTTCTTCTTCTTCTTCGTCGTCGTCGGAAAACTGTCGTCGTCCTCACCGACAAAATTAAGTTCGCGCGAGATGTTTCCTCCCCCGATCGCGACACTCCTCGAACGTTGACGTCTGTGATGCGGATGTCGCTCGCTATAATCTCCATCGTCGTGCATCATGGTGTCGCCGTCTGAACCAGAGTCTTCTTTTTCTTCTTCTTCATCTTCTTCTTCTTCTTCGTTGTATCCTTCGTCGTCTTCGTCGATAAATGCTTCCGTGAGAAAATCCCAGACGCACATTTGACAATCCGCTCCGACAGAAACAACGCGCAACGTTCCCGGCTCGACGTCGTTGCCTACATTTGTATCTGAATCCGAATCGTCGTCTTCTGCGTGATTATTATCTGCGTTGTGTTGCATGGCCAAGGAGGAGGAGGACGACGCAGCGTTCATACTATTCTTATCGTTCGTAGCCATGTGCACATCGAAGCATATGTCGGAGACCCAGCTTTGATGACCAGCGCCACCGTAAGTAACCACACACTTGTGTTTACAATCAAACATTTCGACGATAGCGGCTTCGCCACCGGCCGCGATGAACCTACCGCAAGGGCTAAACGCTGCGGCGAATATCGCGCCGAAATAACTCCTGAACCCGGTATCGATAAATCTCGCAACAGTAAAAATATTTTTATTGCTGTCGGTGTTGCTGCTATTGCTGCTGTTGCTGCTATTATTATTGGTTTCTCTCCAGGCTCTCGCGATATCGATGACGCGTACGACGCCATCTCTGCTACAAACGCACAATTTCTTTCCAGACTCAGAAAACGCGCACGATTCCAACGGCGCGGCGCCAAAGTGCCATCGAGAACGCGGATTCGTTGTCGTTGAAGACGTCGCGACATCCAACCTTGAATCTTCGGGGTACAATATCGGCGCAAATTGTGTCACTTCTGCTATTGAGTGCCCTAAATTTGCCGTCGTGCTCGGTTGCGAGGACTCGAATCCCATCAAACTTCTATCGTAGAGATACATGTCGCCGCTCGCGTGTAAAGAAACAACAATCTTCCCGTCCGGAGATACTTTCATGCACGTCGTTCTGTGCACACTTCCCGACGACGATATTTTATCTTTCGTTTGCGTCTGGTAGCGCATTTTGTGTAAAAGTCGCTTCGTAGTGTTTGCTCTTTTATCCGAGAACGACTTTCGAAGTTTCACCGCTAACATCGCGCCCGAGCTCAAACCGATGAACATATCCGGGACGTATTCATCTTTCGCATTTACTATCGTTGATGCATTTTTACTGCTGTTATTGTTGTTGTTATTATTATTATTATTATCATTAGTATTATTCGTTGGTTTGTTATTTCCACCTTGTTGCACGTCGGCAAACTTCCAATCATTCACGCGCTCCCCGGTCCAAGTCATGCACGTGATCGTTTCTCTCCCGTCCTCGTCCACTCCGTTGACGCTTTTCGTGCTGTTCGAATGTTGCGACCCGCCGCCGCCGCCGGTTGGACTATAAAAATAACTCGAGCTACTCCTACTGCTCCGTTGTTCGTTCGGCGCGCGATCGATTTTCAAAATCTTCACGCACCCGTCTTTACTCGGCGCGTTATAATCAAACATAGCCACGCTCTCGCCCTTCGCCACGAACAAAAGTTTCATCGTCATTCGGTGCGCGTGGTCGTAAAAATGTGTACACAAAATCGACGCGTTCGGATCGCCATTTTTACTATTATGCATCCTCGTCGTGAAATCCTCCAACCCTTTCGTCCTAAGTTGTGTTTGTTGTTCTTTTCTCGCAGAGTTTGAAGTCATCTCCGGAACGACTAAATATTGTTTCCCAAGCGCGTATCTCCCATCTGGACACTTAAAATGGGTTCTCGGAAACCCCGAGTTTTTCAACGCTTTCGATGGTTTCCTCGTCGGCGCGTCTAAGACTAACGCCGCGCACCCGACTGAATTATAATTGCACTTGTCGTTCGTATTATTACTGCTTCTCGGTGGGGAGGAAGACGCCGAGTTTTGTGAAGACTGCGACTCTCTTTCCTTCCGCATCCGGAACATGATGATTTAAAAGAAAGAGTTCGTTATTTAGATAAAATTTCAAATCCAATTCTTCTTTCCGCTCCTCTCTCTCCTTCCTTCTCTAAAAGAAACGACGACCTCAAAGTTCCTCACTTTCGTGAAACCACCACCGAATATTAATGCACCACTACACTACTCCTAATTATACACGAACGATGACGAGAAAGCGCACGACAGACTCTCTCGCTACAGAGAGAAGAGAATAAAATTTTGTTCTCTCTCGTGCCTTTTTTTTGACAATCTCGAGCTTTTTTTTTTACGAGAGTCGTCAATTCCAAGAAACGAAACTCTTCTTCTTCTCGCATGCGCAACATGTGCTCTTTGATTTGGAATCATGTCTTCTGGTTGTTCCTTGTTGTCTTAAATATTTGAGATGATCGTGGTTTCACGCGTTTTAAACGATGAATTGGACGACGAGGAAGTTTAAGACGATGTGAGCATCGAACTTCTTCTTCGCGATTTTCGCGTCTTCTCGTAGTAGTATACGTTTGTTCTTCTTTACATGATGATCTGCTTTTTGCTTCAACTCTCACGTTTCGCTTTTTTTTTCTCCTTTTTTACGAAGCGTTTGTACTGATGGTGTAACTAAATGCGCGGTAAAGCATCATCATCGAGACGGAAGAAAAGACGAGTACCGGAAGCAGATGATGAAGAGGAGGAGGAGGGGGTCGTTTTGAGTTCGAGCACCACGAGCGGCGGAACGACAACAACGTCGGACGACGACGAAGAAGAAGAAGAAGATGTTCAGAAGACAAAGAAGAAAAGACGGGGAAAGCACCCTTCGAGAGAAACGATCAAATGCGCGTTCGAACAGCTCTGCGCCGCCGGGAAAACCGAGGAGGATAGAAAACAACACCACCACTCAGAAAAAGATCACGACGATGAAAAAAAAGCAGGAAGAAGAGGAAAAGGGGGAGTGATGAAAGGTTTTTCGATCCAAAACCTTCTCGAAATGTGCGTCAAATTCGGGTACCAAAATTGGACCGTCTTGGACGTGGAGAACATGATTCGGGCGTACGAGTTGAGCGAAGCGAAAGGCGAGATTATTCGCATCAATAATCATCTCGATTCAAAACAAAACAAAGATGACGTACTACTCGAGGTCACCGAAAAAGGGTTCCGAGAGATTGTAAGAAAATGTGGCGTTCGAGAGCTGTAATACTAATATTAAGAGTAACGTACGGGCGCAATACCCGGAGCGCTGTCGTTGTGCGATAAATATACGAGAATACAAAAATGTTCCTCTGACTTTTATTTTTACCGCGGAAAGACAAAAACGAGACCTCTCTCTTTCGCGCTGGTCTGTAGTAAAGCTGCGACGACGGCGATCGCGCGCTTCGTTTCGCAAAGCCGCTCGGAGTAAAAAGTCTCGTTTCTTTCTCGTTTTTCTCCTTTTTTTTCCTCCTCCCAAAAACGACCAAAATCGTCAAAAAATTCAATCACACAAAACAAGAGATAAGACTTTTATTAAACCGCGATCGATGATGACGATGGTCTCGTCGAATCGACGCTTTGAGAAGAAGACTCCTTTTCGTATGACGATACTGATGATGATGATCATAATCGTCGCTCTTTTTTCGACATGTTCTGCAGTTTCCGCGCAAGAACAACAAGAGGGAGGATTGAGTAGAAAATTTAGCATCCACAACACGGACAAAGACTCGAAGGAAGATTTCAAAGACTCGGACGGGGACGGCGTCGGCGACTTCAAAGACGCCTTCGTCTCCTCTTTAGCGATGATATTAGTGGCGGAATTAGGGGACGAGACGTTCATTATCGCCGCAATCATGGCCATGCGTCATCCACGTTTGATAGTTTTGTCTGGGGCGTTGAGCGCGTTGGCAATCATGACGGTGTTATCGACCGCGATGGGGGTTCTGGCACCGATGTTAATCAGTCCGAAAGTTGTGAACAAATGCGCGTTTGTGTTGTACACGTTTTTCGGGTGCCGATTGTTTTACATCGCGTGGCGGTCAAAGCCGGGGAGTTCAATGCAAGATGAAGTGGACGAAGTGGCGGAGAAAATCGACGTGGAGAAAGCGCCGAAAGGTAAGATAAGGCGGATTTTGAGTCGAGTGTGTACGCCCATCTTCTTGGAGGCGTTCGTGTTGACGTTTTTAGCCGAGTGGGGGGATCGGTCGCAGATTACCACCATCGCGTTGGCCGCGCATAAAGACCCGTACGGAGTTACCATCGGAGCGATAATCGGGCACGCGTTTTGTACGAGTTTAGCGGTGATTGGGGGGAAGATTTTGGCGTTGAAAATTAGTCAGAGGTTGGTCGCGGCGGTTGGCGGGATGTTGTTCATCGTGTTTGCTTGGCACGCGTTGATATTCGGAGCGCCAGGAACGGAGTTGAGTAAGAACGATTGAAGTTTAACTTTTAAGGCGTTGTTCATCATATATTTACTAATTATAATGGAAAAGAAGAAGAAGAGAACGAACGAATTCAACAATGGATTCTTTGCGCGTGTGACTATCGTATTAAAAATTTTCTGCTATTTGACTCTCTCGCGCGCTAATAAGTCTATCTGGAAAGAGTATCGCTCAAATTCTGTTACCAATCCGAGACGTTTTTCAACATCGCCTCTAACATATCGTCCATCGCTTTTAACATCGCGTTGTTCTTTTCGAACTCCATCAAAGCGCCTTCGTCCGCGTCCCCGCTCTCCACGACTTCGCTCAACACCGCGTTCATCATCTCGTACTCTTCTCTCGTGTGCAACAATCCGGCTTCGGCGCACGCCGCCGTGGCGCGCAAACTGGATTTGCGTAATCTCGGTGGTAACGCCGCAAATTTCTCGTACACGTGCTCGACTAACTCCGTGTTCCCTTGAATGAGCGTTTCAGCTGTATTGATGAGGTAACGTGAGGTAAGTACGCGCGTTTGATTTAAGAATAAAAATGAAAGTCATTCAAAGGAAACGAACGCACCCAACAATCGATAGTGCACGTCCAAAATCGTGCTGCAATCTTCCAAACTCCCTTCGTACGCGGTCGTAAACACTTCCACGACGCTCATTTCGCTCACCGCATCGTGCGTCGTGTGTGGACCGAGTTGGCCAGCCGCTTGCATTCGCCCGTTCACGGAAGAATCGCCGGCGAATATCGCGCACGCCTTGACCAATTGCCTTTCGATTTCCGGCCACGAAGAGACATCATCACTCGTAACCGATCGCGCCGGGGCGTCTGGCTCCGACCGCAACGTCATGAAACCGTTGATTTTGGTGGACATTTTACGTCCGTTCCTTCGTCGAGAAGTGATTTTTTTGGTGAGTTGAGGCGCGCAAATGATTGCTCGCGCCGCGGAAGAGGAGGAGGCGAACATGTTCTTTCGCTTTGTGACGTCAGACGATATCCAAAACTAGAGGCCGAGAAGGAAAGATATCGAAAGTATGATGAAAGAGATATTTTTCGCGAGAAAGAAAGAGAGAGAGAGAGAAACCGCAAACACTTTTCAGACGCGGGCGGAGATTACGTTTTTTTAATTCGTATTCGAGCGCGTTTACAAATTCTAATAACACGTGACGTGGTAGTGGTCACTCGCGCGCCGTTGTTACCGTTTCTTCGCGTTCCCACCTTTCTTCGTCGGCACTTCCACCTCGGGAGCGTGTTTCGGCATCCACTCTTTCTCGAACCAATCCATGGTTATTTCCCAAGCGTCGTCGTAGGAGTATATGGGTTCGTAGTTCAAGTCTCTTTTCGCGTTGGAGATGTCGAAGTAACGGTTGATGAGTAACATTCGAACAGAAAATGGCGTCAGTTTGAATTTTTTACCGAGAACGTAGCCAACCACATCGCACGCTTTCGCCAGCGGCATCATAAATCCCCAACCAGGTAACCCAAACTTGGTTTTTAAACTTCTAAAGCCGAGTCGGACGAACGCGTTATCAATCATTTCCCACAGTTTAATCGGTTCGCCGTCGGTACAGATGTAAAACTTACCCAACGCCGGGGAATCCGGGTACAACGCGCGTTCGCCTAAAATCAAACCGTGGCAATAGTTATCCACGAAACACGCGGATATTAAGTTTTCCCCGTCGCCAAAAATCCGCAACCGTTTCGCGTTCAACAGAAAGTTGTGCAAGAACAAGTAATCTCTCGGCCCGTACACCTGGTGCGGCGCCACGGCTACGCTAAAAAAATCTTTATTGTTATTCTCCTTCATCATCGCCTTCTCGCCTCTCGCTTTCGACTCGGCGTATTCTTGTAAAAACACTTTTGGAAAATCTAACTCGTCCTCTCTCAACCCGTTGATATCGTTCCCATCAAACCGCGTGCTCGGACTTGAACTCATGACGCACTTTGTCACCCCGTGAAACTTCATCGCCTCGATCACGTTCTTCGTCCCGACGTGGTTCACCTGTTCGTACATCTCCTTCTCGTGATACGGTCCCACCAACGCGGCGATGTGCCACACGCAATCCGCGCCTTTGATCGCTTTCTTCACATCCGATAACTTTCTCAAATCCCCTTGCATCCACACTATGCGTTTTGAATCCTTCTTCGCATCATTGTCATCGTCCACGACGTCCAATGGTTTCGGACTGATGTCAAACGCGACGACTTTCTCAGCGCCTCGTTCGACGAGCATTTCGACTAATCGTCGGCCGACGAAACCGGTGCCACCGGTGACGACGCAGTTTTTCGGCACCGCCGGAAAAGAGAATCGTTCGTTTTCTTTTCCTCCTTTACTCTTTCGAGAGGTGGATTTGGAGGGCATGATATCGATGTTATCAATGATGAATACAAAACTTGCGAAAGGCGAGAAAAGTGACGAAGATCCGAAAAGAAAGGTAGGATATCGAGAAATAAAGCGACGAGAAAAAACGATGAAGGATTACGCGAGAAAAGGTGCAAAACGAACGACGGCGACGACGTTGAACCAAAAGAAGTTTCGAGAGAGAGAGAGAGAGAGAGACCCCGAGAGAACTTCGGTTTCCTTCTCTTATCGTCTTATCGGCGGCGATACTACTACGCTTTAAAAAACGAGGACTATATATACTACTACCGTTCTATTATATTTCTATTTCACTACGACTTTGTTTTCGGACGCGGCGGCGGCGGTCGCTTCGGCGTCTTCGTCTCCCCTTCTTCTTCTTCTTCTCCTTCTGCCTCGTTTGAATCCTCCTTCGCCCCCTCCTCCTCGCCGCGCCGCCGTCGCTCCTCCGAAAGCGCTCGAGTCATCTTCTCTTTCAATTCCATCCCTTTCAAACTCATCATCTTCGCCACGGGCGTGTTCAACACGTAATTATCCAACCCACCGGCTTTATCGATGCACTTCAAAGCGTGCGCGGTGACTTGCATCGGAACCATCCGGTTTAAAACCTCCGAATATAATCGTTTCCGTTTCGCGTTCGGGGACCATTTCCGTCTCGTTTTGTTCCCTCCGTCCTCGCTGACGTTGTTTCCAAAACGGACCGTTTTCCCGTGGTAGAGGCCTCGCTTGGCGCGTCCACAGACGACGACTTTTTTGACGAATTGTTCTTTTTGCTGTTGTTGTTGTCCTCCTCCTCCTCGCATCATCGTCATCGTCGCGTGGAGGAGTTTCGAGGTCAAGGCTTTCTTCCCGGAGGACATTTATTGCGTGTGTTCTTACGTGTTTTTAATGCGCTTCCTGAAGCGGTTAAAATTTCTGAAAATACAACGCGAACTCTCTGACGATTCGAACGTTATACCGTTTACGAACTTCAACGTAAAGTCCGATCTGTTATTAACCAGGAGAGTTTCGCGCACAAAAGTTTTCTTCTGTTGTTTGTCAGAAAGTTGCTCAAAAATTGCCTCAAGTCTGCTTAGGGTTTACAACCCTAGAGACGAAGAGTCCATAAAGATCGCCGGGAAACGCCTCTAGAAAAAGTGACAAAGACGAAGGGAAAACGAATCGACAGAAATTCCGCGCAAACGAATCGTCGTTCGAACCGTGTTTGCGACCGCATAAAACCAGATCCAACGGGATAAACGCGCGAGGAATACACTCATCTTTAATAATATCTCGGCAATCTTTCTTTTGGTTGTCGCCGCGCGCTCTGACTCTAATATATATATAACTTTAATTTTTGTAATAAAAATTGCGGGTAACGAAGAAAAAGGCTTGAGAGAGATGATGCAAACTCGGATCGATTGTCGCGTCGGGTTCGAGTGTTGCGCGCATGATGACGACGAGCGAAGGCAAAAAGAGCATCATCGGGTGGGAGGACGGAGTTCCGAGTCCTCCGCCGACAGCTCCTCCAAGCACATGGAAAGTCCGATCAAGAAAATGTTATTAAACGAACTCATCAAAGAGCACGAGAAGGAATTACTTTTAGGTGGTAACCTAGCAACAGACAACACGAACAACAACAAAACGAGAAAGAAAAAGAAAATTTATGAAGACGAAACGGAAGAAGAGACGGAAGACGCGATCGCGCGATCGAACAGTTCCACGGACGCGTGCTTTACGCACGCTTTGTTTCATCACAACACGTTCTCGTCGGAACCGATCCCGATTCCAGTCGCTGATTTACAGTTGAGGTACGATACACAACGCGTGGTTAAGCGCTGCTTTTCTTCGACAAAATGTTTTCCCTTTTCGCGGGAAAAAAAAGTAGTTTTGCCTGCCAAAAGTTGACCTTCTTTCCCATGTGGGCCATGCGATATTTTCGTGTGGCCCAGAAAGAGAGAGCGCTTTTTGGTCTCGAAAACAAATCAAAATTTACTTTTTTAGGAAGAAAGCTCTCGTTGAAAACGCTCTCTCTTCTTGAACTGCTTCTTGTGAGCTGTGTTTTTCTCGAAAACACCAAAACTGACTTCTTTGTCTCTTCTTCTTCTTTCCTCCTCTTCAACTTTTATTTCCAGGCGCTTATACATGGAAAAGAGACGCAAGCGCATCGACCCGACGAGTGACGGCGTGACGTTCACGTAACGCGGAGACGTTGTTTACGTTTAATATTTTTTGTTGTTGCAAAAGCGTGTATCATAGAGAGAAAGAAGAGAAATGGAGGACTGTAAAATAGGCAGCATAACACAATAATCCCCAGTCCAACTTTTGTAGGAGAAAGAAGAGATTCGTTCGTCCTATATTTTTGTAAGATCAAAATACCATTCAATAATATATTATTAAAACCAAGACCACGCGGAAAATGATGATTCGCCGTCGCCTTCTCCCGTACCTATCATCAATGGGGCGACTTTTACTCCAAACACTTCGCCTAAAGCCGATAAGACCTCGTTCGGTTGTTCGTTCGTGCCGACGAGACGCGAAAGGATGTCGACGAACTTCTTCTTTTCAAACGCGCCGTCGATTTTTACGAGCTGTTTTAAACACTGCACCGCTAACGGCGCGCGCGTACTGGTTTCTTTCCGCGCAGTTTCTGAGCCCACGCAAGAAGCACACCTCTCGTATTCGTGTAGCGCGAATACCATCGCGCGTTGGAGGAAGCGAATGTCTTCCTCGTCTTGGTCGCAAAAGGCGACTAAAACGGAACCGGCGTTTACGCGAAGACTCATTTCGAACTTTTCTTCTTCGTGAATAACTTGCATTCTCTCGAACAACATCTTTTTACATTCGGTTGGCATCGACTTCCTCGATTTGTGCAAACACTCGCCGACGCAACCTACCAGGAGAACTGACGGATGCTTCAAATCGAAGACGTTACAGAGTTTGTCAACCGCTAAAGACCACTCGTTTGTGTTCAATCTGGTTTTGGTGGTATTCTTCCCTAATCCTTCTAACAAGCGCCGGAACGCGAGCGCGCCGCACGAAGCTAACTGTTCGTGCGCAAAGGTTCCACTAATGTTGTCCAACAAATCGCAGAGTTTAGGCCAAACGCCGGCGTCGATGATGTTGCCAAAGAAACTTTCCGTGGTGGCTAAATCGACGACGAGCGTCAGGCATCTATCGCAGGCACCGTATAACCACTCGTTCTTTTGCTTTTCCGAAGCCTCGGAGCTGTCAAACTCTGTCGCACGAACGACGTCAAACATCGGGAATAGAATGGCGTCGTACACGCGCGCCCAAAATCCAGGTTCAAACGACGACCCGTGAAACTTGAGCGTATCGAATAACACTTCCAACGAACTCGTTCGTATGTCTTCTCTGAAATCAAACGCCAGTTCAGAGAGACCGGCTAAGAGCGGGAACCAGAAATAAGTGTGTGATTCCGTGTCTGTAAAATGCGTCGGACCTTTCTCGCGAGGCGTGGATGGTTCTTGATGTTGTTGCTGGAAACTTTCTTCGTCGTCGTCTCGAGAGTCCTCGTTTCCTCCTCCTGATGTCGACGCTTTAACTTTCGGCAAACTCAAATCACCCAGCGCTCCATCTGCTAACTGCAACGCGCAATATCGAAGGAACGCCAATGCGTTCAAACTTACCTCTGGCGCGTCGTACGAGTTCGTAAACGCGACTAAGCAATTCACGCAATCCGTAAACGCTGCTTGGTCGGTTTCGATAATCTTGGAAAAGTTATGGCGAATGATTCGTTCGATAGTGGAAAACGCTGTGGACACAACTTTTGGGTTCTCATCCGCCGCGGCGACTGAATATACCATAAACACGGATTTCCAACCGGATTTTATCCCATCCACGGCAGATTCAACCATTTGGGCGACACAAGAAACGATCAGTTCTCTCACTTCAAACGACGGCGATTGTTGCATGATGACGACAAACGGCCGAAGGAAATCGTTCTGGAACGAATAATTCGCGAGTTCCGCGCGCTGCAAGAACTTCATGGAGAGTTGACGTAAAGCGTCCACGACAAACATGGACACTTTCACGTTTCTATGTTCGCTTCCAACTTTGACGAAAAAGTCGCTCAAGACGATCCACGCTTTGGCCCAGACGTATCGCTCGCGCTCGACGTTAAATGCGCACGTCTCGACTAGTTTCGATAAAGCGCAAGAACGCGGTCGTTCGGCGCTCATTTCTTCGGTCGCTAATCTGCACAAAGCGCGCATAAAATCAACGATAGCTTCACCCGACAATCTTTTCGAGTCGTGGAACAACCCGTTAAAACTATCTGGATGTAACTGTTCGAGCACGTGCTGCGACGGAGGAGCGACGGATTCTAACGGCACCAGCGAGATTTTTGCGTCGTGCATGGAGGCTTTTCGCGCGAGTTGTTCGGCAACAGCTGCTGCCGCGAGTGCGTCGTCACCGCTCGAAGCATCAGTACCAGTCGCGCGCACTGTTGTTGTTGAAGGTGAGGTCAAAATAATCTCTGCGGAGGAATCGCGACGGAACAAGCGGTTCGGCGTATGACCTCCTAAACCAGAAGGAACTATAATTTCGTCCTTGGTATTCAAAAACACGGAAGAGTCGTCAAATCCACCCGCCAAAGCGTGCAAATGTTCGTATCGAGAGCAACACTTTAACACGTGCACCCAACACGTATCTCCTAAACTATCGCCAAAGGTTTCGCCAACGCGCACCAACGTCTTCAAAGCTAAAATGTTCTTCGTCCGCATAGTGGACGGATTACGTAAGCCGCACAAGCGCGCCAAGGGTGCAACGAACGCGTCTCGAGCGGCAAGCATGCCTAAATTACATGCCATGTGAATCGAGCTAAAAAACCCATCGAGACACAACGCCGCGATTTTCGCCGATTCGGTGCCTTCAAACGTAACCGAAAAAACCGCCAAAAGCGCTTGCCACGAGACGTCAAGCATCGGTGCCGCGCATTTAGCGTCCGATGCAGATAGAAAATTATCCACGTCTTCACGTTTTGCTTTGGCGCGAACTTCCTCGATGAGTTCTCGGACATCAATTTTCTCCTCCGCGATTGCTGGTTTTTGCCCGACGAGCGAAAGCAAAATATCCATGCCAAGGAAGTTGTTCAAGTTCGAGGACGATTCGCTATTGCTCGCTTTCTTCGCGTTTTCGTCTTTGAGTTTGATTTCGTTGTTCACGATGCGATCGTACAAAGCTCCGAGCTCTTCCTGGTCCAAGTCTTGGCCATCGTCGATGCCGCGATTGTTCTTCAAGAAGCCTTCTTTTGTCATTTTATTCTTTACTCCTGGATTGTGCGCATCCGTGTTCAACATGATCACGGAAAAGGCTAAAACGTACACCGTATCTGCACTTCTATACTGCGATGGGTTCTGCGCGTGATACCGTTCCGCGAACTTCTCCATCAACCGATCGATTTTCTGCGACTCGCCGGGTAAACGAAAGCCTTCCAAGAACTTTCGAATGGCCTCGTCTAAACCGAAGCCGCTAAAATCCATCGCGTCCACGTACGCTCTCATAACTTTTAAACTCTCGTCTTCGCGCTCGCCGAGGTAGTCGCCGACGACAGTTTTATCTAAATTTGGTGCTGTTCTTAGGAATGTCGCTATATCTGCGGGCGTGCCTTCGCCGAGTTTACCAATCGCTTTTAAGTGCGCGATACCCTTTTTCGGTTTTTTGTTGAACAATTTCACGCATTCTTGAAACTCGGATTTGTCGAGTTTCTTTTGCACCAAGTTCGATGCGTCCACTTTCGTCGGCGTAATCATCATCGACTCCGTATCTTCTACGTGCTTCGTTACATTTGATTTCATTTCGTGCGCGACTCGCTGTTCTTCTTTATTCCCCGACGACGAGTTCTGTTCCACCCAATCGCCAAGCGCTTTCAAAATTTTCGTCAAACACCCGAGTGCTTCCATTTTCAACACCGTTTCTCTCGCCGCATCCGCGCCGGATAAATTGGAAACTTCTACGCCTTGTGCGACTCGAACCAATAAGTTAATCAACCGTTCGAACGCGTTTTGCTGTGAAATATCGCAATCAAAATTGACAAACAAATCAACCAACGTTTGCGCGTCTTGCGCGACGGTGTCGCTCAAAATAGTCAACAAGACGGACCGTTTGCTATGCGGTGAATTCGGTGCACCTCCAGAGATGAACTCTAACGGATCTAGAAACAATCGAGGGAAGAAGAAGCCGATTTCCGATTTTAACTTTTCTCGAAATCTTTGCGTGCATAAAATGCTTTGGAAGATGCCGAGCGAAATTTTACAAAGCTCGGGCGCTTGGACCGTTTCGGAGATGGCATTTGAAACGACCGCGTCCAAGACGTACTCGCGTATGGTATCAGAAAAGATGGGATCATCGACGAAAGCGTTGCCGACATTTTGACAGGCAATGCGCAACGCATCTAAAGCTAGCAATTTCCCGCGAGAAATACTCGCCGCGTCGGCGTTTGCCGTCTTCAAACCCGCACCTTTGGCGATCCGAGAAAGCGCGCGAAAAATTTCTGCGCAATCTTCGAGAATGTATCGATCGTTTTCCGCTTTCGCTTTCTTCTCTTCAGATGAGTGCGGGGCATACGCTTGCGGCGTTTTCCCACACGACGCGGCTTTTGCAATAAACTTTTGCGCAAAGGTCACGATTTCGTCCGACCAGTGATGATGTTGTCCGCTAGTATAGTTACTAATCGTCGGCACGGAGGAATTTTCCCGCATTACGTGCGTTTCGTACGACGTGGACGGTAAATTCGTGGAGTCTTTCACGTCGTCTTTCGTGTCATCCTTTGTAGCATCATTCCTGCCACCACCACCACCACCACCACCACCACCACCTAAAACGTCCGAAACTTTAACCATTTTCGAAAACGCACTCGAGTCGCCTTTTTCCACTCTCGTAAAGTTCGCGAAAATCATCTGCACCAACGCCGCTTTCGCCACCCCTCGATTGGTTTCCGATCTCGAGATCGCGTGACACTTACACACCGACTCGATCATTCGACTCAACATCTTTCCACTCACTCGAAAAGATCTCGACATGTAACACGCCAACACTCCTAAAAGCGCTTGCAGCTCCACCGACTCGTCGCCCGATTCGCCGCACGCGAAGCAGAGCAAGTCGACGACTTTCGCGCACAAACGTTCGCGCCTGGTTTGTTCTGTCTTCTCTCCTCCCACTCTTCTCTTCTCTTTGTCCTCTTTCTCCAAATTATCTTTCGAATCCTCCTCGTTTTCTTCTTTGCCTTCTTTGTCTTCTTCTTCTTCGAAGCATCTCCCGGTAATCATCCTCCCGCCAATTAACGACGTGAGACAAATCACCGCTCTCTCCTCCATGCTCGCGTGTTTCGACTTGAACGCGATTTCGATCGGTTCCAGAAAGTATTCTAAATCTTCCGTTCGTTTTTCGTAGAACTTGTCGTTGTCGTCGTGCAAATCATCATCAGAAACATTCTTCAACCTTTCCGTTCTCGCATTCAGAGATTCGATTAAACTCGAATGCTTCCTCGCGTTTTTCGAGGCGAGCTCGAGGAGCGCATCGTACGCTTTTTCGAACGGTTCGTGAAAAGAGGAGGAGGAGGAACCAAAGGAGGAGGCCATCGTCGTTTTTATGACGCGCGTTTACTGTTGTTGTTCAGCGACACAAACAAACAACAGAGACAAAAAGTGACTTGTGGTGTACTGATGAAATTCCGGTGAAATTTTCACATTAAATCACGCGCAAAGAGACGCATAAATGGTTGCGGGCGTGGCGGCGTTTTGCGTCGTCGACGGCCGCACGGGCCGAGCGTTGTACGAAGCCGATTTCGGGAGCACGCGAAGGGTACGTGTGCTTTCTTTTTGTTCCTTTTCTTCTTTGTCTTTGTCTTCTTTTCGTTTTTCCTCTTTGTGTATACATTTTCTCCCCGCTGGGATGAGACGACGAACAACACTGACGACGTTTACGATACCCTTTAATAAACACAACAGGACGACGCGAGACACTTGCGCCAATTCGTCATCGCGTCATCTTTAGACCGACTCAACGAACGGAAATGGGAAACGCACGCGACGTACTTAAAGATCATCGACACCTTCGACTCCGATTGCTTCATCCACGCGTATGTAACGCAAGGCAACATCCACTTCGTCCTGTTAACGACGAAACGAGAGGAACAAAACGTGAAACAGTTTTTCGAAAGCGTACACGAAGCGACGACGAAAGTACGAATGTGTCCATTCTTTTACGGCGATTCAGACGACCACTTGGGTGAAATAGATTGGTTGGCGACGAACGCCAGCTTCGACGCGAAAGTCAGAAGGTGTTCGAGAGTGCTCGGGTGACGACGAAAAGACAGCATGGTAGTGGTAGTGGTAGTAGTAGTAGTAGTAGTAGTAGTAGAACAGCGCGTTGCTATGTGTAGAAAACTAATATAAAGAATGCTCTAAGAGCAGCTTTAGTCGTCTTTATCATCATCCGTAATGCATCGCGTAGCACGTCGCGGACACGGCCGTGCCGACCAACGCCATCAACACGTTCCTCAAATCCTTCTCCTCGCGTGCACTCGTTCTCTTTTTTTCCCTCAGCAGCATCTCTCGCATCATTTCTCTTTTAACGTTTGCCTCTTTCTCCTCTCGTTCGTGTTCGAGTTTGCGTTTTTTCAAGTGAATCTGTTCCAGGTCGCGTAAGTACGCGCGTTGCGATGCTTCACCTGAGAGCTGGCTCTCTTTGTGCAGATTTTTCCCCAACTCATTCTTTCTATGTTTAGAGGAGGACGAAAAGGAGGCGAAAGCGGGAAATACTTTCGCTTGCATTGTCGTCGTTCTCGACTTCTTTAAGAGAAAAGAAAAGACCGCGACAGATACATTAGATGGTGGTGATGGTGCCATCTTTATTCAAAACGCAAAAGTAGTCTTTTAATGAGGAAAAGCAGTTAACTGCTTTTGTGCGTCATTTCCCGAAAGCGCGTGCGTATTCCACACCAACTCGTAAAGAATGACGACGCTTTTGTCGTCTCAGTCGTCGGGAGTGTCGTCGTTGTCGTCGTCGTTGGCAAACAACCGGGAAAAAGATCGGGGACATCTGGGACGACGAGTAAAACGCGTTTTGAGGAGTAAGAAAGCGATGACATTTTACTCGTCGACGTCGTCGAATGAAAGCGCGGGTACGCTCAAGCGAACGCAAGTCATCGACCGCACCGAGCGAACGAAACTCAACGAAAGCGACGATTCGCTCTGGTACAGCGCGCCTCGGTTTTGCACGCACGTGGACGACGGTTTTTTAGAGCAACTCACTCGACTGTATCGACAAAGAACGAAGGCGAGTTTCAAAGTGTGTGACTTGTGTTCGTCGCACGTATCTCACTACCCGTACGAGTACGAGTACGCGTTAGGCCACGGGTTGAATCGAGAGGAGCTGAAAAGAAACAGGCAGTTTCAGGGGAACTTTTTCGTGCGGAATTTTAACGAGAACCCGACGATAGAGGCGGAAGATCAGACGTTCGACATGGTATCGATGTGCGTTTCGATTCAATACATGCAACGAGGCGAGGAACTGTTCAAGGAAATATTTCGCGTTTTAAAACCCGGCGGGGTGGTGATTATCTCCTATTCGAACCGCATGTTTTACGAGAAGGCGTTGAGCGTGTGGAGAGACGGAACCGGGTATTCGAGGACGCAATTGGTGAAGAGTTATTTTCAAAACGTGAGCGGGTTCACGGAGCCGGAGGTTATCACGGAGGTGTTACCGGACGGCGTGGAGGACGAGAAAAACGTATTCGTAAAAATGATGAAAACTTTTATGAAACGAGCGAGTTCGGATCCGTTTTATGCTGTCGTCAGTTATAGAAACTTTAAACGCATCGAGTAGTAAAGCCGATCGGGGAGTTGTAATATCAGTAGTTCTAAAATGAGTCGACTATATATATGTTCGTGTTTTTTAAATGAACTGCTGTTTTCTACTACGTCGTCGATTTCGCGTTGCTACTACTTACTACTCGTCTTCTCCTTCTCTGCTTCTTTCTGTTTCATCCGCTCCATCAGCGCTTTCTTCCCTAACTCTTCTCGCAATTTCTTCTTTTTTAACTCTTCGTCGACGACTTCTTCGCTCTCGCTCTCCTCCGCCCCGCTCTTCGCGTTTTTGTGATAATTCATCCCCAACATCTCCCGTCCTCTCCATCGAAAATAGACGTTGCCTCCTACGACTCCGAACAAAGCGCATCCAAACACCCTCTCCTCTCGATTCATCTCCCCGCCTAGAAACACCGCGACTACCAGATACCACGTCGGCGCGTACCTCGCCAGTCGCCTGAGTTTCTCCTCGTCGCTCAGCTCGTTCTTCAACTTCTGACAGAGCACGAACAAACCGCCGAGCACTCCGTGCGGCCCGAGCGCGAGTGGTTCTTCCGTGAGTTCTTCCGCGAAAAGTGCGCGACGCGTGAAATCGAACGAGAAATAAAGCGCGCCGCACACCGCGGACGCGACGAATACCAACTCGCACACCACTCTCGCACCAACGAACGCTCGTTTCAACAGAATTTCAATCGCGAACGCGATCGCCCCAATCATCGGCAACAACACAATAACGGACGGACACATGAACTGGGAGGTGATCAACGTCCACGGTTTCGAGAGTATACCGGTTATGCTCAGTTGTAACCCGAATTGCGCGTTAAACCTGTCCGAGCACGTATCGAGCACGTAACACGAGAGAAGGAGCAAAGAGACGCATTGCGAGAGCGGAGATAACGCGCGGAATCGTTTGACGAATCGTTTTTTTTTCAGCACCACTAACGAATAGCGCTCGTTGTAGTTAGTATTGTTGTTGTTGTTGTCCTCCTCCGATGTCGTCGTCTTTTGTGTCGTCATCTATGATGCGCAGTTTAGTCCCGGGACGAAATGACGAATTCTTCACTTCTTTTCCCGAACCTTCTTGAGCTTGCAGAAAACATGGAGAATAAAGAAGAGCCGAAGATGAGACGAAGAAGAAGACGCCACCTCGGTGGTCGTACTAATCGTTACCATCGTCGTCGTCTCGTCTTTTTCGTCGTTTCCTCTGCCCTCTTAGTCGTCGTCAAAGCGTCGTCGACTTTGGTGGATTCGTCGAAGAATCGCCTCGCGAGCGCAGGAAGTGTGCGCGACAGCAACGACGCCATCAGTCGACTCTCCGACAACAAAAACGATATCGACGACGACGATACGAATAACATCGACGAGGCGTGCGAACCACTCTCGGTCGCACGCGACGACCGGTGCGAGTACGTGAAAACGACGCCGTCCTGCCGCCTCGAAAGCGCCAACAACGCGTTCATAAACTACCGAAAAACGTACTATTGCGTCTCCAACTGGGCGACGAAAAGAGGAGGATCGGAGCTTTCGGGAAACGTGTTACTCTTTTCCTTGGCGTTTTTACTGATTGCGCTGTTCTTTCACGTGTTAGCGACGGTCGCGGAGTGCTTTTTCTGCCCGGCGTTGGCGAAGATTTCGGTGTATTTAAAGCTGAGAGACGAGGTGGCGGGCGCGACGCTGCTGGCGTTTGGGAACGGCGCGCCGGATATTTTCGCACAGATTGCCGCGCTGAATGATTTGAGCTCGAACGAGGAGACGGACGGGATACCGTTAGCTTTAGGGGCGGTTTTAGGGGCGGGGATGTTTATCGCGTTCGTGGTGTTTCCGTCCGTGGTGCTCGCGGCGCCGGAATCGAATTTGAACGCGAGACGGCTGAGGAGCGGGAGGAGAGTCGGAGGGTACGTCGAGGTCGATAAGACGGCGTTTACGAGAGATTGCGGGTTTTATTGCTTAGGTGTGATGGCGTTGGTGAGGTGCATAGTCGTCGGCGAGGTGACGTTTAGGAATTCTTTGCAGCTGTTTGCGTTGTACGCGTTGTACGTGGCGAACGTGTTGCTGCCGGAAGGATGGAACGCGAGAGAGATTGGCGGCGGGTTAGCCGAGAGATTAGCCGCGTTAAGACGAGAGCCGAGCGCTGCATTGGCTGCTACTGCTCGTAATCGTGTTAGAAGTTCAAGAGACAACGTTTTAGACGACATAGCTGAAGAAGATGAAGACGCCGATGAACGCGGCGTTGACGACGCCGAAGTAGGTTTGCTCGTCGACGAAGAGGAAAACAACGAAGAAGACCAAGACGAAGAGGAAAACGACGACATCAACGATTCTTCCTCTGCTTCCGAAATTTCATCAGAAACACCTTTCGACGACGAACTTAGCGAT
Source organism: Bathycoccus prasinos (assembly GCF_002220235.1). Lineage (NCBI taxonomy): Eukaryota > Viridiplantae > Chlorophyta > Mamiellophyceae > Mamiellales > Bathycoccaceae > Bathycoccus > Bathycoccus prasinos. The sequence continues at coordinate 696,657 of NC_024001.1, forward strand.
GCTGATGACGATGACGACGACGACGACGACGACGGGTCCATCTTACATCACCCTTGGGAGCGCGGATGGCGTCAAAGTCGGCTCTACGACGCGCAAAACGGCGAGTCTCTTTGGAAGCAGTGTTGGCTCGCGTTTACGTCCGTAGCATCGCTTCCACTCTTCATCGTTCGCGAGATATTAAAGTTCTCTATGCCTGAACTCGGATTTAACGGGCGTCGCGTGAGACGATGGCAAACGAGCGCGTTGCCGATATGCGCGCCGCTCTTTTTCGTCTGGGCGGAGAAGATGTATCCCGGTACTATTCACAACGGCGGCATCGTATACGGCGGTATAGTTGCGACTGCTTTTTCCGCCATCATTTTCACCGCTTGGCCGCATTTGATGCCAGACAACTACGCCGTCACGCGAAGAAGCAGAAGCGCACGAAGGAGAGCTCCAACGACCAACTACCCGACCACGACGAGTAACCCAGCCTCCCGCCTTTTCTCCGGCATGCTCACCATCGTCGCCTTTCTCGTCTCCATGGTATGGATGGACGTCGTCGCCGGTGAAGTCGTTTCCTTACTCACCGCCGCAGGTAAAATCTGCGGCATCTCCGAAGCCTTGCTCGGCGCCACCGTCCTCGCGTGGGGCAACTCCGTCGGCGACTTCATCGCCAACCGAACGGTCGCCCGAGACGGCCGCCCGAAAATGGCCGTCGCCGCCTGCTTCGCCGGACCAACCATGAACGTCCTATTAGGCACCGCCGCTGGTTTAGCCTTCCGAACCTTCTCATCGGGCGACATGAAAAACATCCAAGCCGCGAACGAGCTCTTCGTCCTCTTCGCGTTTCTCATCTGCGGCTTGCTCTTCCTGCTCTTCGCCGCGCCGTTCTTGTGGCGATGGCGAGTCGGAAAGAAGCAAAGTTACGGGATGATGGGGTATTACGCGCTCTTCGCGGTCACGTACGCGCTGACGTCGACGAAATACATATTCAAAACGCCGTGGGTTCGTCTGGAATAAAGTTGACGATGATGCCGTCGTTTCGAAAAGCTGCACCTGGTACCTGGCCTGGTACTTGAAAATGTAGTTCTTTATTAGTTTATCGCGCGTACGTACGCGCAAAGTTGTAACAGCTTCATCACTATTATTATACGCATACGTGCGCGCAAAGTTGTACAGCTATTTTTAAGCAAAATCACGTCATACAATTCAGCGTCATCAACGAAAGCACCTCTTTTTGCGAAAGAAGAAGACGAAGAAGAAGAAGAGCAACAACAAACATGTCGAGCGTTGTTATGAGCGCGACGACGACGAGCGCGTCGTCGTGTCGTTGCATCAACCCTCGCCACCAAAAGGCGTTTCATTGTTTACACGTGACAACCTCCAAACGCTCGTCCAATTGGAACCGACGGAAAACGGACTTAGTTTCCGCGTCGACGATCGAGACGACGACGACGAAAGAGGAAGACCCCAAACAAACGAAAGCGCGAAAAAAACCAAACAGGGAAGAGTCCGTGCTCGTCCAACGCCGATTGGCTCGAAAAATGGCCGAAGCGCAAGCCGGGTGGATCGTTTTAAGCGAGAAGGAAAAGAAGAAAGGAAAAACAGTTACGACGACCTCGAGAGACACGAGGAAAGAGGAAAAGGAGGAGGATTTTGACGACGAGGACGAGAGCGCGCTCTTCAACCTCTCCTTAGTGAACGCCACCGTTTTCGAAGAAGCGTATTCGAGAGGCAAATGGTTACTCTTTTTGCTCGTTTTACAATCGTGCTCGAGTTTTGTTTTATCGAGCAACGAAGCTTTAATCCAGGACAACGTCATCATCACGTTGTATCTGACGATGTTAGTCGGCGCGGGCGGGAACGCCGGGAATCAAAGCGCGATTGAAGTCATCACCGGATTAGCGACCGGTGCGATAGAATATAACGCGGAGAGTTTTGGGAAGACGGTATCGAAACAGTTACGAGTTGGCGCTTTGCTCGGGTTCTTTTTAGGCGTGGGAAGTTTCGCGAGAGTGTACGTGACGAATAGGGATGTAATCGGGAGTTTCGCGATTTCTACGGCGTGTTTTTCGATTGTTGTCTGTTCGACGATAGTCGGTGGAGCTTTGCCTTACGTGTTGATATTTTGTGGACAGGAACCAGCGAATGCGGGGAGCAGCGTCCAGGTCTGCATGGATGTCCTTGGAGTGACCATAACGTGTTTAGTGTGCACGTACATTTTCCAGAACGCGGATTTTGTTGTCGGCGTGCTGCATTCAACGACGGCGTCGTAAAAAATCACGCGTGTATATTTTACTTGTAATTCTAGATAGATAGATTAAGACAGCGCAGCGCGATGTGTTATTATCGTTGTTATATTTGTTCTTATTGTCATTATTATTCAACATCGATGGATGATTTCGTGTTTCGATCGCAAAACGCAATCGCGGCGTCCAAATTTCCAAACTTCTCAAGCAATTTAGCCTTTGACTCCGCCTCACACGTCGGCGATTTGCCGAATTTGAACATTTTCAACCAGTGCCGCTTGCGTTGATTGATGAACCAGTTGTTGATTTGCGTCGCATCGAGAGTAGTTTTGGCTTTTATCGCCGCTTTGTCTTCCTCGGTTGGGTACGGCCAGCATATTTTTTTGTTCCAAAACTGCTTCAATACAATCAAGGCTTCCTTAGGGAGTTTACCTTTCGGCTTTTTATTCAACCACTCCTCTTCGAGTGCGGGTATGTCATCTTTATATTTTGCGAGAAGCTGGTTTCGAAAAGCTTCGTCAGATTTCATGGAAAGTTGAAACGAGCGGTCGTCTTCATCGCTATCTTGGCCGTCGACGGTTTCCTTCTCTGCCTCCTCCGCGCCTTGCTTGCGTTTCTTCGAGGCAGCGCCTGTAGCAGTAGCACCGATAGTATTCGGCGAATTTTTACTGTTATTGCTTTCGAGCAGAGTCAACTCTTTCATTTTCGCATCAAAACTTTCACATGCTCGATCGGTTTCGTCGTAAATTGCCGTCAGCTCTTTTTGAAATTTACGAGCGTTTTCGCACGAGTGCTCCATGAACGCGTTCAGCTCTTGCTTAAACTTGGCGTCTTCGCATATGCGCTCCAACGAGTCTCGCCGGAAGAACGAATCTGGAATCCTGCACAACTCGATGTTTTCTCTCTCTTCGCTACTATCCATGGTAAACGTCGTCACGTTCGACGACGACGTCGGCGACGGAGAAACATCGCTCAAACGAGTATTTTCTCTTTCGGCGTCTAATTTGGCGAGAAACTCTTTATCCTTCTTCTCTAAACTCTCCCTTTCTCTCTTCGTTTGCGCGGTTAACTTCCTACATGTCATCATTATCTCCACGTATTCGCGAAACTTCTCGTGCGTTCTCACCGCTAAAATAAACTCCTCTCGCGTTCGTTTTTCCGTCGTCGTCGCTTTTCTCGAAGCCGCTTTCGCTTCGGCCGGCGCCAGTCGATCATCGCGCTTCTCTTTCTTCTTCTTCTTCTTCTTCTTTTCAGCATTACTCGTAGTATTCGTAGTACCGATAAAAACTTCGTCGCGGCGTCTCCTCTTCTCGACGTCGAGGCCGTGTCGCTCTAACAACTTGTTCCACTCGTCGTCGATGATGTCTTCGTCGTCGTTTTGTATCGCGGCGAATGTTTTCAATCCTATTGCAAAGAAAGAAGTGAGTATTTTTAGCAACACATTATTGAGGAAAAAAAAATACCTTCATCTTCTTCTCGGTCGTCGTCGTCGTCCTCGCGAGGAGGGGGCGGTGCGAGAAGAAAATCTTCCTGAACGTCGTCGTCGTCGTTGTTCCACGACGCGTTCTCGGAGATGATGGCGTCGACGTCCCCGTTGTCCTCCACCCTTCTGCATCCGCCTTCTCTTTTTGCTGCTGCTCTTCTTCTGTTTTTGCTCTCGTCGTCAAAGACGTGGAAAAAATCCGTCGGCAACGCCAAGGACGCGTCGTTCGTGTCGCCGTCGTCGTCGGTCGTAAAGAATAGCATCGCTTCGTCTTCCACCCTTTTTGTTGTCGTCATCTTCGCAAATTATAACTCGTATCGAGTTCGTATTCGTCTGCGACGGATTTGATTTGATGTGTCGTATTTTTTTTTCATTCCACATCTGACATGTGGCTGATCTATTTTCGAACAACGCATAGTATATCATCGAGTATTTTGGTGTCCAACCAAGAGTGGATGGAGATACATGGGATCGCCAAACGGAAGAAAAATACATAAGAAGTTCCTAAAAACAGCAGAGGAGGTCTCGGAATTCAAACTCTCTCTTAACGGGTGTGGAACCTCATCTCTTTTGGTGGTGTTTCTCTATTGCGTACAGACAGTTTCCTCTGCACAAAAATGTCTTCTCGCAAAACTCTTCCAATTCTTCGATGGTTGACGCAACACGCACGACAACAACGACGACGAGAACAACCGCGGCTTTTTTGCGAGCAGCGAGAGCGAACGCTTTTCAGCGGCGTCGGTAACTTTTTTTCCTCCTCGTCCTCGTCGTCGTCGTCGAAAAAAGAAGAAGACAACAAAGAAGAAGAAGAATCGATCGATTCCATCGCTCGGCGAGACGGGAAATTCGATTTTCTCCACGTCGCCGAACGGTTGTTCGAAGAGGAAGAAGAAGAAGACAAAAAGAAGAAACAGACGAGAGAAGATTACACGAGACGGTGGGAGTATCACGCGTGGCATTTGTTTTTAGCGTTGGCCGTGCCCGTCGGGTTGAGCGCGTCGGTGGTGTCGCACGTGCGACGACATCCGCACCCGAATTTACTCCTAAGAAAGGAAAACGAAATGAAGGAAACGCGGTTGAAAGCGGAAGAGGCGATGACGGAACAGAAGAAATTTGAAACGAACGTGATTGAAAAGGCGAGGAAAGAAAACGAGGGGCGATACGGGAAACTCGCGGAGAGGATGGAGCGGTTGGAGAGAGAGATGGAGGAGGAGAAGAAGAAGAAGAAGAAGAAGTCATCCGACGACGGTTGTTAAAAGACGCTCTCGTATGATAGTATGTATTCGTCGTAGGTTTTGGTAGAAAAGCGTATTATTTAGCGTTAGCGTGAGTGAATGAGTTTAGTAATAGTACAAGTTAAAAGGCTCGCTTAATCGACAGTCGTTTCTTCGGTGCGCGAAAATCTACGCGTATTCGGTCTCCTCCGTTTTCGTCCTCGTAATGCTCGTAACTCTCGAGCATGCGTTTCAATTCCCCTCTGGTTTTCTGCAACGCGTTCGCTTTAATATCTCGAAACATCTTTTCCACGTCTTTGCCGTGTTTTGACATCAACAGTTCGCAGATTCTCTTCTGTCTCGGCGTCAATCGTTTCGGTTTCGCGATGCCTGAGGAACTCCTCTCGCCGACGGCTTTCCTCAACTCGTCCCGATCTGCGTTCTCGGTCAACGTTTTGTCCGCTGCTTTCCTCTTTCTCGCGTTCGCATTCTCGTCGTCGTCCACATTCTTCACGTTATCTGCCAGCGCGTTCCTCCCGCCCACGTAATAAAACCTGTTCGCGTTCGAGACCAGGCCGTTCCTGGAATAGTTATTCACGCACGACGTCTCTTTATTCCAACTCGTTTCGTTCTCCTCACTCTCTTTCGCGTGCTCTGCTCCGGATGATGGAAGTTTCACGGATTTCACCGCCACGAACTGTCTCGTCTGCGACAGTTTTCCAACTTTTACCGACGAGGAGGAGGATTTGTGTTTTTTCTTCCTTCGGCGAGAGGAACCCATGAGTAGTATTATAGTATCGAAGAAAAAGAATTTTAACACTCGTACTACTACTACTACTTATAACCACCACAGAGAGAGAGCTTTAGTATATATCCTCTTCGTCTCTCTTTGTCTTCTTCTCTCTCTCTCTCTCTCTCTCTCGCTTTGATACTACTAAAGCCGCCAAATCGAATTTTCCGCTTTCGTCGTCCGAGTGCATTTTTTCCATTTAGGGTGTATTTTGACACCCTAAAATCTACTGCTTCGACTTTTTTTTCTCTCGACTCTTGGACAGACGCGGCAGAAATTTATACGCGCGCGTTTAGTATATCATCTGACATCATCATCATGTCGTCGTCGGAAACGCAAGCGCTTTTGAACGGAGACGAACAGAAGAGAACAAGTAAGTCTTCTTCTTTCACGTCACCGTTAAAAGCGGCGACGGCGATCGTCGCCGTTTCGACGTCCCTTTTTGCCACCGCGTCGTACTCCGTTTCGGGGACGCGGGGATCGTCGTCGTCGCGATTGGGCGATCTTTCTCAAAGAGAAGGAGGCGTGGACCTGTTTAAACGAGCGGTGGCGAATTTAGGCGAAGATGCCACGACGACTGCATCTGCGATCGCATCAGGTTCGAACGATAAAGTCACCTTAACCGTGGGGTGTTCGCACAGAGACGTCTTGAAACGTTTGCCGTTCGACCCGGAAGGTTGGGATTCCAAAGTCGGGGCGAAACTCATCACGGAGAGCAAATCGAAAACGTTTTCGTACGAAGACGCGATCGAGATGAAAGAAATCGGATGCGGGAAGTTTCAAACGCCGTACAAGTTAGGGAACGGCGCGAAGTTTGGTTTTTACCTGTACGAGAAAGCGAACCCGGAGAACTACGTGAGCGATATTGGCGGGAAGTTGGTATTGCTCGAGGAGGAAGAAGAGGAGGAAGCGGCGATTGGCGAAACCGCCGCGTCTTCTTCGAAGAAGAAGATGAAGAAGATGAGTCCGTCTTCTTCGGTTTTAAAACCGTCCGCGACGACCAACACGGAATCGTCGTCCTCTACTACCACCGATTACGCCGCGCAAGCCGTGGCGGCGGAGCAAAACGCGAACGAAAGAGCGAAGGAAATCTCCGCGTTGTTGTCGGCGAGCGTCGGGAAGAAGAAGCACGCGTCCTCGAAGAAATCGGTGAAAAAGCACGTCGAAGAAGAAATCGAGGAAGAGGTATCCGAGGACGGTGCGGTTGAAAAGAAGAGCTCGAAGAAGCACTCTTCTTCTTCTTCTGCTGCTGCTGATAAGACGGTGAAAGGTTCGAAGAAATCTGATCCCGTCGCGGTCGCTAAGGAGGAACTCGAGTCTTCCGGCATCGAAGTCGTCGGCGAGTACTTTGACTGGGGATGGTGGATGTCTGCGTTGTCGCAAGGATCGCAATACCAAACCACCGATATCACGTGTGAGAACACCACGTGCACAATGCAAGTGTGCGAGAAGACGAAGTGCACGGAATATAAGAAGGAATGCGAGACGACGGAAGTGTGCGATGATCTCGGCGACTTCGTGAAGGAGCAAACGGCGTCGATGGGCAAGTCTGGCATCACCAAGAAACAAGCGTCAAAGGCATTGAACAAAGCCACCGAAGCAAGTTCGGAAGTTTCCGAGTTTGAGATTAAGACCTCGTCGTCGTCGTCGACGAAGTCTCATCACAGACACTTGCTCTCTCACCACGCTAAGGTGGCTGACGTCGAGGAAGTCGAACCGACGCACGCGAAGGTGCACAAGAACAAACACTTTGCTGGTTTCGGTTCCGACGCGGCTAAGGCGGCAGAAACCGAAGAAGTTGAAGAACTCGACGAAGAAATCGAGGAGGCGAAAGAAGAAGTTGAAGAAGAAGAAGAAGAAAAGGTTTCGTCGAAGAGCAAGAAGTCTTCATCTAAGAAGTCTTCCAAGAAATCTTCCTCCTCCTCCTCCTCCAAGAAGCACAAAGGAGACGATATTGCGGATACTGGTGCGAACGAGTTCGACACGCGTCACCCGGCGCACATCGCCTCCAGAATGTCCAGCTGCACGACGCAACACGTCGCTGAGAACATGGAGTTTTACCCGAGAGTTCACGGTCCGGCGAACGCCAACCACGTTTACATCTTTGGTGGATGCTACAACGACCGCGACCACGAGACGTGTAACATCCCGGTCGATGTGAACCCGAAGCAATGCGTGATTGTCCATTTGAACGACAAAAACTTTCAAGAAGCAGTCAACGCGTGCTTGGAAGAAGCGCCGATCGATGGTAAGTGCGTTCAGTACGGCAAAGAGTCCAAGTTCGGGATCTTGCCGAGATGGGACGTGACGCAAGTCCACAACATGCAAAAAGCCTTCGCGGATACCGATTTCAACGGCTACCTCGGGAGCTGGGACACTTCTCAAGTTCGTAACATGAACCAAATGTTTGCGAACAACAAAGCGTTCAACGGTGATATTCGAAAGTGGAACTTTGAACACTTAGGTTCCGCCACTGGAATCTTTGACGGCGCCGACAAGTACAACGCCAAGTGGGAGTGTGGCTTCAAAGCGACTGGGATTATCGATTTCAGCTCGTGCCAATCGTCCGAAACGTTGAAAAAGCAAAAAGAAGTCGAAGACAGATTGCAACGCTCGCACTTCGTCTCGAACCCGGAATACAACCCGGAAGAAGAGAACGCGGTGCAAGAAGATTCTGAACCGCTTTCTTCGGCGACGGCTTTTGATGACGAAAACGCGGAAAAGTACGCCGCGGAAAGAGAGCAAGCTTTCAACGAGCAAGTCGAGGCAGCGAACGAAAAGGAAGAGTCCGGTGGTTTGTTGCAGAAGCTTTTTGGGGGCGGTAGTTCTTCCTCAGCCGCACCAAAAGAAGAACACGAGTTACCAACGGCAGCAGCAACTACAACTGTTTCCAATGATGGCGATTACGAAAGTAGCAACGAGCGACCGACACCAACAGCACCAGAAGAACTCGCCAAAGATGACGCGAGTTCCTTAGCATCTTCCGATGACGACGACCGAACGACGAGCTCCTCCTCCTCCTCCTCCTCCTCCTCCTCTTCTTCCTCGTCGTCGTTTTCCTCCAAAACCTTCACGGAGAAGGATTTAACCGATGAGAACTTCAGACGGCAAGTCGCTTTGTGTTTAGCAGAAGAGCCGAAAAAGGGCGATTGCATGGACAACGAGTTCGGGCCGATGATTTCTTGGGACACGTCGAAAGTCACGAACATGTACGAAACGTTCCAGAACCCTCCGATGTTAGTCGAGGGTGATGAATCCTCTTCATTCAACGGCGACTTATCCAAGTGGGACACTTCGCACGTCACCAACATGCGAAGAATGTTTAGCAACGCCAAGGCGTTTCAAGGCGGCGACTTGAGCAAGTGGGACACCTCTCACGTGCAAGACATGTCGCAAATGTTTTCCGGCGCGAACTCTTTCGACGGCGACATTAGCTCCTGGGACACCTCTCGATGCGAAGACATGCACCACATGTTTGAAGACGCGCAACTGTTCAACCAAGACATTGGCAAATGGCAAGTCGGCAAAGCTTTGAAAATGCGCTCGATGTTTCGCAACGCCGAAAGCTTCGACCAAGATTTACGAAAGTGGTCGGTGGCCAAAGTCGCCGAGCAAGAGGACATCTTCAAAGGCGCGAGCGCGTTCAACGACAAGTTCGAATGCGCGTCCAAGCACGATGGTCCAATCGTCTCGTGCAAAGATAAGAGCGAAAAGACGAAGGACAAATCGAACAACAACGTGTTTTCCAAAATCTTTGGTTAACAACGCGACGAGCGGAGCTGCTTTTCGCGAAAGAGATCTCATCATAAAAAACACGCGGCGAAACGAGCGAAAGAAAAAGAGAGTTTTTTTCATCACCATTATTAAAGAGAGAAGAGAGTTACTATTACACACACACATAACACATACATTAGCATTTTAAAGAGAATCTGTACTTACGAATATATTATCACATATACTCGCCTTCTTGGATTCGTTGACCTTTCGAACATCCATTTGATTTAGGGTAGTGGTACCATCTTAAAGCCTCTCATTAAAGGTGCGACTGTCCTTTCGTCAAAAACCGCGATCCGATCGATACACCTCGAAGAAAACAAAAGAACGTCTCGCGACGCTGTTATTCATCGACTCCTTCGTCTCGGTAAAGTCATCTCAAAGTCGCTTCCCTCCTTCGCGCGTGGTTTTTTTCCCGTCATCTCTTACCTGATTGGAGAGATTATTTAAGCCGCGGGCGGTACAAATGGTTTCACCTTTCGTGTCCACGTTCTCGCACTCGGGGGAGCGAGTGCCCTTAATCCACGACGCGAACAACAACATTAAAAGCGACGAGGAAGAGGCAAAGAATGACGACGCGAAGATGAAGACCACCACTTTTACCACCGCGTTCGCTTTCGTCGCCTTTTTATCGGCGTGCGCGTTCGCCGTTTCTTCCCTTCGGGGAAACAAAGGTTCGTCTGGTGTGTCTTTGCTCGGTTCGTCACAGTCGCAATCGGCGAAGGAAACGATCACGCTCGTCACCGGATGCTCCCCGAGAGATTTAATCTACAGCTTAGATTTCGACCCAAGCACGTGGACCGGGAAAGTCGGGGCGAAATTAATCACCTCGGGAATGTCCAGCGAGTTTCTCTACGAAAAAGCTTTAGATATGACGGAAGTCGCGTGCGGCGTGTACAGCGCGGAATACGCCATGGCACCGAACGCGACGTTTGGGTTTTTCTTGTACCAAGTTGGAAATTCGACGACGAAATATATGTCCGATATTGGCGCGCAAGTTGAAAACGGGCCGATTAAGCAATCGGAGATTGCCGCGCACGCGTGGGCGAACCAAAATCAGGCGAGTTTGGAGAACCATTTAGATTCGAGCGGGACTTTAGAGCAAGGCGAGATTACTGATGCGGAGGAAGACGTGCAGTATTCCGATTTGGCCGCGTACAGAGCGGCCGTGGAAAGCGGACACGTTGACAAAAACGGACACTTGGTGACAGAAGCCGATCCGGAGAACATCAAGATGGCGCCGCAGATGCCGGCGGGATACGGGCAAACCGAATATTACGATTGGGGCGCGTGGTTGAAATACATCGTTCACGGGGTCGAACACGCTGAAAACCAAATCGAATGCGATCCGAGCGCAAACACGTGCACGTTACAGCACTGCTCGAAGTGGCAGTGCACGGATTACACTAAGCCGTGTCAAGAAGGCATCACCGGTTGCACGCACCCGAAAGATTTCATGAGCGAGGCGAAATTGGGAAGGTTAGGCACCGTGAAGAGGTACAAGAACCCGAAATCGATGCCAGCGAGAAGAGAAAAGAGGGAGTGGGCGCCAAAAGAGGTGAGAGAGTTGAAGAAGAAGAAGAAGAGTTCTTCAGAGACTGTTCCTTCCGCTTCTTCGTCGACTTTGAAGACTTTGAAAAAGCACGGCATCGAGCAAGTCGGGGAGCGCGTCATTTTAAAATCCGCGCCTTCTTCGTCGACAAAGGCCACAAAGAAGTCACGCAGTCACTCAAAAACAAAAGTTGTCGTCGATGAATACGAGCAACCGTCAGAAGACATCGTCGAAACGATTGTTGAAGACATCGCAGAAGACGTCATCGTGCCAACTTCTAACGTCGCGGCGAGAGCTTTCCACTGGGACAAATCCGCGGCTGGAAGTCGATCCGTTCGAAGAGCGTTGCAATCGTTTCCGTCGATCAAGAACGGGATGTTTTCGTACACTCCAGCGCACACGACGCAATCAACGCCGCAGCTTGGTTTAGGTCGACTGTACCCGTCGAGTTTGATCAACTACATGGCTGATTGTAATACGAAGCATTTGCACGTGACGAACAACGGCAACGCAAACGTGGAGTATTACCCGAGAATAAACGATGTGTCAAACGCGGGTAGGGTGTACATCTTTGGTGCGTGCTTCAACTCGCGCGATCAGAACACGTGCGCGGTGCCGTCGGATACGCATCCGGCGGGGTGTAAAGACGCCACGGCAGGTTCGCAAACGAACACGAACACGGCGACGACGACTGGAAACACGCGAAAAGGCAACGCGGCTGAGCAATCGACGGTGTCAACCGCTACCGATATTGAAGACGAAACGTTAACGAATACGGATGAAACCGGAGATGCGTCGGCGGCGGCGGCGACGACGACCTCTATCGCTTCGCAATACACGCCAATCACCAACGCGAACATCCACGAAGCCGTGACTGAATGCCTGGGTTACGAACCGCTCGCCGGTGAATGTCCGCAGAGTCAATATGGCGTCATGTCCGATTGGGATGTCTCTCGCGTGACGAACATGGACCAATTATTCTACGACCCGCCACGCGTTGGCGGCGATAAGATGAAATCGTTCGACGGTATGCTCGGCGATTGGGACGTGAGTTCCGTCACTTCGTTCGAGAAGATGTTTAAAAACGCTAACGCGTTTAAAGGCACGAACTTGTACAACTGGGACGTCTCGTCGGCGACGAACATGCACGGTATGTTTGAACATGCGGAAAGTTTTGTCGCGAGAATTTCCGGGTGGAACGTCGGAAACGTCAAAACTATGGCCACCATGTTCCAAAACGCTTTGAGCTTCAACCAACCGCTGAAGGATTGGGACGTTTCCTCCTGCAAAGATTTCGCGCGGATGTTTTCCGGCGTTTTCGAAAGCGGTTTCGCGCAAGACATCTCTACGTGGAACACCAGAAACGACGCCAACATGAACAATATCTTTTTCCACAACGATGCGTACGCGGCGAAATTTACGTGCGCGAACGCCGATAGTGGGCCACCGAGTTCGTGCAAAGCAAAATCGGTCTCAGAAATGATCGCCGCGGCGATGGGTACGGACGAAGAGGACGGGAGAAAGTTCTCAAAAAAGCACTCTTCTTCGTCTAAACGCGGCACCACCAGTAGTAGTCATAGCAGTAAGAAAGCGTCATCAAAGTCGAAGAAAGGTAACGACGTCGAGTTCGTTCCGCAAGTCCATTCCACCGCGGATTCCGAGGCGGAGGATATGGTGATGGAAGCGACTGAAGTCGCTCGAGGGGGGAAATCTTTGTTCAACAAGTTCGGCTCGTTCTTCGGAAGTACCGGCGGTAAAAAATCTGAAGAAAAAGACGACGAGTTGACGTACGCGGATTACAACTCCGAAGATTTATACGGCGCGACTTCGCAAGAATCCGAGGGTTTTGATGCCACCTCCGAGGAAGCCGGAGGAGGAGATCAAAACGTCCTCGACGGCGTCGTCGCGCGCGAAGAAGAAGAAACGAAAGAAGAGGAAGGTCAACTCGGCTCGGACGAGAACGAGGAAGAGGAAGAAGAAAACCTCGACGAGTGGGGAGAACCGCTGAACAAATACGCCTCCGACCCTGTGAAGCCTAGAATCATCCGCCAAACCGGTCACGTGGACTTGTTCGGAACTTTATCTTCTTCTTCTTCGGAGAAGAAGAAGACGAAGAAAGCGCTACACAAGCACTAATGCCTCGTCGCGGCGACGAGAGACGAGGGACGAGAGAGGAAGGACTGAAAGTCTCTCCTCTTTTATACACACTGTACACTTAAAACCACATCACGACATTATTATCATCATCATCATTCTTAGACATTAACGACGATTGTTTTAAACCACATTATTACTATTATTATTTACACGCGTACATATCGTCGTCGTCGAGACCGTTCTCTTCGTCTCGTCTTTCAAGTGCGAAGCGATCCCTAAACTGAAGCGAGATTGAAGCCGCGGCCAAAATGCAATCCGTCTGCACTTTTCCTCCCTCGACTTAAACTTGCGCGCTAAAGAGTTGCAGTTTCTGTTTCTTTTTCTTATCATCGCACACATAATGAACACCACTGTTACGAACACTGCGGAGGAGAAACCGCTTTTGGCGAAAGCCAGAGGCGCGTTGGACTCTTCTTCCTCCGCGTCGACGTCTCTCGTCGCGAATGGATTTTCCCGCGCGAGCAAAATGGTTGCCGGCGCGGCCGGTCTCGCCTTGGTCTCCGCCGGGACGCTTTCCGCGTCGAGAGCGCACCAAGCGTTTAACGGTCTCGGTTCTGCGGCATCTGCGGACGTGGTCACGTTAACCTTGGGGTGTTCACCGACCGATTTGTTATCTTTGTTGCCGTTTGAACCGAAAAGCTGGACAAAGGCTGAGGTTGGAGTGAAATTCGTCTCCTCCGCGATGTCGAAAACGTTTGATTTCTCGCAAGCGAAAGAGATGGTTTCGACGTCGCAATGCGGGGTGTACCAACTCCCGTATCAAATGAGCGAGAACAGCAAGTTTGGTTTCTATTTATACGAGAAAGGGAACCCGAGCAATCACATGTCAGACATCGGCGCGCAAGTGAAGGGCGGTCCGGTGACGGAGTCGTCTATTCGAGCGGCGGGGTGGTTGAACGATAAGAACGCGGCGACGAAGAACGCGAAGACGATCGACATCGAGGACATGCGTAAAGCGGCGAAGAAAGACGCGCAAGATGCGGATGCCGCGGCGAAGAGAATCGCGGAGAAGACGTTTCACACCAAGACGGAGACGGTGACGCAAAGAAGCGCGGCGGCGAGCGGCGACGAAGTCGTTTCCAACCTCGGCTTGGTCGAAACGAGAACGTATTCTAACTTTAACGGCAACGTGAGAATCAAGTCCGACACGATTGCTTGCGATGGTTTGAAGAAAACGTGCACGTTGAAATCGTGCGCCGGTGCCGCGTGTACGGAATACACCAAGCACGACTGCGACGCCGGCAAGCCGGGGTGCAAAGTCTCCGCGGATTTCAAAAACCCGGCGGATGTTGCCGTGAGAACGACCGAGGAGAAGAAGTTTTTCCAAGCGACCATGACGCCGCAAGAAAAGACGCGCGAGCAAAACAGAGATATGATCCAAAAAGCGCAAAGAGATTTGGGAACGACGGTGGAAGTGTTGCCGACGAGAAGACGCTTGTTGTCCAAGATTTTTGACATCAAGAACTCCGTTCAAACCTCGTTGCCGGAAATGGGCTACGGTCAATCCCATCCGACCAGAGTTATTAAGTATATGGCCTCGTGCACGACGAAGCACGTCACGGAAGATGCGGAATTCTACCCGAGAATCCACGACGCGTCCAACCCGGGCCACACGTACGTCTTCGGTTCGTGCTTTAACAACAGAGACCAACAAACGTGCAAGTTACCGACAGAAGTCTTGGCGCCGGGATGCCCGGGCTCTTCCGCGACTTTAGCCAAATCGGTGATTAACCCAATCACGAAAACGGCTTCTTTGTCTGGTGACTCGTTGCATTACTTGACGAATGACAACATCCAAATGGAAGTCGCGAAATGTTTAGGCGACGACCCGATTAAAGGCGACTGCCCGAAACAAAAGTTTGGCAAGATTTCCTCCTGGGACGTTTCCAGAGTCACGGACATGTCGCAACTCTTCGACCACCCGCCGTTGAAGAACAAAAACGACCGATATTCTTCTTTCAACGGTGATCTCGGCAACTGGGACGTCTCGCACGTCACGGACATGAAGTTGATGTTTAGCCGCGCCTTGGCGTTTGAAGGAAAGAACATCAACAAGTGGGACGTCAAGAATGTCGAAAACATGTCTGGTATGTTTAAACACGCGGATAGATTCAACGCGATGATTTCTGGCTGGAATACTGGCAAGGTGCGCAAAATGAACGTCATGTTCCAAAACGCGTTTGCGTTTGACCAAGACATTTCTCGCTGGGACGTCTCTCAAGTGAATGATTTCACGAGAATGTTCGCGGGTACCTTCGACAAAGGTTTCGGTCAAGATATTACCAGCTGGAGCGTCAAACCGCACGCGAGACAAGTCGACATGTTCTTTGAAGCGTATAACTTCCAATCGAAGTTTGTGTGCGACCACGTCGACCACGGACCAATCTCCTCGTGCGTCGGCGCAGCCGCGAGCGCCGGGAAGAGCGAATCCGAATTAAAGGAAATGGCCAAGAAGAAGGCGGCTGAAGACGAAGCCGACGATGACACCGACGTCGAAGAGAAGGCATCCTTCTTCGGTAGATTCAAGCATTGGTTGCAAAACTAACTTTTTTCGCGTTACAAGATGCAACTTCATCACCTTTTAAAAATTTTATTATATATGTTGTTATTAAATGTAAAATTATTATATTCCATTACTAGGAACACCAGTTACTAGTTCTCTATCTCTATCTACATCATCACCTTCCTACGCGGCGGCTTGCCTGTGTTTCTCTTCTCTGTATCTATCTATCTATCTATCTATTATGCGTGTATCCTCGTTTTCTTATTCTACATCTTATTCTAACATCTCTCGCGCCAACACGTTCGCCAACACCGCGTCGTCCATCTCCACCTCGTCGCACCCACCAACGCTCTCCGCCAACGCCGCCGCCAACATGTGTTTACACATCAACTTCTCGTCCCTGGAAACCACGTCCCACGTAAAACCTTTACACGCGCAAAAATGGTCCGGGTACGTCAGATGTTGTTGTTGTTGTTGTTGTTGTTGTTGTTGTCCGCCGCCGCCGCCGCGGTAGTCGTCGTTCATCGTCGCGCCGCCACCATTCATACCACCACCACCACCACCACCATTCGTCGTCGTCGTCGTCGTCGTCGCCTTCACCGCGTACACCGTTCGTCTCGATTTTTTCCCGATAAACCTCGTCACCCCTCCTCGACTCGAGGCGACGTCCAGCGCTCTCCCCAAATTCGTCTCGCCAAAGATGCACTCCAAAGCGACCAAATCCGTTTCGCTCAAGCCTTTCTTTTTCTCGCGAATGTCTCTGAATATCGCTCGAGCGATGTTCCGTATCGAGCACGCGTTTTGCACGCCGCGTCCTCCGTGTTTTTCGGTGAGTCGTTCGATGTCTTCGTCTTCTTCTTCTTCTTCTTCTTCTTCTTCTTCTTCATCCTCCGTGTCGTTGTCTTCGTCTCGGTTCGCGTCGTTTCCAATTTTGAATTTCTCTCCCTCCCCGCGCAAAGTTTTATTCGCGCGTTTTGTACTACGCGTCGTCGTCGCGTTGTGACTCGTCGCGTTTTCGTGACCCCCCGTGCCGTTAAAGCTTTTCCTCCTCGACGAATTCGTCAGAGTCGTTCGTCCGAGACTGTCGCCCACACCCATGAACGCCGGGTACGCCGACCCGGAGATGCATTCGTCCTCAACCGTCATGTGCTTCTTTCTGGGGGAAACGCAGATTCTCGTTCGCGCCTCACAGAGGTGTTTGTTGTGTTCGCGCGGCGTGTACGCAACAACAGTTTTAGAGTCGATTTTTACGGGACGCTTTGTAAGAGAGGAAACGACGAGAGAGAGAGTCATGCGCGAGGAGGAGGCGACGCAGGAGAGGAGGAAGACGACGAATACTGCGCGCGTTGAGAAGAAGCACGAAAGAATCATCTCGAAAGGCGAAGAGAGCGAGAACGACGACGATGATTCAGAGGACGACGACTTTGACGGGAAAGACGACGACGAAGAGAAAGACGAAAAAGCGTTGAATGCTACTCATAACGAGAGAAAGATGGTGAAGAACAACAACGACGAGGACGACACTCCCGTTTATTCCGCCGATGCCGCCGCCGCGGATGCGCTCGCGACGACGACGAATGAGACGACGGTTGAGAAGAACGAAACGAACGGCGACGACGACGACGCGACGACGAATGAGACGACGAAAAGGAGGAGTCTTCGAAACGACGCCTACGCGCGAAAAAAAGAGCGCCTTCGTCAAAATCGATTCGGCGTTCCAGCGACGGCGCTCGTGACGTCTGTGGTGCACAAACTCCGCGAAGCGTCTCGAGCGTTGATCGACCACTTGAGCAAAGGAAGAGACGAGGCGGAACGGATATTCGAGAAGATTGGAAGTAGCGCGGAGGAAACGAAGTGCGCCGCGCACGAGATTGAGAACGCGAGCAAAGAGATCGACGACCTGTTGCACGCGCTCGTAGACGCGGGAGTGCGTGCAAAGGAGGAGGAGAAGGAGAAGAAGAAGAAGAAGAAGAACATCATTGGCGGCGGCGGCGGCGCGTAAAGGAATACGAGACGCGCTCCGCTCGGTACGCGCGAGCGGCGAATACTACTATTCATAGCACATACTATCATAGCACGTAATACTAGCACATCACGAGTAGACAGTCGCAAATGAGCGTTCGCACGAAACGTGTTCTTCTTTTGGTGTGCGACTTTCTTGCGTCTTAAAACATTGCGATAAAAGTAGTCTCTCGCCTTCGCTTCTTCTTTTCGTTTGTTTCTTCGAATCTCGTTGGAAACCGAATGTGCGACACAAAACATTTCGACAACAACAACAACATGTCGACGACACCGAACGACCGCGTGGTTGAAACTGCTGCGAAAAGTCTCGATGATGATGACGTCGTTTTAGAGATGATTCGCGCGTGTGCGCACAAAAACCAGTGCTATTCCTGCGGCGAAGATGAATCCGTCGTCGACGAGAAAATCGTCAACGACGAGTGCGCGTACACGTTCGCGTCGCCGTTCGTTCTTTCTCGCGGCGAAAAAGAACAGCAATGTCGTGGGATTTTCGTGAACATGAAAACGCGTCGCGCGGTGAGCAGGAAGTATTTACGATTGGATTCGAGAAAGACGAACAGGCAAGGTTTGTATCTCGAGAGACGGTTTCGGAAGGTTTTCGATGATGTCAAAATCGAGGAAGAAGAGAAAGAAGAGAAGAGAAAAAGTACTCCTATTACGAAACTGGGCGTAGGAATACACGGCGGATTCGAAGAGGAGGATTTCGCGAAACCGAAATATACAGTCGCGAAGGACGAAAGGATCGTCGTGTACGATTGCGAGCGAGACGTGATCTTGGCGGGAATGAAGGTGGATTTTGAAAAGGATCGTCAAACGGAGGAGGCGCGAAACGACGACGCGTCGTCAAAGTTGCCGACGGTTGTTTTCGAGTGCGCGAAAACCATCTCGAAAAAGGAAGGTTACGACGCGAAGAAGGACGTGATGGCGAGTTGGGAGGACGTGCCGAATGTTTCCAAGTATAGCGAGAATTTAGTGCAAGTGAAGAGCGAAGGGAAGACGAGGATTTCGCCGGATCCAAAGACGTGGAAATGTTTTGAAACCGGGGAGACGACGAATTTATGGTTGAACTTGAGCGACGGCGTCATCGGAAGCGGGCGCAGACATTTTGACGGGAGCGGTGGAAACGGGTCCGCGTTGAGACATTACCAGAGCGAAAAGACGAAAGGAAACGAGTATCCGCTGGTGGTCAAGTTAGGCACGATTACGCCGGACGGGGCGGACGTGTATTCCTACGCCGCGGATGAAGACGACGCGGTAACCGATCCCAAATTGGCCGAACACTTAAAATTTTGGGGCATCGATATCATGTCGCAAGTGAAAACTGAGCAAACGATGAACGAGATACAAATCGATAAAAATCGAACGTTTGAGTTCGACGCGATCACGGAGCACGGGAAGGATTTAAGAGAAGTCAGCGGTGAGGGGTTGATTGGATTGAGAAATTTAGGGAACTCGTGCTACGTGAACTCCGTCGTGCAAGTGATGAAAGAGTGCGCGAACGTGAGGAAAGTGTTCGCGGACGAAAAGCAGAAAGAGCACGTTTTTGAAACCGGAAACAGTGGTGGAGCCAAAGCAATCGAGAACGATCCGTTGGCGCAAACCGTAAAACTTTTTTCCTCGTTGACTTCCAGCGAGTACGCGCGGACGAGCGAAGAACTCTCGGACGAAACGCAAAAGAAACAAGACTTGCGAGGATTAGCGGAAGGTTTAGCGCCTCGAATGTTTAAGCGGTTGATTGGAGAAGGTCACGCGGAGTTTTCCACCGCACGACAGCAAGACGCGCGCGAGTTTTTCGAGCATTGCTTAGAGAAGTTTGACAAATGGCAAAAAGACGGAGTTCGCGAATCTCGGTTTTTCGCCAACGAACACGCCGGTGGTGTTGCTCTTAGTTCAATTAGCTCCGAATTTCAATTCGAGACTTTAGCAAGGACCGTGTGCGGAAGCTCGCACAAAGCGAAGTTCGAAGTAGGTTCGCACACAGTTTTAGATATGTGCGTACCGAGAGAAAAGGCGGTGAAAATAGAAACCACCAAAGAGGAACTAGAAACGGCCGCGTCAAAAAGACAAAAGAAGGAAGGCGAAGAGGACGCTCCCGCACCGTTAGAAGTTCCGTTTGCGACGTGTTTAGAAACGTTCACGCAAGAATCTATCATCGAAGACTATTATTCGCCGGCAATTCAAGGGAAAACGTTTGCGACGAGGAAGACGTTTTTGAAAACTTGTCCGAACGTGTTGGCTCTGTGCGTGAATCGATACTACGTCGGCGACGATTGGAGACCGACGAAGATGGATTGCGTGGTGAACGTTCCGGAAAGACTCAACATCGAAAGTATGCGAGTTGACGAGAAAAAAGACGTGGATGCATATGAATTGTTGCCGGAAGACGTGGACATGGATGCGAATGCGGCGGCAAATGCAGCCCCGGCGGCGAATGAAATCACCGCGGACGACGCGATTGTCGCGCAGCTCGTCGCCATGGGTTTTAGCGAAAACGGGAGTAAACGCGCCGCTATCGCGACAAGCAACGCGAGTGCGGAAGTCGCCATGGAGTGGGTTTTTGCACATTCCGAGGACCCAGATTTTAATGACCCGCCGGTGACCACTATGGATTTGAGTAAAGACGTCGACAAAACGAATAGCGTTTCGGTCGAAGCGATTTCGCAACTCGAATCGATGGGATTTTCGAGCGCGGCGAGCCGAACGGCGTTACGCGTGAGTGGGAATAGCAACAGCGTCGAAGCGGCGTGCGAGTGGCTCTTCGCAAACATGGACAATATCGACGACGCGTGCGCGAAAGCTGAACGCGAGTTGGAGGAGAAAGAACAAGCTGGAGGAGACGCGTCATCGACCAATGATACTACTACGAACGAAATAATCGACGGTAAAGGCGAGTACGAGTTATTCGGCGTGGTCAGTCACATGGGTTCAAACACGGCGTGCGGTCATTACGTCGCCCACGTCAAAAAGAACAACCAGTGGATTCTCTTCAACGACGAAAAAGTTGCGGTCAGTGAAAGCCCGCCCCTCGGATTAGGCTACTTGTACTTTTTCCGAAGACTTTGAGCGAACAGAACTAACTACAGTACCGACGACGTAATAGTTTTTTTAATACATCGTCGAGGACTGCGTACCTAAACTCGACGATAAATTCTAAACTTCTAGTATTCCGCTTTGAAAAATGGCCACAGCTTTGGTCGGCTTCGTCCAAACTAATTTGCTCGTCGCCGCTCTCTCGTCGCCCACGCGACTGGCGACGAAATTCCACGCTTTCACTTGACTCGACGGCGAAAACACCGGCGTGCTCGCTATTTTCGAAATCACGTCCAAACTCTCTCGATCGACTCGTCCGAAAATGATATTCTTCCCGTCTAAACTCGGAACCGGCGCCGGTCCAGTCGTTATTATAACTTCACTATAAACGTTGCCATCGAAGGGACTCGCCGTCCGACTTCCGTCGTAACTCAACGCCAACGAAACCGTGCCCGGTTTCAAATGGTTCCCGCGAAACGCCGACGCCTTTGTTAAATCCGCGTTTCGCTCGCCCGCGCTAAACGTCCCCTCCGGTACCGAAACTTGCCCTAAACGTTTGCTCCCGTTCGCACCAAACGCGATAAACTCTCCTTTCCGTATGTCGTGGAAAACAGTTCGGTCGTACGCGCCGCTCTCGACTAACTTGCGAAACATTTTCTCCGTATCTGGACACTTTTTCCCATACAGACCAATTTTCACTCTCCCGATTTTCTCGGCGTCTCCTACCGAACACACCGCGTCTCCACCCAACGCCCTTTCCGCGCGAACGATAGATTCGCACAGGCCGATGTCAAAGTACGCGCAGGACGTTATTTCATCTTCTTCACTCCACTCCTCAACAGACTTTGCGTCGGCATCATTCAACAGAAGGGAGAAAAAGACAACGAACGCGCTCGTTAAAGAAGGAAAGGAAACCAACAACGCTTCGCGTCTTCTGCTTTTCCTCTCATCAAAATTCGTTCTCGTCGCAACAACAACAACAGTCGCATTACTTTTGCTCAAATTCTCTCTTTTCCTCCTCGTCTCTCCTTTTCCTCCTCCTCCTCCTCTGTCCTTCTTCAAAGAGAGCGCGTTCGTGTGAAAGAAAGCAGAGGGGGAGAGAGAAAAGGTCGAGGGCATTTTTTTCAAAGGCACCCTCTTTTTTTTTTTTGAAGACTTTCGTTCGCCTCATTAATTAAAGAGAAGAAGAGCGCAAACTTTTCTCTCATCTCTCTTCTTTGTTTTAGTACACGCGTTTAAGAAGAAGAAGCGCGTAATAAAAGTCGTTCTTATTAAAAACGAAGACATGTCGCCGACGCACAGTAAGAAGTTTTGTTGTTGTCGTTCTTTTTTTGTCCTCCGCTTTTGATTGATGATTTTGATTTCGTTCGATTGAATAATACTACGTAAGGAAAAGCTTGAAAATTGTTGACACTTTTATATATAATATTGACGCTCACTTTCTCTTCTTCTTCGGTCTTCTTTTCCGGCGGTCGATACTACTCACGCGTCGTAAAGGTATATGTTTCGCGAACAATAAAGGCGGCGCGGGAAAAACGTTCATGGCGTACCAACTGGCGTGCGAAGCGGCGCGCGCGAAACCAGATTCCAAAATTTTGGTCGTTGATTTCTCAATATATTCGGATATTTCAGCGTTGTTAATGGGAGGGTCCTCGCGAGACGGCTTCGGGAGACCGATGAAAGGACTACAAGTGGCCGTGGATGCGGTGGATCCGGACAAACGAGCGGACGCGTTGGTTCGAGATTTAGAGTTGGCCGCGTTGAGGAAAAAGTTGAGGAGAGAAGACGAGGAGGCGTCCTCGTACGGTAGCGTGGCCGCCCCGGCGCAACAACATCGATCGATTTTTGGGGCGTATTTCACGCCATCGCCGGGGAGGATCGAGCAAATGAAGAAGAAACAGGAAGAGGAAGAAATTGTGGATTTGACGAAATACGCGGCGCAACCGGGGAAGTATAACGAGAACGTTCCGAAGAACTTGTATTTAATCGCCGGGTGCGGGCAGGAGAGTTGGAGTTTGGAACACACGCAGGATATCGTCATGGACGACGGTTCAGGGCAGCAAGACATTCCTCTGTGGGCGAGAACTGGCGACGAGTGGTTTCCTGCCGCAAAGGAGATGGAAAAAGCGATTTTATCGTTGCCGAAGGAGTTTGATACGGTGTTTGTGGATACCGACCACCTTTCGGCGTGCGTTTTGACAAAGTTGGCTTTGGCTTCGGTGAAATCAGTTGTCGTCCCGTTGTCGTTCGACGACGTCGATTTTAATCGATTGTTTCAAGACGTCACCAAGAACGCCTTGTTCCAAGACGTGATGATTGATATGGACATCAAGAACCAGTTGAAGGCGAGAGTGAAGAAAATGGTGTTCACTCGCGTGGACAAAACGGCGAACAAGCCGACGTCGACGCCGCGAGGCATTCACTCGCCGTTTACGCCCACGAAAACGACGCAGGCGCAAATGGACGACATGGCGCAACAAATGTGGGCGGCGTGTGAACACAGCGAGTACATCAAGAGTCTCTTTTCCGGCATCGAGGA
The DNA here is from genome assembly GCF_002220235.1 of Bathycoccus prasinos. Classification (NCBI taxonomy): domain Eukaryota; kingdom Viridiplantae; phylum Chlorophyta; class Mamiellophyceae; order Mamiellales; family Bathycoccaceae; genus Bathycoccus; species Bathycoccus prasinos. Next base: position 719,952 of record NC_024001.1, read on the forward strand.
TTTAAAACCAGAAGGAGGGAGCTTAACGCAGACGTTCGTGAGAAAGTACTTTTCGACGTTCAAGTTAGTGCCGGATTTGGCCGCGAACATTTCGAAAATGAACGGGGTGCCTTTGTGCGTGATGACTGGGGACACGTATACCGCCGCGAGTGGTTTGAGTGGGAAATCGGACGCCGGGAGTTTGACCGCTTTGAAAGTGGAGTTACAGTACGAGTGCCAAAGCATTTTGGACGACACTTTCAACGCGCCAGTCACGGCTTCGTAAGAAGAAAAGAAAGAAAAGGGGGATAGGTAGGTAGAACAGCAGCAGCAGGAGGAAAAGGAACACATACACACACACAGAGAGAGAGAGAGAAAGAGAGAGACATAGCGCGCGAAACTTTAGTCGCGCGAGTAATATATACGTAATATAACACAGAGAGACAAAAACATCTTTTTGAATTTCCATTCATCAAAGTACATTACAAAAATTTCTTCTATCGCGCTATAGCAGGTAGCTGTACACATATCGTATCGTACATGTATTCCTTTTTTCTTTCTACTTGTTATTGTTATGCTCTACTAAACCGCAGTATTTCGGCGGTGACTGTGCGAACGTCGCAAATGTGATCGCAAATGTTGGGAATGCGACGAGTTCGCGTGCGCCTGTTTCCTTTGCTCCGCGAGCGCGATGGTGTGAATCATCAAAAGCGCTTGCACGCAATAACAAACGCTGCCCATGACGTAGCCAACAAACAACCACAACGCACCTTTTACAAAACGCGCGTGATCTGCTTTGATATCGTGGTTTGTTGGAAAGTCATTGCCATACGGCGAGCTCGATGCGTTACCGCTGCTATTCGGCGTCGTCGTATGATTATTGTTCGCCATCTCATCGTAGAGTCTTTCTAATACCATCGATACCATCGATGAGGACACGGTTTCGTTATGCGTCGTCGAAGAAGTAGAAGGCGCGCCGCTCGCCATGCTATTCGCCACTGCAAACGTTGACGCTGGCGGTGTCATTATCGCCCCGATTAAAAACAACCACGATCCGATTAAGGAATAAAATGAAATTTTTTCGTGCGCGCCGTTTGGTAACAGAAAAGGATTCCACACCCACTGGCGTTTACTCGCGCACCAATAAAACCACGAGCCGAAGAGATAAGCTAACGCACCGCAGTGCCCAGTTCGCACTTCGACTACGGTGGACATTTGCACGAACTGCTTTCGATCTTCCGAGGAATCAAAGTGCGTGTGATACCACCAGTGACCGTGATGCGTACTGTTCGTATTCGCGTGTATTGGAACGGTAACCCAGTGCGCGGAATCTGCAATCACCATCGTCGCTATGATTTCGGCGACGAACAAACCGCTTCCGATTAACGTCAACAGCGCTCCAATCAATTCTAACTTTCTCGTTCGTTTAATCCACTCGTCGTTATTTTCTCTCAACCACATCTGTCTGCTCGGTTCCATCTCGCGTGTTCGTTGTTCAAACAAAACCACGTTCAAATCGTTCTCATCTCGTATTTGCTCTCTCAATCTTGCATCACCCCCGAATTTCACGCGTCGCTTATTTTTCGCTCTCGAGTACTTCCTCTTTGCTCGGTAGGACGCCCACAGCGTTAACGCGCTCGCAAAAAAGAAGAAAAAGCCGCCGATTAAATACGGAACCAGTTCAGCTCTCACGTACATCTCTGGGTTTCTCGTCACCCGGCGAAAACACGAACACGCGGAACCGACGACGCAAAACAAAGCGGCGAATAAGAAACACATGGCCACCCACCAAGACAACGAATCAAACTTCCAACACCAACGGAACCGAAACAAACAGTAGTTTCTCGGGTCTTCGATAACACTCCTATTATTAGTATTAGTATTAGTATTCGCCCCTGTCGAAGGATGCACCGCGAGTAAAGCAATGTCGTCCTCATCGATTGAAAGCGTTTCGTTTTGTTCTTTGTCTTCTTCTTCATCTTCGCAATATTCTTCGCCGCCCGAGACGTCGGCATCGTCATCCTCATCCTCCTCCTCGGACGACGACGACGAAGAAGAAGAAAAAGAAAAAGAAGAAGAACGGGGACGATGTGCTTCGGAATCTGACTCCGAGGATTCAGAAGAACAACTCCTCTCGATCTCCTCTCCGTCCTCGTTCACTTTCACCCTCTCTTTCGTCCACGGGTCTCTCCTGTACACGAAAAATCCTTCCTCCTCTTCTTCTTCTTCTTTCGCTCTTCGTCGTTTACGTCGTCTTCGTCGCCTTCTCTCGACGTTTACGTTCAACATCGTCTCAAAGTTGGGTAAAACAAAAAGCACATTTTTGATAAGAGTCTTCTTCTTCTTCTTCAGCGCTTCTCTTTCAAACGCCTTTCGCGCGACAACAAAAACCGCAAAAGCCCAATACGACTACTTGAACAATGAAACCCCTCCTCTTCTTTACAGTCTTCCTCTCGACGAGAGACGAGAGAGAGAGAGAGAGAGAAAGCCACCGCGCATTCCTTCAATCTCACACCACTCCGAGAGAAAGAAAAATGAAAAGAACGGAAGAAGAAGAAGAAGAAGAAGCAAGAAGAGACGGAAAAAAAAAGTATTTAGGGTTTGAAAAGAAAAAAAAACAGTGCACTTTTTTCTCTCTCCTCGCACACAAAAAAAAAATTCGTCAGTTTCAGCAGAACTCGATCCTTGAGTTTTCTTTCGTCTCTTCAAAAAGTGCTCTTCGAGAGAGAGAGAGAGAGAAAAACGACCCCCGTCTCTCGTCCTCGTGTGTCGTCATGACGAACGAGGAGGACCGAGAACCTCTCTTAGCGAGGAGGACGATTCAGACGACGACAACGCGAGCGAAGAAGACAAATAATAATAATTCGATTTTGATGAACAACACGATGGGGGAAACTTTTTATTCCTCGTTTACGTCGTTTACGTCGTGTACGTCCAGGTGGGGGAAGATGATTTTCATCTTCTTTTTGGCCGCGGCGACGATTGGAGGATTGCTCGGCGTCAATCTGTCGCCGCGCAGAAGGGATGATGATGACGATGGACGTTTACTCGCGCAGAAACAAAGGCATCGTTATCAGCAGCGGCATCAATTTGGCGAGGCATTATCATCGTCGTCGTCGTCGTCGTCGTCGTCGTCGTCATCGACGACACAGGCGACGGCGAGATCCCCGGACGCGCTCGTGGAGAGTAAACAAGTGGAACCGGAACTGGCGTTTCACACGGAGGAGGAAATCGCGTCGGTGATCGCGGCGGCGTTGGAAGGCGACGAGAAAAAGACGAGCGACGAGAGGAACATGAGACGGAGGAGAGAGAATGATAACAACAACAACAACAACAACAACAACAACAACAACAACAACAACAACGAAGAGGTGAGTAGCAGCAGCAGCAGCAGCAGACGAGCGAAGGAAGAACCGATGATGGGGAAGAGAGAGGCGGACGACGACGACGACGGCGGCGGCAAAGAGAACGAAGGCGTCGACGCGGACGAGGCGGAGGCGAATGGGGAGAGGATTAGCATCGGAAGCGCCACCGCCGCCGACGGCGGCCCCGGCGGTTCTTCAGAAGATAAAGACGATCAAGAGGACGAAGCCGAGGAGCAGTCGCAAGCGGAGGAGGCTTCGAGAGCGTGGGATTTGAGCACGTATCTTAACGTGCAAGCGAATTCAGAAAATTCGGCGGAGAGTTTAGTGGCGTTGATTGCCTCCGTAGGAGGCGACGAGAGAGAGTTGGAGAGGTACGTGAAAGTGGTTGAACCAATTGACCCGAGCCAATGGCCGGTGAATATCGATAAAGCGATGTACGCGTTGAAGAGTATTTTTAGATTGAAAGCGAGAGCGGCGGAAGCGGCGCAGATGGAAGCCAAGCTGGGAAATTTCGTCAACGAAGACGAGATTGAAGATGGAATCGCGACTCGCAGAATGAGACGAAGAAGAAATTTGATGAAGGCAGATGAGGAGGAAATCGAAGGAGGTAAACTCGGGTACTTTCAGATGGGTAAATTCGTGAACGACGTGATCAAAGGAAAAGTGAGCGAACAATCAAACGAAGATGATGAAGAGGAAGAAGATGATCAAGATTACGATGAAAAAGCAACTTCAGGCAGCTCCTCCACCCAATCCATGGGGGCTTCGTTAGGCGACGAGAAAGAGAAGTCACTTTCTTCGTTCGACGATTTAGAGACGAGCTCTTTGGGCTATTTCGACTTCAAAAGTTTCATCGACGACATGCTCTCGAATCATCCGGAAAAGAAGACCATAGACAGCGACGATGGAGAAGGCATTTCGTATTTAGGCACTGGCGATAACGAGGACGAGAAGGAAACGAAGAAGAAACAAAAACTTCCCTCGCTCGGGTATTTCGATTTCAAAAAGTTTGTCGAAGACGCAATGAGTGAAGCGCCGAAACCGAAATACGAGCGAAAATTCATGGACTCCGAAAACGACAGTTCTGGCGTGTATTTAGATGCTGCGGCTGGCTCGACTCTTGGGGAGGCGCAACAACCGAAACTCGGCAAAGTGATCGAAGATACCTCCGAAACCATCGAAAGTTTGAAACCGCTTGGGCTCACCGCCGATGACGTGAAAGTTTTGTACAAAGCGTACAAGAAAGAGAAGAAGGAAAAGGAAAGTTTGCAGGATAATTCAGAGAAGAGTGGTAATAAAGTATCTGCATTGATTGAGGATGACGACGAGGAGATGACCTTGGCGAAAGAGTGGAACTTGAACAATTTGAGAGGCATGGGATGGTTCGAAGCGTTAGTCGACCGCGATAAAGAAACCGGTAAGTTATCCTCCAAGTGGTGGCAAACTGAAAAGATTCCAGAGTTGGGAAAACTCTTCTCTCACGTCTACCGATGGCAACTCGCTAAAGACGCGAAAAATGAAAAGGCTTTGATTTTGGACGCCGATGGTTTGTTAGACACGTCCAATCTCGCCATTCCCATGGACGCCATTCGAGTCATCTCGGCGCACGCATCGAACGATTTCGACGTCATGTTCTTGGGAAATCTGGGCACGAAAGATCCAATCTTTGAAACCTTCCCAGACTCGAGCGGTAACGTCATCGAGATCCGCAAATGGCAAGGAACGCAAGACGCGACCAACGCGAACGCATACATCGTCTCGGCGCAATTCGTGAACAATATTTTCGATTTTATTTTGAGCTCAGACATGAACGTGCCGAAGGAGAGTTTGGAGAACTGGTTAGGAAGAGTCGTTTGCGGCGCCAAAGAGCAACAACAACCGCAACAACAAGACGATTTCGAAGAAAACTCCTCCCTCGGTCTCGAATCGGCCGTCAACGAAGAGCTCTCGGAGGAAAATACTTTAGCCAAGAAACCAGTCGTCGGAAAACACGTGTTTAACTGCTACTCCGCCGCCGGCGTCCAAGTGAAGCCAACCGCTTCGTCATCGGACGCCGCTTCGAAGCGCCAACGCAAACAGCAACAACAACAACGATCGACCGCCGCTACCGCGGACGTCGTCGACGGTCTCGAAAGCGTCTCTTCTTCCGAAGAGAAAGGAGGTACAGACGTTCATCGAGCAGTCGCTTAATCATATATTATTCTTAGATTTTTATTAAATTAAAATAGTTTGTACTTCTGTCTTTGTAACGAAACAACTCACGCCACAACTCATTTCTCTCTCTCTCTCTCTCTCTCTCTCTTTCTCTCAACGCACTCGGTCGCGTCAACGCGCCGCGAATAAAAAAGAGGACGTAAACGTAAACGTAAACGAGTAGTAAACAACCACGACAAAGAATGAGAGTCAAACGCAAAACTAAAGTCCGGAAATACCTTCGATACTACCGCACAGTCCACGGGTTCCGCGAACCGTACAAAATTCTCCTCGACGGAAACTTCGTCTCCGCGTGCGTCGCGCGGAAACTAGACGATTCCGCCGCGCATCACGTGACCAAATTCTTATCCGCGAACCCATCGACGTGCAAAATATTCACCACGCGAGCGGTGAGGAAAGAGTTGGAGACCATGAAAGGCGAGGACTTCGCGGAAGCCGCGAATCAAACGCACAAGCTGTTGCTCGTGAATGAAAACGAAAACCCCTCAGGAGGAGGAGGAGGAGGAGGAGGAAGAGATGACGCGACGATGAAGAAGAATACGAAGAAAAACAACAGGAGCAGCGGGTACATAGAGAACGTCAAAGAGAGCATACTCGACGCGTGTAAAGAGGACAATCGAGAACGATTCATCGTCTGCACGCAAGACGGAGCGCTGAAAAAGCAGTTACGAAAGGAAAGCGCGAAAGTACCGATTATTTTCTGCCACGTGAGCGGGTTACAGATGGAACCGCCGGTGGACGCGGACAGTAAGAGCGGGTTTGCAGGACAGACGGAGAAAAACGAAGGCGTTTCGGAGAAAGAGATGCGCGCGTTGTTGACGGAAAGAGAAGGAGGAGAAGAGGAAACGAGGAGCATGTACGACGTGAAAACGAACGTTCGTTATAAGATGAAGAAGACGAAAGGACCGAACCCGCTGTCGAATTTGAAGAAGAAAAAAAGAGGTGGGCCTGATGGTCTGTCTGCGCCGGATGTGTCCACGCCAGGAGGCGGGAAGAAGAAACGGAAAAGACGTTGAGTCGGGACGAAAAACTTTTAGATTTTTAGTACTAGTTATAGCAGTAGAAGCACCTCAAGTTGGTACCAGGATATTAGTGAATAAATATGTAACAACAACAACAACAACAACAACAACAACAACAACAACAACAACAACAACAACAACAACAACAACAACAACAACAACAACAACAACAACAACAACAACAACAACAGCAACAACATCATCATCATCGTCGTCGTCGTCGTCGTCGTCGTCGACGACGACGTCTTTGTCTTTGGTTTGTTTTATTCTTCCGGAACGACTTTGTAATCCATCTGCAGCTTCATCGTGCACACATTTTTCTCCTTACCGTCCGGAGAGTCCAGTTCTACGTATTTATAACAGTGTCCGTATAATTTATGCGACCAGTTATCTTCCAACATGTGCGAAACCGCAATCGACGTGCTCGCGATCACGACGTATTTTGGATTTTCCTCGTGTCCTTTTCTCGTCGAAGGCGTTTTTTTTGTGGTTCCTTTTTCGTGTCGTTTTCCACCGCTGTTGTTATCACCATCAACCGCGGCGACGACGACGAGGTTCTCCTTCTCTTCTTTCGTTCGCTCCACGTCTAAAACTTCAAAGTGTAAATACTCGCTCGGGTTTCGAATTTCAAACTCTTCGAGCATGTGCAAGTTGCGATAGGCATCTGGTTCGAGAATTTTTCCGTCCGGTAATTCGACTCGCATGATTGGAACGAGATGGCCTTCGCTCGTCCCTAACGCGACGGCGATGTGCGGGTTAAATTCGGACGGGTTTGGGTTTTTCAACTCCACGGACGGGGGGAACTTACGGAATTTCAGGGTTCCCGCGGAAAGAGAGGCGATGGCGACCATGGTTTTGACGACGATGCGATTGATGTGTAAAGTGCGCTTTTTTTGGCGAAAAAATAAAATAAAGCGTTTCGAAAGAAAGGAAAGGAAGAAAAAAGGAAGAACGCAAACGCGAAAAGCGTGGTGGAGCGGAGGGGCGCCGCGGGGTAGATCAGCAGCACACTCATCTTTTCTTACAACGACGCGCATTCTCATTAAACGGAAATTTTACTCTGTGCCGCGCATGGCGACGGCGACGAAGGCGATGACAAATACCGCGTACGTGATTGCAATGCTCGTCGCTTGCGCCTTCTTGAATGAAAATTTGTGCACGACTGGAACCAAAAACACGTAATACGCGGTGACTGCGATGCCGTATTGCATGAGCATTTTCATTGGTGTCGTGAAATTGATTGGGACCGAAATACCTCTCAATCGGACGATTACGATAGAAATACCGGAACCGACCGCGAGTTGCGTTCCCGGCGAGGCTAAGGAGGCGGTGACCGCCATTTTTGCGTGACCCATTCTGGCGACGGCGAGCATACCGGCCAAATCGCCCGCGCTCGCGCCCCATGCCATTAACGTGCCACCTAAAAGAGATTCTCGAATACCGAAGATGTGACCGAATGCTTGGAACATGAAGACAATTTCGTCGGCTAAAATGTGCATCCAGGCGATGCCGACCGTAAACGCGCAGAAGAGCATAATTGGTGAGGTTTTCGGATCGGCGCCTCGAGTGGGCGTTCTCGCGTGCGCGAGTCTCGCCCAGAACGCGCATATCGCAAATATGGCGTACGCGGAGAATTGTAATTCACCGTGTTGTCCTCGAACGTTGGCGCTTTTGTTCATTTTTTTCTCCAGTAAACTTCTCGCCGTGCCATCGAAGCCGAACAAAACAATGTCCAACATGCCCGTGGCGTATAAGAGGAACAACGGCGCGACAAACGCGATAACAGCGGCGTGCAATGGGCGCACGCGGCCACGGCTAGTAGATGGCATAGTCAACGACACTATAACAACGATCCATCCAGTCAACCACGTCGTTGGATCGTCCGACCATTTCTTCGCTCCGGATTGCATGGACAACCATCTTCGAAAAGAGGAAACGAGGGAAGAAAAATACTGCCCGGAAGAAAAACCATCCGAATGTCTTCGACTTTTAATAGCCGCTCCAACTCCTCTATTGCCCGAATCGCTAATACTGCCGCGTTGCGACCCTTGCGCGAACTTGCTGTTCAAGTTGTGCAGATTTTTGTTCGTCGTTGTTGCGACGCCGCCCCCACCTCTCGGAGAACTTATCGGCGAGTGCACGTACTCATCGTCCGAATCCTCGTCGTCGGTGATTTCATACATTCTGTGTAAATCCACCTGGTCATCGTCGTCTTCCCCGCCACCGTGATGATGACCAACTACTCCGTGTGCCATCTCCATGCTATTATTATTATTGTCCTCCTCGTCGCTCGCGTCTTCCAACACGTGGCTCTTCACCGTCTTCATCCCGCTGCTATGTTTACCACTCTGACTACCGTGACCACTCCCGACCCCTTTCCAACTCATTGGAATCAAATCATCCACCCAATGTCTCCCGTAAATCACAAAGCACACGTAAAACGCGTACACACCTAAATACATAAATCCAAACGCGAACGAAATTTGACCGTACGAACACATGGCGTACGAAATCAACAACAACGCGCAGTAGTGTACGCAATCTCTCAAATACGGTACCGCTTCCACGGTAACCCCACTACCACCTGGCGAAAACACCACCGCCAACGCCTTACAAATCGAACAGACGTAAATCCCTGCCCCGACAGATTCGCTCATCGCCAAATTAAAATCCGGTTCCTCGCTGATACACATCGCCGCCAACTGCGTAAAAATGTCCGGCGCCGACCCGCCCAACGCCAACAACGTCGCCCCGGCGACGTCGTCCGGCAGTTTAAACATTTTCGAAATCGTTCGAATAGCGGGCGCAAAGAACACGTCCGCGACAATCGCAATCGCGCTGAACAAAATCCCGGCCCAGACGGCGAGTAAAGGCACTTTCATAAACGCCGGCACGTAGTCGTTGATGTCATCCGTGCAAAAATAAAACGCCAAGTAATCGATCTTCCCGGCTTCGCAGCGTTCGTTCAGTTTCGAGTGCCTGCACGGAGTGCGAGACGCGAACGGGCGGCACCCGAGCGCGTATTCGTCGAAATTTTCTCCTCCTCCTCCTCCTCCTCCTCCTCCTCCTCCTCCTCCTCCTCGCGCAGACGTAAACGACGTAGTAAACGACGACGTAAACGACGACGTAAACGACGCATCATCATCAAACCTCTCATCCATTTTTTAATGACTCTCGAGACGAAAAAAAAAGTGCTCTGATGAGCGAAGAACACAATCGCACACCTCGATTTAGGGTCTTCTCAGTGTTAGCCCCCCACGACACCGTTAAAAAATTCTCTCACTCTTTCTCTCTCTCTTTCTTTCTCTCTTTCTTTCTCTCTTTCTCTCCGCTCTCCAAAAGTCAGATCTGAGCGACGAGCGAGAGCGGAGAGATGACAAAAAGCCTTTTTCTCCTCCGGGGGGCTTCCGTCGACAACAACTCCGCGAAAGGGGGGAGGATGAGGAGGCGAAGGCGGAACGCGAAGGTGGTGGTTAGGATGAACGAAGAGAAACAAAAAAGGAATCCATTCCCACTTTCGAATTTTGGGTCGGGATGCGCGAGCAATAACGAGAACGGTGAAGACGACGACGAGGACGACGAGAACGACAACAACAACAACAAAAACGTCGGAGGGAAACGAATCCCAATCGGAGGACGGTTTTTGTGGTCCAACGAAGGGAAATCGATCGGTACGGGTTTGAAAAAACTGCCAGATTTTCGACGAAATATGCTGGAAGAAGGCACGGAGGACGTTTGGTTGAAAGAAATGGAGATGAAGCATTCGATATTGGACGCGTATGGAGAGCGTTGCGTCGTGTATAAAGAAGAGGAGCGAACGGACTTGGACGAAGCCTGTCGAGAGTTATTAAACGCGGTTGCAGAGTTGTTGACGGAACAGTATCCAGAAAGGTACGCGATAACAGAGAAGAACGAGGACGGGAGCCGAATGATTTCAATACCAAAGCTCGATAACTACAAGGCTTCTTTAGAACCGAAGTCGGGAAAGGAGGCATTGATCACCGCCGCGCGATTGAGCACGAACGAGTTTTGTATAATGCGAAGAAGCAGAAACGGCGGAGAAGAAGCACAAAGTGAGAAACAGGAAAACGGTGGAGATTTCTTCGCCAGAGAACCTTCGGAGCACGAATTCGTCGCCGGCGTGGTGTGCTTTTCCTTCGACCCAAAGAAACGCGAAGGGAAGAACTTATCGCAGCTGCACAAACCGGTGCCGAACTACGAGGAGAAAATTGAAATGGCGACGAGGCGCGTGTTTGATAACTTGTTAAGGAAGATGGACGAGGACGGAGGACAGCCATTGTTTCGCGCAAATTGGGCGATACAGAATAGCAGCGATTTAATTAGCACCGATTTAGATTGGCATCCGACGAATGTTAAAATCGGTGGTGTGATGAATAGAAAACATTTAGTGGAGGAAAGTTCGACCAATTCTTTCGGCGACATCGACGCGATGCACACGGGATATATGGACCCGACGCAAGGTATGCCGAAAAATGTTCGCGAGGTTGGGAGTAAAATGTTTACGCGCGTAGAATACGAAACGATATCGAAACTAAAAACGAATGGGTTTTCATTGTTTACGGTGAAGACGTATTTAGAACCGTTAGAAAATTTTTCGGCGCCGGAAGCCGCGGAGTCGCTGTTCGTCGCCATCACCGAAGCGAGCGAAAGCGAGTTGAAGTACAAATCGCTCGAAAACGCCAACTTGAAGAATCTGATATTAGAATATTTGGTTGCGAATTTGCCAAAAGTCCAGTCGTCTTCATCGTCGTCGTCGTCGTCATCTTCTTCTTTATCATCGACGACAGTATCGTCAAACGTTCTCAAATGTCCCATGGGTTTTTCCACGCCGAAGATTTTTAAAGAAGAGGAAGAAGAAGAAGAAGAAAGAGAAGAAGACGCGCGGACGACACAACCACACGATTTCACTCCGTGGACGTCATTCGATAAAGCAATCGAGGATGCCTCCCCTATTCCACCTTCGTACTACACGAGTGAGAAATTAGCGCAGCGTGAACGCGCCACGGTCTTTTCGCCAGAGAAGGATTGGGTTTGCATCGGGCACGTTTCGGATGCGCCAAGCGTGAACGATTATTTCACAACCACTGTGTTTTCCGATGAAAGCGAAAACGCCGCCGCCGCCGCTGTAGAAATAGTATGCGTGCGAACGGAAGAGAATACGTTTAAAGCGTACGAAAACGTGTGCCAACACCATTTCGCGAAGGTTGCTGATAAGAAACGAGGCACGTGCACAGCGAAAGCAAACTCGTGCGCGGCGGCGTTGCAATGTCCGTATCACGGATTCACGTATGATGTATCAAATGAAGGAAATGGGAAGCTCATCTCGGCGACTCGAATGAAAGGCATGGAAGAGCGAACGGAAAAGATTAAACTCAAAGGCGGTTACGTGTGCGAAACGTTCGGTCCGTTTGTGTTTCTAAAGAAAGATGAGAGTTCGTCGTCGTCGTCGTCGTCGTCTTTGCGAACGTTTTTAGGCGCAGATTTTGCCAGCCGAGTCGAAGAAGCTGATATCAACGTCTCCGATCGCGAGTCTTTTCGTCACGTCGCTCGCGAAACGTTTGAAGTTGAATCGAATTGGAAAGTTTTCATAGATAACTATCTCGATGGAGGTTTCCACGTCCCTTTCGCACATAAAGCGCTGGTCAAAGAAGGTTGCGACATGAGCAAATATAACATCACGCTCTTCGATAATATGAACTCGATTCAATCCGTGGACGTTAGAAAAGAAGAGAACACCAACTCTCGCCTCGGTTTAGGCTCAGCGACCTACGCGTTTGCCTTTCCGAACGTCTGTCTCAACAGATACGGACGTTGGCTGGATACCAACGTGGCGTTCCCAAATCCTGCAGACCCAAATAAGTGCGTCGTCGAATTCAACTGGTACATCGATAACACCAACCACGACGAGGACGACGACGAAGAGGTATTCATAAAGCAAAGCCTCCTCGCCTCTCGCGTCGTCCAAGACGAAGACGAAAATCTGTGCGCCTCCGTACAAAAAGGGCTCCGCTCCAAAGTCGCCTCTTCTTCTTCTTCTTCTTCTTCTTCATCCCGAAGCGGCAGCGGTGGCGACGAAGATCGACAAGAAGGGTTATACTCCCCTGAATGCGAATCAATCATGTTTGCATTTCACAAGAGATATTATCGCGCCGTCCTCCTCCCGGGCGAATAAAAGAAACGACCGGTTGTAAATATTCTACTTGTACCATGCTATTTTTCCCTGACCTTCTTTGACCTCATTTTTAGTCAAAGTGACACACACACACACACACACAATGTTGTTCAAGAAACCTCTTCTCTTACTCCTGATGATGCTTTCCATCGCGCACTTCGCGGGCTTTCTCTCGTCGTCGTCCTCGACGACGTCGACGTCCAAAATCGTTGCTTTCGCGCAAGCCGAAGACGGCGAGGAAACGACGCCGTCGTTTGGGGATGATGAACGCGAGGAAGACGACGACGACGACGACGACGAGGACGACGACGACAAGGACGACGAAGATCCCCCATCAAACGATAACCCGGACGAGATCGATCCGTACCCCGAGATCGAAGACGACGAGGACTCGAAAATCTGGCCGCCGCCGATGCCAGAAGTACGACACTTGAAGCAATATAAAGTAAGAATGTTGAAGGAATTCTTAGACTTGAGAGGGACGACGTGCGAAGCGTGCGCGGAGAAGGACGATTGGATTCGACGGGTCGTCGACACGTGGGAGTGGCCGAAGAAAGAAGTTGACGTCGCGAATACTGAAGATGATGAAGATGTGGGAAATGAGGACAGACGTCCGTACTCGGGAGACGAGATGACGCCGGAGGAGGAAGTCGCGGAAGAGGCGGCGAGAATGAAGAGAATGATGGACGAGTTGAACGGCGGTAAGTCAAAAGATTACACCGGGATGGATCCGAACAGAGTAAGGCTGTTGAAAAAATTGCAATCGAAAGGGTTGAGCTTTATGGGTGGCGAGAACATGGACATCGAACAGTTGGAGCAGTTGGCGAACGCGATGGATGGGATCAACAGTAAGAATGGTGGCGATCTTTAAATTGTACGACCTGTGTAAAAACACGTTCTTCAATGTTTTATGGTACACGAGTTTTCCTTTCAATTGACAACAACACTTATTAAGAATCATCATCGTCGTCGTCGTCGTTACTCTTGATTTTATTTGACCTGTTCATCGCACTCCCTCCTTACTTCTTCGATGACGTGTTTCAACTCGGCGAAGTTCATCAAAGCGCCTTCCGCTTCGGCCTCTTGAAGGACGCCGGTATCTTTCGATTTTGCAGCTAGTTTTTCGCCAATTTCGATAATCTCCAACGAATCGTCCAATTCATTAGCGCCGTAATGCGCGTAGGCCAACAAATACCAGACGTCGACGATACCGTCGCGCTCTTCTAAGAGCTCTTCGAGAATTTCAATCGCGAGCGCGGCGGAGGTGTCGATTTCCAACAACAATTTGGCGGTTTCGAATCGAAACTCAAAACTTACCTCGTAGTCTTGGAATCTCGGCGTGTATTCTTCATCGTCGTCGTCGTCTTTTTCTTCTTCTTCTTCTTTCTCCATATCGTCCTCCGACGAGGATGCGTAATCTTTCGCTCCCGGCGCCGGTCTCTTTCGTTCGTAAATATCTCTCTCTTTCTTCGTCTCTTGGACCAACTGCATCGGCTTCCTCCACTTGGCGATGCTTTCTCTCAAATATTTCAAAGCCTCGTCCTTCTTCCCTTGCTCATTTCGCAAACACGCCAGCACTTGCATCGGCTCCGCGCTTTCTTTATCCGATTGTTGCGCTCTTTTGAGTAATTCCTCCACGGCTTTTGCCGTCTCGTCGTCCACCGCGTTATCGCCGTCCATCCCGTCTTCTTCGTCTCGACATCCCAAAATCTGTTCCGCCAACGCGCAACACGCCGAACAGTGCCTATCCGCCACCGGCGCGTCCCCTTTTTTCATTTGTTCTTCCAACAAATCTAACCCTTTCTTTGTGCACGCCGTTGCCGCTTTCCCGTCGTCCAACAACTGCCCGAGATACATAAACTTCTCGTACCCGCTGTCCGGATTCGCCTTCGCCGCGTCTCTCAACGCGTCCAGCGCTTCTTCTTGGTCCCCGTACTCGGCTAACGCGTACGCGTACGTTTCCAACGCATCCACGTTCGTTGAATTCTTCTTACAAATATCTTTCAATTCCAACAAACCCTGCTCGATGCGATCATACGAGATGTGCGTCAATGCGGATTCAATTTGTGTTTCTAACGCCCGCGCGGTTGAACTTTTACCGTTTGTGTTTTTGTTCGTCGCATTATCACCACCACTCATTCCTCCTCCTTTCATCCCCGTCTTCTTATAATTCGCACTCTTCCCTCCGGATTTCCCATCCCGAGGCGACTTCTTCTTCTTGCTTTTCCCGTTCGCGCCGCCCATGATTGATATTTGATGTGCTCTTCTCTCTCTCTCTCTTTCTCTCTAAATTGGAGAAAAGAGAAATCGATTGGAACTCGAGAGAAATTCGCCGCCAACGAAGAAGAGAGAGAGAGATTACTTGATTACTTTACACGAACGCACTTGAAAACTTTGGGAAAAAAAAGGCCGACTTAAAACGCGTTCCTTTCTCTCTCTTCTTCTTCTTCTTCTCTCTCTTTCAAAGGCGGAGAGAAAGAATGAATCAACGACGACAACAACAACAACAACACGTACTATAGAAAAGTATTATGGGGGAGAGAGATTCTTTTTCTTCTTTTTTCTCCTTTTTTTGCTTTTTTTGCAAAAAGTCGTTGGAACTCCGAACAAACAACTCTTTTGTGTTTTTGGTTCGCGTCGTCTTTGCTCTTGTTTTTTTTTTTAACCAAACAACGACCTTTTTTTGTGTCTTTTTCGCTTTTTTTCACTTTTTTTTTTTCACTTTTGTCTGTTTGTTTGAGAGGAGAGGTGCTTGACTTTTTCTCTCTCTTTCTCTCTCTCTGATGAGGAGTAGTATTCTTCGCTCCTCGCTCTCGTTCTCGTTTTCATCCGCGGCAGACACCACGTCGCGAAGAAGAGAAAGAGAAAGAGGAGGAAGAAGACGAACGAGAACAGCGCCAAAGGCGCTCTTCTGTCGTCGTCGTTCTTTTTCTTTTTCTTCTCGGAGCGGAGGCGATGATGATGAAAATGAAAATGAAAATGAAAATGATGACGTGAAGAAGAAGAAGAAGAAGACGAAGAGTAAGACCAAAAGCCAAAAGGAGGAGGAAAAGGGGATTTGGAAGTCAGAGAGAAAGAGGAGAGAGATGCTTTTAACGACGACTTTAACGATTCGCTCCGGGGTTGGTACGACGATACAGACGATACAGACGATACAGACGAGAGCAGCTTTTGCGTTGGAGGATTTTGCGAAAAGGGAGGAGGAAAAAGGTGTTTCCTGCGTCGATGTGAAAGAAGGGGGCAAAGGGCAACTCGAAGAGAACGACGTGGTGTCGGTGAATTACACCTTGTATCTTTCCGATGAAGACGGGACGCGGGGGAGTAAAATCGATTCGGCGAAGTTTTTCGTCTTTGGCGTGGGGACGGGAGAAGTCATCGAAGGATTCGATGCCGGTTTGCTCGGCGGAGATGGCGTTGGTCCGATGAGAATTGGAGGCGTGAGAGAAGTTTTGATACCGCCGGCGTTGGCGTACGGCGCGAAAGAAGTCGGCGGGGGTCGGATACCCGCGAACTCGTACCTAAAGTTCGTGGTAGAGTTGGTGCAGATTAAGTAAGTAGAAAAGGAAGGACGACGCTGGAGCGGTCGAGTCGGCGAGCGCTCCTAATAAAGCTTTAGACTTTAGTGTGTCCGATAGCGCGACCGAGTAGTAATAATAGTAGTAGTAGTAGTAGTAGTAGTCTCTTCATCTGTTTTGAAGCAGTTTTAGTATCTTGTGTGATATATGTACACGTGTCTGTTTCGTACACGTCGTGTGAAAATCATTCATTTTACGCAATCGCTTTGACCGCTTTGTCCGCCGCGTCGTCCAAATCTTTCGCCGTCTCGATGTTCAATCCGGATTGTTTCATAATCCTTCGCCCTTCCTCCACGTTCGTGCCTTCTAAGCGAACGACTAACGGGATGTTCAATCCAACCACTTTGACCGCGTTGACGATGCCAGACGCGATCACGTCGCATTTCATGATTCCTCCAAAAATGTTCACCAAAATCGCCTTCACTTTTGGATCTTTGTTTAAAATCTTAAACGCTTCGACGACTTGTTCTTCGCTCGCATTGCCGCCGACGTCTAAAAAGTTTGCCGGAGACCCTCCTTTACCTTGGATGATATCCATAGTCGCCATCGCCAAACCAGCACCGTTGACCATGCACCCGATGTTGCCATCTAAACCGATGTAATTCAAATCGTATTTCGCGGCTTCGACTTCTCTCGCGTCTTCTTGCGAAGCGTCTCGTTGAGAGAAGATATCTTTTTGCCTGTATTCCGCGTTGTCGTCAAAGTTTAATTTCGCATCCGCGGCGTATAAAACCCCATCCGTGGTTTCCGCCATCGGGTTCACCTCAATCATCGTGCAATCCGTCTTCTTGAACGTTTCGTACAACGCTTGAAACTGCTTCGCCGCGTCCTCTTTATCCGCGCACCCCAACTTCTCCGCCAAATCTAACGCGTCTTCTCTCTTAATCCCGCCACTTTCCTCGTTAATATCGATGTACTTCTTAATAATCTTTTCCGGATTCGATTCCGCTAAGTCTTCAATAGAAGTCCCACCTTCCGCGCTCGCGATAATCATCGGTTTTGCGCTTTTGCGATCCAACAAAATCGCAAAGTACATCTCCTTCGCAAACTTCATCTTCCTCGCCACGAGTAAAGCGTTCACCGGTTTTCCTTCCGGCCCGGACTGTTTCGTCACCAGCACGTTACCCAGCATCTTCTCCGCCGTTTCTCTCGCCATCTCATTCTTCACGATATGCACGCCTCCTTTAAACCCGCCAAACTTAAACGTCCCTAATCCTCTCCCGCCGGCTAATATTTGCGACTTGATCACTACCTCGTCGTCGCCTAAACACTTCATCTGCTCCGAGGCTTTTTGCACCTCCTCCACGGTCTTGCACGCGATAGAATCCGGTACTCGGACGCCAAATTTGCGCATGATGTCCGCGCCTTGGTATTCGTGCACGTTCAACGAACGTATTTGTATCTGTTTTTGTTGTACTTGTTGTTGTTTCAGATGCTCATTCAGATGAATAGGCGCGCTTTGAACAACGCTTCGCATCCGTCGCATCCTCCATTCCGTTGACGACGACGGAAACGAACTTGCCGCTGCTGCTCGAGAAAAGGAAAAGAACTTTACGCTGTTAAACTTTCCCGAGGAGAAAAGGTGAAAATACCCAGATGACGCAGATCGGTCAAAATCACCGAACAAAGAAGCGACTATTCTTCTTTTCGCCGCGGTGTTGCTGCGCTTCATCGTCGAAAGTCTCGCGGAAAAGTATATTTTGCGCGCGTGCGTGTAAAGAAATGGAGAAAGAGAAAGAAAGAGTCAGAGGCATTTATGCGCAAAAACGCGCGCGCGAGCGTATGAATAAATGGAGAAAAAGAAAGAGAAATAGTCCGAGTAAAAACGACAACAGCGTTCATTATTCACTTTAATAATAATAATACGTTTTGTACAACACGCACTTCGATTACTGCGTTAAAAATGGTATCAGTTTATATACACGCGCACACGCGTCAATCAATCCTTTGGCGGCGGCGGCGGCGAGAGCTTGGAGGACAGTCCGCGAAACTCATTCAATTTGGACTCCATCGCTTCGCGATACAGCGTCGGCGTGATCGATCGAACAACACCAGAGAGCGTCGGCGTGATCGATCGAACGAGTATGTTTGAGACCAAAGATGGAAGTTTTTTTATCTTCGGCGGCTTCTTCGCGTTGTCGGTATGCTCTTTACGTTCATCGTCATCTTCTCCTTCCTCCCCTTCCATCGGATCGTCTATTCCTTCTTCTTCTTCTTTTTCTTCTTCTTCTCGTCGACCTTCTTCTTCTCGAGCGGCAGCCATCACCAAATCTTCGTCTTCTTCTTCACCGCGTTTCCGTCGTTTAACCAAATTCAAACCCAGTAAACTTTCTTTTCTTTTCTCGGCTTTTATTGCTTCGAGTAACCGATCGACGCGATTGACGGCGACGATGGCGGGCCATGATTGTTGTTGGTCGCGTCCCATTGTTTTCGTTACGATTGGCGCACCCGCCGCCGCGGCTTTCGATTCGTGGCCTTCGTCTGTAGAGTACAAACTGTCCATCGTGCACGGTTTCAAAATCATCGTTTTCCGGTTGTTCATGGTCTGAGTATCGCTAGTCGTAATGGTATTCCTATCTTTGGATTCCTCCGACAAATTCTCCTGGCTCTTCGTCTTCTTCTTTTCCTTCTTCGCCTTCGTACTCCTCTTCACCGCGGTCGTCGTCGTCGTCGTCGTCGTCCTCCGCGTCATCGCCTCCTCCCACTCCTTCAACAACATCTTTTGCTTCGCGAAAATAACCTTGTTCTTCTCCTGTACTTTCTTCAAACTCATCTTACACGCTTTCCTTCCGCCTTCAAACATATCCACGCCGTGAAACTTGGTGCACTTTTGACAAAACCGCGACGCCATCTCGTCTCCTTTTTCGACGAATACCTCTTTGGCGTTTAAGCACGAGCGACACGTTTTCGACCGAATCTGGTATTTGTTTTCGCACACTTCCTCGCACGCGTATACTTTGCACGCGACTTTTACGACGAGTTCGTTTTCCATCGACGACCGGGACGACTTCTCGTTATTGTTGGGGTTTTGTTGTTGTTGTTGTTGTTGTTGTTGCACTTCTTCTTTATCGTCGTTCGTTTTTTTCTTCTTCGTCTTCTTTGTTGTCTTCTTCGACGCGGTGTTGGTGAAAGTCGTTACCCTCTCGGGAGGGGAAGGATTCGTCGGATTGGACGCCAAACGGCACACAGTCGTCGAGGGTTGTTGGTTTGAGAACAACAGATCTGATTCTTCGAAAAGTGAACGTCTCAGTGTTAACTCGTTTCTTTCTTCGTCGTCGTCCTCGCTCATGATCTCTCTCTTTCGCTCTCTCTTCTTTTCAAAGTAGAGTTTGTGTTCGCGCGCGTGTTGTTCTTTGTCGCGCGTTGGTGTCGTGCGTGTTCTCGTTCGGTTTCTTTCTCACGTCATGGAAGACAAAATGCCTAAAAAGTGCGTGCTTTTTTTTTTCAAAACGACTTTTCAAAAACTCGCACTTTTCTCACCAAACACCCTTTTCACGCAAGGGTGTTTGTTCAATAAGATTTTAAGAAGGAACACACGACTAAGAGAAGACGCGCACTCGTTTCAATATTCTTGAGTCTCCGACGACGATGACGGTTGTTCTTCGGAGCAGTAGTAGTAGTAGTAGTGGTAGCAGCACTGAGCATCGCGCGGACGAGTGGGGTTGTCGTGACTCTCTCGCGTCACAGAGAGGCGTGTATGCTCTGATCAGAGTCATCTCATTATTAAAACATTTTTGTTTGAAAAAAGTGCAGAAACTTAATTAAGTGTAGCGCAATCGGTTCTCGTTCGCGTCGTTGCGTGTTGTTGTTGTTTCACAACGTTTGTTCTCGCAACATCGCGATACTAATAAAGAAGAATGGCGGAGAGCAAAAAAGCACCACGCGCCGAGGAGGAGGAGTGGACGCCTCTGAAACGACCTCTTTTACTCCTCGGGTCGCTCTCGCTCGCGTCGTCGTTCGTCGCGTATAAAAAAAAACATCTCAATTGGTTCAAAACGAGTTACGCGTGCGCGTGCGTGACGTTCGGACCGGCGATGGTTTTGTACGCGTTGCCGGAAAGGAGCGAACAGTTGGAAGAGAAACTCTTTTTTTTGTCCTCCTCGTCCAACGACGACAACAACAACAACAACAGAAACAACGACAGAAACAACAACAGAAACAACAACAGAAACAACAACAGAAACGACGACGACTCGTCCAAGCGAAGAGAAGAGAGGGAAAAAGAAACGAAGAGGAAGAATAAAGAGATGTTGGAGAGGATGAAGCGCGTAAAGTTGTGAAGTGAAAAGTAGCATCGCGTGGATCTCGTTCGCAACTCTCTCTCGTCTCGTCGTCGTCGTCGCGCTCTTTTTTCTCTCTCTCTCTCTCTCTCTCTCTCAACGCGTCGCGAACGAGGAGATGTTGGAGAGGATGTAGAAGGGAAAGTTGAAGGGAAAGTTGGATGCGTCACACTTTTTTTCTCTCTCTCTCAAAAGAATGTTGTTATCACCACTTCCGACGTCGTCATCATCAGCGAGGACGACGACTCCGAGTGGTGGTCCAAAAAGCAACAGACGAGGTCTGGTTCACGCGTCGTCATCATCTTCGTCATCATCATCATCATCATCATCATCATCATCTCCAAACGCGCAAAAATTATTGGTGAAACCACAAAAAGCTTTGGAATTGATTCAGTCGCAAAAATACGCCTACGTGGACGTCCGAACGAAACGCGAGTTTGAAACCGTCGGACATCACAAGAATTCCACGTGCATTCCTTACTTCGTGAGCATGGGGCCTCCACCAGAAGTCAATCCGGATTTTATAAAGGAGGTGGAGATGAAATTTCCAAGGAAAGATTGTCCTTTGTTGATTGGCTGCGCGGCCGGCGGGCGAAGCGCCAAGGCATCTGCGACGTTGTGTGAAGCCGGCTACACCAACATTGCTGATTTAGAAGGAGGGTTTAAAGCGTGGGCGACTGAATTCGGGGATATGATTGAGACTGGATGTGGCTGTTAAACAGACTACCGCGCGCGCGCGAACGTATCGCGTCGGGGGTGCCTTGGTAACTGTTTTACCCTTTTTGTTTGACTAAAATACTAATAAACTCACGCAGCATACTCGTACTTTAAAATACCAATACTCATAGTAATGCGCACTAAATGACTCGTCAACCTAATTCTGCGTTTCCGAAACGCATCTCGGGCACTCGCACACAAAACCGTATGCTTCTTCCAACTGCGCTCTTCGTTTCGCTACGTTCAACGACCAATCTTCGTTCAAATCGATATACGCGATGGTGAGTTGTTCGCCTTGTTTTATATTCTCGTTGGCGACAAACTCGACGAGGTGGTTTCTTTCAGGCCAGGTGACGTTAACGTTAGGAGCGCAGGAGTGGTTGAACATGGAGCCATACGCGTAAATAGCTGATCCGTTCGACGCACCCGTGCGAATGGACGACGTTAAAGTTTGCTCCATCATCGCTCGAAAATCTCCCTGAGAAGAAGAAGAAGAAGCGCTTACCGGATATTCAACCTTGAACGAATTCAAGTGAAACCGCGTGGTTAAATCCGCGTACCACCGTATATCGAACACGGACCGAATTTTGGCCTTCTCTTCCTCGCTGTCGCGAATCTTTTCGCACGATTCCAACGTTTGTAAAAGTAAAGCGTGTTCCTCTTTCCACGAAGGAAACATTTGGTGCTCGTCTACGTGCGCGTGCACCAACAGCTCTGCCACATTCGCATATTTCTTCATAGTTTTTCTATCTATACTCATCGCACCCTCTTCTTTTTTGTTCGTTCGTGCCTGCTCTTCTTCTTCTTCTTCTTCATTTTCTCGAATCCTTCTCGCCGCTTCCTCTGGCGTCATCTGGTTCACCTCCTCCTCGGAAATGTTCATTTCTTTTATCAATTTTTTGCGCATGCTTTGTGTTACCATGAATTGCACGGATGCTTTCGCGTTCGCGTTCGCGTTCGCGTCCAACCGAAAGCTCCTTTGGACGCTTCTTGTGGCTATTCTCAGCGCCATCAACGGAAACTTCAACTCGTTCTCTTCGCAATACTTCTCCATCCTTCTCAAATCCATCGTTTGTTCCGTCTCGTAAAAGCTCGCTCTCGCGTCTCGTTCGCACTCAACGCTGCAAAATCTCCCATCTGATGATACTTCCTCGTTGTTATTGTTGTTGTTCTTCTTCTTCTTCTTTGAGAGCTCTCCCAGGCACAAGTAACACTCCAAATCGTAATTCCAAATCGTCGGATGACTCGTGATTGGTTTTTGCCGCCCCTCTGTCCCTCCTCCCGCCTTATTGTTGTTGTTGTCGTTCTTCTTCTTCTTCTTCTTAAATATGCTTTCGTTTTTCGTCACGTCCCGACTCGCGTACAAACCCCTCCCGTTCTTCTCGTGGTGCCCGATGAAAAAATTCCCCGAACTCGCATCATCATCCAAAACGTTACGCATGCGCGGGTCGTCCAGAGAAAAGGATTCGTACACATCATCGTCGTCGTCGTTGTCGCCGCTTTTGAAAACAAACTTCCTCGAGAACAACAGCGTCACTGTCGCTTTTTTTGCCGCTCCTCGGTGGTGGTGGTTAAAACGCGTCATCAACATTTTCATAATCATCATCCTCATCATCTTCCCCGCGTTTATTTATGATAGCGTGCGCTCAGTATTGTTTCTCCGGGGTTATTTGGAAAGTTGGTTCAATTTTATTATCATCATCATCATCACCCCGCCGCCGCTTACGATTGGAAGAAGTATATTCGATGAAACAGTCGCTGCGTAATACTATGCTCATCAAGTCACGCGCTTTCTCCACGCACACGTGAGGGAGGCACAGCTTTTTGAGGGAAAATCTCCCTCGAAAGAAGGGATTTTAGAGACCATTTCACACAAAAAATTAGTCAACAACAACAACAACAACGCATACTCCTCCTTTGTTTTCTTTGTTGATTCGCACTCTCGCGAAAAAGAAGGACTTTGACTCTTCGTGTGCTCTCTCTTTTGTTCTCGATACGAACAACGCGCGATTGTGTGCTCGTTTCGTGGTGTTATTAAAAAACGGATATTAGGATTACACTTTGGAATAAAAGATATCAACGATGATGATGATGATGATGATGTGTCAAACAACAACTGCGTTTTCCCCGTCGTTCTCCTCCACTCTCGCGAAAAAGAAGAACTCGAGGATCGCGAAAACGCGGGGAATAACAACAACAACAGCGACGACGCAATCGTTCGGTCCGTGCTCTTGCCACGGCGGCGACCATCTCTCCGCCGAACGCAAAGCTGAACTCGTGTCTGTTTGCGAACAAATCGGCACCGCGGGGAAAGGCATCACCGCCTGCGATGAAGGACCAGGGACGATTGGCATGCGCTTAGAAAACGTCGGGATGGTGAACACGGAAGAGAACCGAAGAGCGTACAGGCAGATGTTGTTTGAATCGCCGAACGCGAATAAGTACTTATCCGCGGCTATTCTCGACCCGGAGACGTTGTATCAGAAATCGAACTCGAAGAAGCACGACGGGAAACTGTTCCCGCAGGTGTTGAGCGAGATTGGGATCGTTCCGGGAGTGAAGCCGCACTTGAAAGTTTACGCGTTGCCTGGTCAATCTGGAGCGACCGTCATGCAAGGTTTGGATTCGTTGGCGGTGAGATTGCAAGAATATAAAGACGCCGGATGCAAATTTGCCAAGTGGAGATCGCCGATGGATATCGACATCGTTAACGGTCAACCGAGCGATTTGACCATCGAGACGAACATGTTGGATTTAGCTCGATACGCGTTAATTTGCCAAGACGTTGGTTTGGTTCCAATTGTCGAACCAGATGTCTCGTTGAAAGGCGATCACGATTTAGAAACCGCGGTGAGAATCAACGTTAAGATCCAATCCGTGTTGTTTAAAGCGATGTTAGATCACGGCGTGTACATGGAAGGCGCTTTGTTGAAATCGAACATGGTCAACCCGGGTAAAAACTGTTCGAAAACGTACACGGTCGATGAAATCGCCGAAGCGAACTTGGAAGTTTTCCGAAGATGCTTCCCGACGGCGATGCGCTCGGCGAACTACTTGTCCGGCGGACAAAGCTTAGAAGACGCGGCGGCTCGATTGGATGCCATCAACAAGAAGAAAACTGTTCGAGATCCGTGGAATTTATCCTTCTCCTGGTCAGCGGCGTTACAAATGCCTTTGTTCGAGTTGTGTCGAGGCAAAGACGAATTGCCGTTGCAAGAGATGGAGAAATTGTACGTGAAAGAGTTGGAAGTCGCCGGTAAAGCCGCGTTGGGGAAACACAAGAGAACCGGGACGGATGGCGACCACATCGGTAAGTGAGTGAGATGAGCGGATGTGTATACACACGGTGCGTGCGTGTGTACTGTTGTAACGAAAGACTATCCTTCTTGATGCCTATAAAACGTGACGCGTCGTCGCGTCGTTGTTTTCTCGCTCACCCCACGTAGTACTTCAGGAAAAATAAAACTTCTGTCTTTGTAATGAAACAAGTACACCACAATTCATAATAAACTAAAACGCCCGCATATACATAACCACACGAGCGGGAACAATGACTGCGTTCACGGCCAATTCTTTCGCAGTATCGGGAGGACGCAACTCGTGTCGTTCTTTTCGCACCGCGTCTTTCCGAAAGAAGCACACTTTCCCGTCGTCGTCGTCGTCGTCGTCGTCGTCGTCCGCATCGCCGTTTGCAACGAGAGCGTCGGCGAAAACATCGGACGACGACGACACTGCAAAAATGTCACCACCAACGAGGAGAGAAACCGTCCTACTCGCCGCCATCGTCGGTCTCACCACCGCCGTTGCCACGACACCTTCGCACAATTCGTCGTTCGCCTCGGAAGAAGGAAGAAAACAAACGATTTTAATCACCGGTGGAAACTCAGGCATCGGGAAAACGGCGTCCGAACAGTTGGCAAAACTTGGCCATCGGGTGATTCTCCACGCGCGAACGCCGGCGAAAGCGGAGAAAGCGAAGAAGGAGATTTTGTTTACTCAGCCGGATGCGGACGTTGTGACGATGGAAAGTAACTGCGATTTGATGGATTTGAAAGAGGTCAGAGGGTATTGCCAGGAAGTGTTGGAGTATTTAACGTCGTCGAAGAGCGGCGACGGCGGCGAGGAAAATGGGAGCAACGTGAAGAAGTTGGATTCGTTGATTTTGAACGCCGGGATTATGGCCGCGCCGTACGAACTGAGCAAGCAAAACCACGAGAGTCATTTTCAAGTCAACCATCTAGCGCATTTCTTAATGTATGAGAATTTAAAACCCGCGTTATTTGCGAATGAAAGCGCGAGTAAAGGGCCGGCGAGAGTGATTTCGGTGTCGTCTTTATTGGCGATGATTGGCGAGTTGTCGCTGGACGTGAACGACTTGGATTTCAAAAATAGAAAATACGATAAGTGGTACGCATACGGACAATCAAAAGCGTGCAACATTTTGTTCGCGGACGATTTAGCAAAAGAAAATAGCATATCGAAATTGGTCGCGAATTCGTTTCACCCGGGAATAGTGACGACTGATCTAGTTCGCTATTCATTTCCGGATTTAATCGCCTCCAAACGCGACCCGGAACGCGAACGATGGATTCGCGAACGGGCGAGAAGGATTGGCATACGCGACGCGGACGAAGGGTGTAAGACGCACGTGTGGTTGGCAACGGAAGATGCCGCTTTAGAAAAAAGCGGGGAGTTTTTTGTGGACCCGGGATTGGTGTATCCGGGCGCGACGAGGAAACAACTCGTGGAGTCCGGCGACTGGTTCCTCGTGAGCGGAGAAGAATTCTTAGCGCCGCAACTGCAATTTCCGGAGAGGTTATTCGATGGGTGGAGAAACGACGAGACGAGAGTGAAATTAAGAGAACGTTCGCAGAATATGGTGAACGACTTTCTTCTTTAATAGTATAGTATAAGATTTTAAAATAGCAGCAGCAGCAGCAGCAGCAGGCGCGCGCGTTGAAATTATATTTCACACGATTGAAACTAATCTAAAAACCAGGACGAACAAACCCGCTCTTAAACACGTGCACGGCCGTATCGTTAAATGCGCCGTTGTGTAACGAAAACTTCGACTCCTTCGTTTCATCTTCCAACGATATTTCCTTCTCGATGCACGCGTTTTCCTGGTTTCCAACGACTACGACTCGACTCGGTTTCCGTTTCGTCTTCGTGGTCAACCTCGAGTTGTTCGCGAACGACCATCGCTCGTAATAGTTAGAGAACTTATTCCCGCAAAGAAGTATCTTTCCCAGGGGATCGTCCTCTTCGTTTTCGCCGCTACTCACCACATTCCAGCGGTGCGCTAAAATTTCCTCGTATAAATCCGCCTCGCAGTGAGGCATGTACGCGAATACTCTCTCATCCTTTTCTTCTCCGCTATTCTCAACGAACTCCTTCGACCGTTCCGCCGACCACGCTTCCACGCTCACGCCTTCTCTTCCCACCTTCATCCGTTTTAAAACTTCCAAATCCACCTTCCCGAACGCCGGGTCGTATATACACACATTCTTCAAAGCGCTAAACACCATCTTTTCTTCGCTCTCTTCCTCCTCGGATTCTTCTGCCAATAAAAGTGCAAACATCATCTGAAACCGACTCGTCGCCGAGTGTCTGAACGATCCGGTGCCTAAAACGACCATTTTTGTGACACTTTTTAACAACCTCCTCAAAAACCACCTTCGACTTGGTTGTTCCTCCGAGTCGGTTTCGTTTTCGTTTTCGTTTTCGTTTTCGTCGTCGACGAGCAGCCTGCGCAGGAAACGCTCGAAAAAAATCGACTCTTTCACGTCTCGTTTCGCGCGTTCCAGTTTTCTCTCCGTGTCCCTCACGAGCGTTTCGAAGTCGTCGTCTTCGTCCTCTTCTTTGTCTTCGTCTTCGTCTTCGCCGAGGCGGAATTTCGTTTTCGCGAGTTGGACGTTTCGGAGATGTTTTTTCCCTCGCGCCGAGCGCTTGCTGGAGACGATTTGCCACAACAACGCGTCGTCTGAATCCTCCTCGTCGTCTTCCTTTCCTTTTTTGATATCATCGAATGTGGACATGTTGTTCTTCGTCGTCGTCGTCGTCGTCGTTTACATCGTTTCAACGCGGGGAATTTTGAACTTTTGATGTGCGTGTTTTTGTGTGTGTCGAGTGTGAAGATGTGTTGTTGTAGGACGAATATTAGTATTTAACTTTTACCACGCGGTACTATTATAACTGGTTTCACGTGCGAGATGACGACGATATCCATTCTACATAGCCGACGTGACGTTCTCTCTCAACACGTCCGGCTTCGCCCCGGACCACTCCGCGATCTTCTCGCCGTTCTTCCACAGCATGAACAAAGGCACGACGCGAACGCCCCACTCTTTCATCAGCGCTCTCGACTCGGTGTCCGTATCGCCCATGATTTTCACAAACGTCGCCTTCTCCGCGAATTCTTCCGATAAACCGACGAACGTCGGGTAAATAACTTTGCAAGGACCGCACGTTTTCGTGGAAATTTGGACCGCGATGAGACCGTCGTTACCGCCCGTGACTGCATCCCACTCCGCTTTGTTGTTGGCGAATTTCACGTTTCCGTCGCCTCCGTCCGCGGCGCCCGCCGCTCGGACGACGGCGGCGCGTCCAGTACTGAACGTTCGTCGGCTTTGTCTGTTTCAATTGTTTGGCGTAAAAGAAAAGAGAGTGTTATCGCGTTGGGGTTAATTTAATGTGACTCGTACTACTTTCCTCCGTCGAAAGCGAGCGTTCTGAATACAGCGTATTCTCTGTATCCTTCGTGTTGCTGAGTCACACTTTGGGCAAAAAAACCAAAGCGCTTTTAAAAATCCCCCTCGGATCCCTATCCTTTGGATCTCTTTTCTCTCGCATTTCTCATCATCATCATCATCGAGAAGAAGAAGAAGAAGACAAAGAAGACAAAGAAGAAAAAGTAAAGTAAAGCAGAAGACCTCTTCGAGAGGACGATCTCGTCGCGAAACAACCCGACCCGAGGCGCGCGACAAACAGAGCGAGAGAGAGAGAGAGAGAGAGAGAGGGAAAAAAAAATCTCGCGATGTCTAATCTTTCTCACCGTATTCTTTTGGTCGTTACGGAGGAGATCGAAATCGAATTCGACGACAGGTGGTGGTGTTGTTGTTGCGCAAAAAACATGACGATGACGGCTTTTTTTATGCGTTGTTCTCTCTCTCGGTTTTAAATTATGCGCGTGTGTGTGCTCTTTTTTCTCTCTCTCTCTCTCTCTCTTTCTCTCTGGCGCGCAAACTTGAGAGATGATGATGATGAGAGTTCCTCTGTAATAACGTCATACGCTTCCCGAAAACGCCTCCTCTCTCAAAAAGTATCTTCTGGGGGTGCGGAAAATTTAGGGTGCAGGGAATTTGGGCGTACCAGACTATTTGCCACTGTGAATGTTTACACCAATGTTCCTGGGAGAACTTGCTTAAAAAAAACCTAAAAAAAACCTACTGCCAACTACTACTCACAATTCCTTTGCACCGTGACAGGGAGAGAGCCTCCAGTCCCCCGCGCCGTCCATCCACACAGAGCCGTTGGCGATCACTCGTGGTCTTTTCATCGAACCCCGCATCAAGATGGAGTCGGCGGCGAACATGCGAGTCCTCGCGACGCTCGTTTTTCTCTTCGCCCCTCATCGTCAACTGCGATTCGTCGAGGCGATCAATTCCGCATTCTCGATGGACTGGGAGAGTGGGTTCCCCGACGGCAGTCCGGGTCTGGATCCCGCGATGGAACCCAGTTTCAGCCTCAACACGAATTCGAGGGTGAACGGGTGCAGCAACTCGGGCAACGAGATCACCAGGTGCAAGTGCGGGGTGAACGGATACTCCCCGAGGAACTGCGCGACGTACTACGGCATAAGCTCGTTGCACTCCCACACGCTGGAGACGGTGTCGTGGGCGCGCAAGGGCGACGGGGTGCTGAAGTTTTACGCTGACGGACGCGAACTCGGTCTCGGAAGTTCCGTCCCCTCCGGGAGGTACGCCTCGTATCGCTCCGAGCTCGGCAGCATCCCGTATCGATACGACACCGGCGACGACGTGTACTTCACCTCGAGTTTTTACCTTCCCTCACAGTATTGGGACGCGGCGACCAAGTACTCCACCGTCATCACACAGTGGAAGATCCTGTCTGACCCACACGGCGCTCTGCGAATCAGCAACATGGGAGACTACAAGCTCTATTACCGTGGCACCTCCGGTCTTTGGACCGACGCGACGGACGAGGGAACGTTCATCGGCACGGCCGTCCCCGACGCGTGGAACGACGTGAAGATCTACTACCATAAATCGACGGGATCCGACGGACAACTTCGCGTGTACCTCAACGGCGTCAAAGTTTTCGAACGTGCCAATCAAAAAAACATGATGGGGCGGAGGAGCGACGGCAGCGGCGGGTACGTCAAGTTCGGAATGTACACGGAGATTCGCAACGAGCGCGTCATCTACTTCGACGCCGTCAGCATGTACAGCGGGTCTGGTCTTCCCTCGCAGTTCGCGACGGAAGCCGAGTGGGTGGCGGAACACCTTCACCTCCCGTCGGCTACGCTTACTTCTCCGTCAAAGAACGGCGCCGCGGTGGCATCCGGCGCCGCCGTCACTCTCGCCGCGGACACAACCGACCCGGGCGGCGCCAAGCTGGGTGCGACGGGGCAGATCGCCAAGGTGGAGTGGTTCGTACGCGCGTCGTCTGGTTCCGGCTCCGGCGCGTGCAAAATCGCCGAGGACACGTCAGCACCGTTCGCCGCCACGTGGACACCCGCGGATGACGGCGCGTACGTGATCTTCGCCAAGGCGACGGATGCAGACGGGAACACGGCGAACACGTCCGACGCGACTGTTTACGTTGGCGACCGACCACCCTCCGTGTCCTTGACGTCCCCGACCGCCGGTGCCGTGCTCACCGTTGGATCGCCGACCACCGTGAGCGTCACCGCCAACGATCCCGACGGTTCGGGTGCCGCCGTCGCGAAGGTTGAGGTTTTTGTCTTCCCCGCCGGATCATCCGCCACCGTGGCGACATCCGTGGGCGTTGCCACTTCGGCAGCCTCCGGGGGGGTGTTTCAGGTGTCGTGGACGCCGTCTGCGAAGGGAGGGTACACGATTTACGCCGTAGCCACCGACTCCGGGGGTAAGACGTCCACGTCCGCGTACGTCGGCGTCGTTCCGGGTGCCGTCTCGAGCGTCGCGAATCTCGAAGCCACGGATGACGCGGCCCTCAAGGGCAAGACGAGCGACCGTAATCAGGTGAATAACTACGGCGCCGTCGAGCTCTACACGCGGGAGCCGCACCCGACGGAGGGCGAACAGAGCATCGTGAGCGTGTTCAAGTTCGACGCGTCGAGCCTCGCGTCCAAGGCTGAGATCCGCGAGGCGAAGCTGAGACTGTACGTGTCCGACGCGAAACAAGCCGCCGCCGATTTCGCCGTGTGGAGTACCTCGGGAGCGACGAGCTGGGTCGAGGAGTCGGTGACGTGGAATAACGGACCTACGAAAAAAAAAAAACTTTCGGTGACGCGCGTGACGGCGGAAAACAGGTGGTACGAGTGGGACGTGACGAATTACGTTGACGACGCGGTGAAGGCGGGCGTCGGGCTCGCGTCGATGACTTTCTGGCTCGAAGGTGACGAGTGGACCGGGCAATCGTTCGGAATTTCCACGGATAGCCACAAGCGATCGAATCATCCGACGCTTCGCGTGACTTCAAGCGACACGCAGGTGCCCACGACGACTGCCCCCGCACCTTCGACATCTTGCCCGTCGTCTTCCACCACCCCCGCGGGTCCTAACCCAACGCCCGCGCCCGTGCCCGCTCCGCCGCCCGCCGCGGGGGGAGGATCCGGCGTGGTGGGATCGAAAACGACGTCCTCGTTCACGGTCGATCACGACGCCTCGCTGCAACAGGCAAACCCCGACGCCTTCGGCAACTGGGGCGAGGTGGAGGCGAGAGCCAAACCGAACGCCGCCATCGTCGGTATTTTCAAGTTTAACGCCACCACCCTGGTGCCGTCCGGTACTTCGCGTGAAGACGTGCTGGTTTCTTCCGCCAAACTACGACTGTACGTGAAGACGAATGAACCCGGGAACATCGCAGCGAGGTTCGCGGTGTGGAGCGTGGAGGGTTTCGCGGACTGGGACGAGACGACGGTAACGTGGAACAACGGCCCGACGAAGAAGACGAAGCTGACAACGGTGACTGTCGACGGCACCGGAAAGTGGGTGGATTTCAACGTGACTGCGCACATCCGCGCGCTGGTGACGGGAGAAGGAGAAACCGCCGACTTATCCAAGGTGACTCTGTGGCTGCAGGGCGACGCGGGTGACTGGGAGAGGCTCGAATGTCACAGCAACAGGGAAGGCAACGCCAACCCCGCGAAACTGGAGGTTGTCTCGTCTATCCGGCCGCCGCCGCCGCTGCCGCCCCCGCCGCCGCTGCCGGATAAAAGTCTCATGCCTCCTCCATATTTGGGCACTGGCGGCACGACAAACAATAACAACACCACCGATACATCCGACGCCGCGTTCTCACTCCACGGGTTCATGCGGTCGCCGGGGAATACCATCGCGCTCGCTCTCGTCGTGAGCTTCTTCTGCACCCTTTTGAGCAACTATTAAAAAAAGAATCGCTGCCCGGCTGACCGGCGCCGCAAATAAAATTTTACCTTCAATACCGTATTATACCGCGGCAGCAAAAGGTACGTCGGCTCGGGGACGGACTGGCACCAGTCGGAATACGCGCGCGAGTTGGCGTTGACGGCGGCGAAGCTGGAGACGGCCAAGTTCGGCGCGCGCGACGCGTTCAAGCACCACCTCGCGAAAACGGACACGAGCGTGTACGTCGAGGCCGTGGCGAAGGAGCGGATATTCGCCAAAGCCGCAGCGTTGGAGGCTGCCCGGGAACTCGAGCGCGGGCGACGCGCCGCCCGCGGCGGAACCCGCCGCGAACGCGACCCCGCCGCCCGAACCGAACGCCGAGGGAAGCGGGAAGTGAGCCACGATATGCGGTGTGCGCTACGTGAAGATACACACCGAAAGCGTATAGCGAGCGAGTGAGCTACAGAGAGCTAGGCGTTTGCGCGTCGGCGCCGTCGTTCGTTTTCGTTTTTGACCCTTAAGTTACTACCGCACGTCTACGTTTTCGCGTTTTCGCTTTTGTACGAGCGCGCGCGGCCGCTGAGCCCCTTCGCCGCCTCCAGCGGCGCGTCCGCAGCGGCGCCGTCCTCGTCACGCCGCGGGCCGGGCTCCAGCCCCGTGTACGTGCGCCGGCTGAGCAGGTACTCCGCGCCCGAGCGCACGTCGGCGACGCCCGAGCCGCCCGCGCGCGCCGCCACCGCCGCGTTCGCGCGCACGGCGAGCGCCGCGGCGGCCCGGCTCCTGCGCCGGACGTACCCGTCGCCCAGAACCCCCTCCTCCGCGTCGCCCTCCTCCTCGCCCTCCGAGGACGACGCGTCGTCCTCGTCCCCGTCCTCGTGCCCCGGGGAACGGCGCCCGGGAGGGCCCGCGCGCACGCCCCCGCCCAGGAAGGAAAACTTGGGCGTTTCCTCCGCCGGACGCTCTTCGCGCGAGAGCGGTCCCGCCGCTGCTCCGGCGCGCCGCGGCTCCAGGAGGTGGTCGAAGTCCAGCCGCACCTCCCCGTCCCAGTGCGCGCCGTGCGTGAACGCCACCTGCGCCTCCCACGGCGTGATCACGGGCTGCAGGTAGTCGCGGCCGTCGACGAGCGCGGCGTGCTCGCACGACACCAGCACGAAGGTTTCGATCTCGGGGAAGTTGGCCAGCTTCTGCGGGTTGGGTTTTCCCGCCACCACCGTGTACGACTTGCGCCCGGACCTCTTTATCAGCGCGCGTAGCTCGGCGATCGTCGGCGAGAGAGCCCCCACACATATTCCGATGTATAAAGGAGAAGAAGAGCCGGAGAAACCCGAAAAATGGAGCAGGCGAAAAGCGTGCGAGCACGCCGAGCTTTGCCGCTGTCGCTTGCCTTGCATCCACGTTGGTAACGATGAATCCATCGTTTATCAGATGTCGTTACCGAAGTTTGCCTTCGGAATAAATGGGAAGATGAAGATGCGACCGAAAAGTGACGGTAGAGGTGTCATGATATCAGCCTTTACGACGGAAGTTGAGTTGGGTTTCGGTTTGGTCCTCAAACACGTCAACGTGTTTCGCCGCCTTAAATATTCTGGGAATAAGGACGATTTGAAGGAGTCTCCCGGATTCCGTACGTTCGAATATGGAGCTAATTTCGAAGGATACTGGACGACGAAAGAGTTTGTGGATCAAGTTCAAGACGTGCTCGACGTATTTGAGTGTTTGTATCCTTCGTACCAAGTCGTCCTCGAGACCGACAACTCTGGACCACACACGGCTCGCGCTGAAGACGCTCTGAGTGTGAAGCTCATGAACAAGAAGTTCAAGCACAGCAACCCGAATTCGGTTCGCATGCGCGACACCATAATCACCGAAGAATGTTTAGGCGAATACGACGCGTCTACGCTCGATCCTAAAACGGGGAAGCAGGTGGATGTAAAACTGAAAGTCATACTTCCCCGCGTCGGTTGAAGAATTTGAACCGCGAGATTATTTCTACGTCAACACCGAGAAGAACGTTAAAGCTGAAGATCTCGTGGACAAGCCAAAGGGTATACTGCAACCGTTTGTTGTTCGAGTCGAACGTGGTCGGAGGTTATGTCAACGTATTTGTAAAACGAATTGATACGTACAAACCCCTAATCCGGAACTCCCCACCTACAATTTTCACTTGAAAAAAATACAAAACTCCGTTAAATCAACCTGAATCGCGAATGTACGAATTCAAAACTCGTACATACATGCGTACGCATACATTTGACGCCTCCCTTTATGGTTAAATTTAGGGTTTTCTAAATTTGAGAGAAAAACGCCAATTTTTGCTTTCAGACGAAAAAAAAATACACGCACGCGTTGTTGTTGTTGTTGTTGAAAGAAGAAGACGAAGAAGACAAAGAAGAAGAAGAGCGAGTACGAGTACTATCACTACTACTACTACTAATAAAAGAATGGTATTACTCTCGATCAAACCGCGATTACAAAAAGAAAAGTGGTCTTTATATTGGAAGTGTTCGATGGCGACGCGAACGATGTATTTGGACGAGTTCGATTTGGACGTGGACATTGCGAAAACGACGGCGAGGGAGTTGAAAAAAATGATCGCCGAGAGGGTTGGTTTGCCGCCGGTCGCGGAGTTGTTTCGGTTGGAAGGGTTTCAAGAGCCGTGGGAGTTAATGTGCGCACAGCTCGTCGTTGGTTCTCTCTTTCTTTTCCGTTGGTTTTTTACGTCGTTCGTTCGTTCGTTGAGGTATTTCGTGCGTTTTTTCCTCGAACTGACAAACTCTTTCTCTTTTTCTTGTCATGATAAAAAAGTCAATACAAAGGCGTGGAACTCCAGGCGGATAAACCGCTGAGTGAATCCGGCGTACCAGAGAAGGACGAGTCAGACATGTCTGGTGAGAACGGCGTTCCTATCATCGTAGCTGTTCGCAAGCACTTGGTGGCGGAAGGATGGAAAATGGTACACAACGACGCGATGGACTCGGATACCGAAGAAGATGACTTTTAGTTCGCGCTGGATCAAATGGGAATTATGTCACATAGACTTGGTTTTATTGTCACTACCAGGTACAATAATATGATCATTACAACACGCGCGCGCGAATAAATAGAACGGGAAAAGGGATATTCTTTATTCTTTATTCAGAAGAAGAAGAAGAAAAATCTGAAGTCTCCTCAGCCGGTACAGATACCGCTTCTTCTTTCTCTTCTACGACGACTCTTTTCCTGGATTGAAACGGCGCAACTTGCGAGTTCGCCGCCTGTCTGCTCTCCGCGTCGAAGAACTCTAAGAACCTGTTAATCTTTATTACCGCGGCGTGCGCAGCCTTGGCGCTAAAATCCGCGTACTTCTTCGCAGTCACCCCGTCGAACGTTTTCTGTTGCGTGTCGAAATACGTCTTAAAATCAACCTTCTCGATATCCTCGACGATGTTGAACGCCAACTCTTTCGCCCTTTCCTCTTCTCTTCCGGATAAAAACACGCACGCGGTTAACAGATTCTTCTTAATCGTGTTTGGTTCACCCAACACAGATTTCACGTTACTCAACAACGCCTCGAAGTCTCCGTCCTCGGCTAACTCTTCGCAGTTTCGTAAAATCTCTCGACTTCTCGCGATGGGCACGAGGTAAAAAAACAACGGCTTCTCCGGTTTCCCTCCGATAGAATCATCCGGAATTAACCCAAACCCGATAAATCCAACCGTCAACGCGATCCCAATCGCCAATCGTCTGTTCACCGTGTTCTGATCTTCCTCGCTCATCTCCGCCACCGTCAACTGTTCGCTCGGCTGTTCTTTCGAGACGAATTCTAATCCGTCTTGCAACCAGTTCCCGTCCTTCTTATTCTTTCCGAAATCGAAAATCTGCTCGCGTTGCATGCTTCCATCGATTCGAGACTTTGTCCCGGTGCCCCTCGGTTTCATTCGCGCCAGTTCATCGATGGTTAAATTTTCATTACTAGTGTTACTCTCTTCTCGCTTGTTGTTGTTCGTCTCCTCCAACTTTTGTTGCAACAGTTCTTTCTCCTTCTCCGCTCGCTCTAATTTCGCGAGCATTTCTTGCATGGACGTTTCGTTCATCATCATCGAAGAAGAAGAGGACTCGTTGTTTTCGTCGCTCTTTTCGTCGGAAGCTTTGACGACTCGAAGAGTTCTTCTATTACTTCTTTTTCTCTCTCTTTCGTTTAAAAGGTGTGTTTTCTTCGCGAACGTCTTCTGCTTCGTCGTCGTCGTCATCGAAGAAGGAGGAAGACCGCCTTTGCCTGTCCGACGCGGACCAAACGCATTTTCCGAAAAAGCAAAGGACCTGGACGCAAACATCGTCGTCGTCTTTTGTCGTCGTCGTCGTCAAAGTGAGAGCGCGTTGTGTTTAGCGCGTCTGTCGTCTGTGCTTTAAATCGCCCGCACTTTGCGCTTTGCGTGTACTACGAATGGAGAGAATTTCATTCGTTTCGTCGTCGTCGTTTCCCCACTTTTGTGGAAGACTTTGCGTGAGTAATTAATGTTTACCTACGCGACGAGGACGACGAGGACGACGAGGACGACGACGACGACGACGACGACGAAAAGAGCGTCTCTCTTCTGTTTGCGAAAATTCGTTTCTTTTGAAGAAGGCGCGAGGAAGAGAGAAGAGAGTTCCTCGCGCGCATCTTTTTCCGGCAGAATGGCGGCTCTCGTTCAGGACGAAGATGTTGATGCGAACCGTAACAACACGACGACGACAACAACGAATACAACCGCGAAGAAGAAGAAGAGCAAAAAGGAAGATGCGGAGAAAAAGAAAGGACCGACGCCGGCACCGAAGCACACGCGGAAATACGGCGCACCGATGACTGGGTACCAACTGGAACACGGCGCGAAATTGATGGCGGAAGATTCACCGTTCGCTTCCTTGAACTTGAAGGAAGCGATGAAAAGCGGCGCGGCGAAAGGCGTGAGATGTCGACAGCACGTGAACCCGTTGTCGCAGAAATTTAGCGCGCCATCGCGGACGCCCGATTGGGCGGCGATTTTCAAAGAACCGGTGAAACCGATGACCATAGACGTGGGATGCGGGGGAGGAAGATTTCCGTTGGCGATGGCGCAGCGGTTTCGCGAGAGGAATTTCTTAGGCGTGGATGTTCGAGAGGCTTTGGTGGAAAGAGGGGAGAAGTGGGGGGAGTTTGCGGAAGTTTCGGAGAACGTCGCCTTTGCGGCTGGGAATTGCACGGTGTCTTTGAAGCCGTGGTTGGACGATTACAACGAAAATAACAGAGACGAGAAAAGAAGAGGGAAAGTTGAACTCGTATGCGTGCAGTTTCCGGATCCGCACTTTAAAAGAAAACATTGGAAACGAAGGGTGGTGCAAAAACAAATGGTGGACGCGTTAGCGAGCGGGTTGGAAGAAGGGGCGAGAGTGTTTTTGCAATCGGACGTGAAAGAGGTGGCGGAAGATATGCGCGATAAGTTTGAGAAGTTTGGAAACGGGAAATTTGTCGTCGACGAGAGTTTACACGGCAACGAAGAGGTGATTTTCGAGGCGGACGCGCCAGATATATCGGATTGGGAAGGCGAGGAACACGAGGGGTTCGTGCCTACTTGGTATAAAAAAGGATGGTTGAAAGAAAATCCGCTGGGTATACCCACGGAAAGAGAAGTACAAACCACGAACGAAGGCCAGCCGTGTTTCAGAGTGATGCTCGTCCGAACTTGAACTGCGGAATAGTAGTATATAATATTTTTAAGAGAAGAAAGAGAGTGTTGAAAGCAATACATCGATTATACCGGTATAACTAGTACGGCAGTAACTATCATCCAAATTTGCGTCTAAATCGATCTCGAGTCTCGTTGAACTTTGCGCTTCCTTTAGGTATCGTCATGTTGTTTGCTACCGTAGAGGACTTCATCGTCGTTTCCACGATTTTGTTTCGGTTAAATATGAGCGAGGCGTCTCGAATCATGTCGCCGTATTTAGAGGAAGAAGGAATAGCCGACGCCGAACGCGCTGGACCGCCTCGGGCGGATAAGTTTCCAGCTTTTAACGCCGCGCGTTCAATCGCGAGCGCGCGACGGCGCGCTGATAACGAGTTTGCATTTTGCTCTGGAGCGCTCTTACTTCCCGGCTGTTGCTTCGAAGAAGAAGAAGAAGAAGAAGAAGAGGAAGCAGCAGCCGGCGCACGCGAGGATGCCAGAGACGACGTAACGCGCGATTCTCGCATTTTACTCTCCGTAATATTCACCGACGCGCCCGTTGGCGTTGACTTTCGCACCGACCTATGGTGCTCGTATTCCCTCCACGCGTCTTCATCTTCGTCAAAACCGTCGTCCGAAAAGAGCGATGCGATGTTTGGTATTTTCGATCCGTTACGTTTGTGCGTCATCGAGCCGCGCTCGCTTTCTTCATCGTCATCTTCGTAGTCATCAAACGATGATACCGATGAGTTATCGTCCACGTCCCCAGGATTATTTGAAGCCGGCGCCGATGAATCAAACGCGATGGTGGTTTTCCTCGCTCGCAAACTCTCGATTTCATCTCTCAACTCTGCCACCGTTTGATCTCTCAGAGCTAACGCAAATTGTAACTCCGCGTTTCGTGCCACCGCCAAGCGGTACTCGGAAAGAGAGCGCGCTAAACCAATATTACCTCTATAGTTACCACCACCTGATATTAAATCATCTACTTTCTTGCTGATTAAATCTCTCACGCAATCGTTCCTTGAGATTTCGTCCGCGTATTTTTTCGAGTCTTCCGCGTGTCGTAAATGTTGCTGGCGTAACTTTGCAATCTTCTTTTCGTGCTTAGCTTTGCCCTCTCCTCGAGCAGCTGCGACGCGTTTTTCACGCCTAGTGAGTTCTCTGCGGTTCGACATATCTGCCGCTTCCAGCTCGAACAACGCTTTTTGAAAATTGACTCGCTCTTCCACATTTTCGGTGATTTCGTCGCAGAGCTGTACAACGCGTTCGTCGAGCGCTATGCGAGAAGAGCACGTTTTGCATTCGTCGTAAGTTGTCGCTGCATATTTATCACCATCGCGCGTACTTCCTTTATTGTTGCTATGATACTTTGAACGTCCAAACGGAATGCTATCTGTCATTGCCGATGACAGGACGGCGTCATCATTCGCGGT
This sequence comes from Bathycoccus prasinos, assembly GCF_002220235.1. Lineage (NCBI taxonomy): Eukaryota > Viridiplantae > Chlorophyta > Mamiellophyceae > Mamiellales > Bathycoccaceae > Bathycoccus > Bathycoccus prasinos. Next base: position 758,988 of record NC_024001.1, read on the forward strand.
TGACATCGAATTGCTTTTTGTAGTATTTCGCCTCGAGAAGAAGCCGTGCAGTCTCGATGAAGTCGTCGATGACGCAGATTCGGCCGCAACCCTTTTATCATTACTGTTATTATCTAAAGCATTTCCAAGCGCTAGCTTTAATCTCGAAACTTCTGATTGTAAAGCTTCGACCACTTTGCGGTACTCACCGTTCTTCTTCATCTCGGCGACGTGGTGCGACTCTGTCGAAATCGACGAATGCGATGGGTTTATCATTTCAATAGATTTCGCGCGGTTGGCATAGGATAACGTATTCGCGTTGTTGATGACTTGTTCGGCATCTTCACTTACGGTTGCAATCATGACACATTTTCCCTTTCCACTCAAACCATCCTTTAACAAGCGAGTAAGCTTGGAGTCGCGATACGGAACGTATACCGTAGTCGTAGGTTTCCTTTGCGAAGATGCTTTTGGGGGAGCAAGGTGTGAATGATTACGATGTGCACCACCTCGTCGATTCGTATTACTCGCATTGTTTTGCGTATCGCTCACTTTTTTCCGCCGTCCGAGCGCGTTTATGCAATTCGCCAGCGCCAAGAGCGATTTGTTTATGCTCGCGCCATCTCGCAACTTATCGCCTCTCGTGTTTGCCTCGTTCGCGCGTTCGCTTCCTGCGAGATCAACCAACGATAGTTTTCCGCGCTTTATTATGCATTCATTTTCGTTATCATTGTCGCAACTAGAGCCAATTCTTTCGCAAACGATAATCTCTAAAACAGCGTGCGATCTCGACGAAGTCGCGTTGATATCCGTCGCGTCCGTCTTACGCCTCGCGTTGCCCTTTTCCAACAAATCCGAAACGTGCGATGGGGAACACACGACGACTTCTCTAGCGCCAACAACTACCGCACCGCCACGACTTGAGTCTTCGCGTAACTCCAACTTTGGTTGTGAAGACGTGTTGATCCCGTTGTTTGAAAAACTATTTCTCGATTGTCTCAAATCGCCGCCCCCAAATACTCCGACGCTCGACGAAAGCGAAGCGCTCAGATCAAATTCATTTTTATTATGAGAATATTGCTGCTGTTGTTGTTGATGATGCTGTTGTTGTTGATGATGCGGCACAGTTGTCCTCTTTTCTGCGAGCAAATCGTACAAGTTCTCGTTATACACCTCCACGTACGAACACCTCACCTCCAACGTGCCTTCTTTTTGTTCTTCTTCTTCTTCCTCTTCCTCTTCTTCTTCTTCTTCTTCGCTTCCCGCGCGTCGTTTTTCCCTCCTCCTCTTCTTCCTCCTCTCTTCATTCATCCTCTCCACGCCATCGAACACGTCTCGAATCGACCGCATCATCATCCCCGGGTCATCTCTTCTGCCAATCATCGTGTGCGTCTTCCCCGAACCGGTCGCGCCGTACGCGAACACCGTCGCGACGCCGCCTCGTAAAATCGTTTCCACGACGTTTAAATCCTCTTCTTTGGAGGGGGAAGAGGAAGAAGTCGAAGAAGTCGAAGAAGACGAAGAAGTGCGCCTTAAGAAAACGTCTCTGTACACCTGTTCGTTGGTCGAATACCGATCAAAAACCGCGTCAAAGGTATACTCCTTCGCTTTTTTCGTGGAACTTGCCGGTACCGGGTTCGAGATTCGCACGGTTTTGCGATCCGCGCGAGTGTCTAAATACGCGTTGTTGTTGTTGTTGTTGTTGTTGTTACTGTTGTTGTTCGGAGTCCCATCGCGCGTTGATGATGACGACGACGACGATGACGATGCCGTCGTTAGTGTTCCCGACTTTGAGGAAGTTGCGGTCGTATTTTTTTTATTCTTCGTCTTTTTCTTCTTCTTCTTCTTCTCGTCTTCTTCGTTTACGTCGTCGTTCGAAGCAACGACGCTCGTTTTTGGTGCGACGACTTTTGGTCGCGTGCGCGTGGCCACGAAGAGCGTTGAAAAAACAGTCATGAGAGTTGTCGTCGTCGCTTTTAGCGATGACGACGATGACGATGATGCGTTTCTCGCGCGTGTTTTTTTATGTGTCTGTTGTTTTTCTTTTTTTTTCACTCTCGTGTTTTTTTTTGGTCAACGAAAAAAAACTGATTTCTTCAGTAATTTTGGCCAATTAAATTCCAATTCCAATGTCACATAAACCTTCTGTACTTCTCTTCACACCTTTTTATTAAGCCGAATACAACGCGCGCGCGATAATACTACGTTCAAAACGCGAGAAGACCACCCGCGGTGATGATGATAAAACAGCGACAGTGATGATGATTGGGAGCAAAGTCGTTTTTTTTCAAAAGGAGAGATGCAAAAGGATGTAGGAGTGTAGCGCGCGCGTCGTCTGCGCATCATGTTTTCGTTGGTGTTTCTTTCGCTTTTAAGAATAACGACGACAACGAACGCGGCGCTCGTTCGAGTGCAAAAGCCGCCAACACGAACGCAAACGAATTGTAAACCAGCGTGTCCTTCCCTTTCCGTGCCTTCGGAGTGTGGGTATGTCGGGACGGCGAAAGACTTGATGATGATGACGACGACGACGACGACGACGAGTCCTCCTCCCAACGAAAAACGAAGAGTGCTCCTCGCGAGTGGGTCGTCGTTAAAGTCGTTAAAATCGAGAAGACGGAGGAGCGGTAGTTTTACCGGTAAAAAGGGCGGTGGTGGTGGCGGCAAATCTCGAGGACAAACGCAACCGTTTGCGCCTCCTTCGAACGAGTTCATAGACGTGTTGAGAGCGAATTTGCGATATTGGAGAGAACTCGGCGAGGAGAAACAACGCTGCGGTTTGTGGACGTTAGACTGCGTGAAAAACTACTGGCCGGAAGATAAGATACACATGAACATCACGAGGGAAATCACGCATCCAAGACATCCATTTTTACGGTTGTTTGTGGGGAACAAAGTGCCCGCGGAGGAGAAGTGGGCGAATTTTTTTCCGGACGTGAAACCGCTCGGATTCGGGAGTTGCGCCGTCGTCGCAGTAGGTTCGAACGTGTTGAAATCCGAACGAGGGAAGGAGATTGATGCGCACGATACCGTTATTAGATACAACAGTCCGATGAAGAAGTATGAAAAGAGCGTGGGTAAGAAAAGCGACGTTATATATTGGAAAATCCGAGGCGACGAGAAAGAATACGGCCAAGAAGGACAAAAGGCGGCAAAGTTTTACATGTTCAAAGACGAAACAAAACTACGCATGGTGGCCTCCAAGAAAGACTTGAGCGAGAACACGTTCAAAGGCAAACCAATTCTCTGGCCTTCGCCTCGAAGAAACGCGGTCTTTGAAGCCGCGTATTATCTTTACAAGAAAGAAAATAAGAAAATCTCCAGAGGCGCCGCGTCCGGCGGTTTCAAGTTAGCCGGCGATATCCTCGCGTCGGGTTTGTGCACGAGAGTCGATTTGTACGGCTATTCCAGCGAAGGCGCGGGAAAGTATTTCAACCTGGGGAAAACCATGAGCAGCATCCATCTCATGGGGTTAGAGAACTTCATCTACAGAGTCGCGCAAGAGCAAGAGATGATGTGCGTGTACGATTAAAAAGAGTAGTTGTAATTATAGTAGTAATAGCAGTAAAGCGCTGAGCGTTGTTTTAGATATCATCCTTTTAAATCTTCTAGTTTAGCGTACATATTGTCCAATCGTCGTCGTCGATCGGCTATCGAGTTTTGTTGTTGTTGATGTTGTTGTTGTATCCTTTTGATCTTTCTGTTACTCTTCTCGGCGGTCGCGTCGCCGTCGTCGTTCTCTTGGCCGCCGCCGCCGCGAGGAGGAGGAGGTGCACTCCTCGCTCTTTCCAACGCCTCCAACCGTTCCTCAAAGTCGTTGAGACGATGCATCAGCTTCACGCTCATTCCCTCCCAAAGCGCATCCAGTTTCGACAGCGTCTCCTCGTACCTCTTCTCTGCGATTACGTCTCGTTCTTCGCTTCCCCGTTTCCACTTCTCCGCGATATCTTTGATGTGCTCGTCCGTTTCTCTCGCGCGTTGTTCGTGGATTTCTTTCATCAGATGCATCATCTCCGCGAGCGTTTCCAATTTTTTCTCATCATCGTCGCGACGATGATGTGTTTTCATTTTGTCTTCTTCGCGGTAATTACGGTGATTACGACGGCAGTGGTAAATCTCGTTCACCTCGTCGTCGTGTGCGTCGTGAATCGTCGCGGTAAAACTGGTAAAATTCTCGCTTATTATAAATGTGTGTGTGTGTGTGTGTGCGCGCGCGTCAACACCTAATAATTTTAGTGAGAAAAATATCTTTTGAAATTTCCCTCGTTTTCCTCAAAATTTTTTACTCCTACGGGGCTGCTCTCTCTCGCAATCAGACGAAGATGACACCATCATCATCCTTGGCGGAAAAAGTGGCCACGTTTGCCTCGGTGACCGGAGTGGAAGATCAGAGCACGTCCCGACGGATCTTAAAGGTGTGTTATTAGTATTATTCGTGTTTGCCCTTTTTCGTTTGCAAATCGTCGTCGTCGGAAAGTCTTCTTCGCGTCGCATCGTTTCAACTTTTTTAACTCGTCCAAAACGGTTGTTTTTATGTACACGTCGCGCGCTTTTAAAAGGAGTTTAGTAGTACGCGGTAAAACCTTCTTTCGCTGCTGACTCTTGCTCTTCCTAATACTCGCGCTGTTGTCGTTCTTCTTCTTCGAATAAAAACAGAGATACAAATGGGACATCGACAGATCCGTGGACGCGTTTTTCAGCGGCACGTACGAGAAAGAAATCGAAGGCGTTTCCGATGCGGAGATTGATGAGAAAACTGGGGAGTTGATTCAACGACCAACCCGCGAACAAGAACAAGAAGACAAAGAACAAGAAGACAAAGAAGAAGAAGAAAGAATGACCATAGAAGACGATAGCGCGAGTGAATATAACACGGGAGAGGACGACCCAGATTTTGTGGAAATCGATAGCGATGAAGAGATGGAGCGATTGATTATGAACCCGCGAGACGAACGGGAGAGGGAGCGAGCGGAGAGACAGATTGTCGATTTGACCGGGAGCACGCCGCGGCCCGCAAATTTACCAGTTGGAAGTGGAGATCACAGACATTCGGCGAGGCGGGCGCTTGAACAGGCGCGGGCTACGGCGGTAGGAGACGGAGGACGAGCGAATGGGGATTTGTCTCACATGATGCGCGGAGAAGCGGCGAACCGCGGCGAAGGAGACCAGGACGAGTTTATTTTACCGGATGGCATCGATTTGGAAGAGGCGAAACAGTTAGAAGCAGCCATGTTTGGCGTCGCGTACGAAGCACCAGAGGCGAGGCGGCCGATTGATCCGTCGCAATCGCTACCGTTTGTCGATATGAACGCGTCGGAGGACGTGTTGCGCAATAGATTCGAAAAATACGAGCAAGATGCGGCGTTTCAAGAGTCTTTGAGATTAGATCGAGAAAAGGAAACGAAGAGAGTTTTGGAAGAGCACAAAAAAATATTGGAGAAAGAAGAAGCAGAAGCGAAAGAAAAGAAGAGACGCGTCGAAGCGGAAAGGCACATCGAAGAGGCGAAATCGACTTTAGAAGAGGAGCCGGTCGCGGGAACGCCGGACGTGGTGACTATTCGATTGACGTTCCCAAACGGCGCAAAATTGCAGAGGCGTTTTTTGAAAGCGCACGCGTTGAAAAATATGTTCGCGTTTATCGATTCGAACTCCACCGCGGAACCGGAAGGTGGACCACACAAGGTTTTACCGAAAACGTATCGATTAGTAGCACACCATCCAAGAAGAGAGATAGAGTATAGCAGCGAAGGTACAATCGGGAGCATGACGAGTAGTAGCATGGAGGCGTTTTTCGTCGAGCTTTTACCCGATGTATAGAATAAAGGAGAGAAAAAAAGGAGGAGAAGGATCTGGAGGAAGAGAATAAATAGAGATACAAATATCGGTTTCAGATCGTGAAAGAACGAGATACTTCTTTTTACCGCGCGGTGAGTAAAATACAAATGTCAATCAAAAGAGCACAACTATTCTAACTCTAATGCCGCGTCGCAGAGCATGTGTCCAAGTATAGGACGACACCGTTCCAAACACGCCCCATAAAACACGCCTTCTTCGCGCAAACCTGCTCCTCTCTTCACGTTCGGTCCCATCCACGTCTCTGCAATCGCAATCGGTTTCCACCCTTTCCTCGCGCATTCCGCCAACAATTTCGGCGCCGCGCAATCGCCGCATCCGCACGGCAACTTTGACGCGTCGCCGTAGTAACACTTCCTAATGTTCAGCTCCACGAGCTTCCTTCTATTGTTTTCAATATCGCTACTACTACGAATACTACTACTATTACTGTTATCGCTGTTATCATCGTCATCACCCTCACTCATCTTCCTCTCTTTTCTAAAACTCGGCAAACTGTACGAATCCCAAATCCTTTCCAACAGCGCCCTCGACATATTCTTCCGTTTCGTCTTCAACTCCGTCACGGCCGTCGCGGCCGTGCCACTCGACCCCGACGACGACCACGACGCTTCTTTCTCCAACCTTTTAATTTCCTCCGACAACTTCTCAATCTTTTCCCTCTCCTCGATGTATTCTAAACTGTCGTGCGTCAACCGCGCCAACGGAGGACACCACCCGGGAACCACCCACTCGCCCATCCATTGTCCGCTAAACGCTTTCAACACTTTCCTCTCACTCGTCGTCGTCGTCGTCGTCGTCGTCGTTTCGCACAGGAGCACGCCAATCATTTTACCCCCGGTTCGTTGGTCGTACACGTCCTCGACTAAAAACTGACCACTTTCGTCCTCGTCCGAGACCGATTTCTGCTTCCGCAACTTCTCGAGCAACGCTTTCGCTACCTCTTCCGCCTCCCGCGTTCTTTCCAAAGTGTGCGTCTTGCCGCATAAATTGCAGTACCCTTTGCACGCTTCCTCTCTTTTTGAGAGTTCAATCACCGCCTGTTTCCTGCGTTCGTTCGCTCTTTCGTTCGCTTTGAGATTGATTTGATTTCTTCTTCTTCCGTCGTCGTCGTTGTCGTTGTTGTTTCCCACCACGGTCGACGACCGACGAAAGCGACGACTGCATTTCTTCTTCTTCTCTCTCTCGTTCTTCTCGATGATCGCGGAGGAGGAGGAAGGGTAACGACGACCCACGACGACGCACCGTTGCATTCTCTCACTTTTCCATTTCCGTTCGTGGTTTGCGCGTCACTTTTTCTGCAGTTTGCGAGGGAGAAACGACGACGACGATTATAACGCGCGCAATGGCGGAGAGCAGCAGTTTTATTTGCGCGTATTCTTCTTTTTGTGCGCATCGTCGTCATCAGCAAAAGCGGCAACACCACGGACGACGACGACTACGACGAAGAAGTTCGGCGGCGTTTTGGAACGACGACGACGAGAAGAACAACAACGACAAAAGCAACGACGACGACGACGACGAAGCAAAGAGAATAGCCGAGGTCTTGTACGGGAAAGACAAAGACAAAGAAGAACGACGACGAGGACGAAAAGATGATGATTTTGAGTTTGCAGACGACGAAGCGGAGCGACGGTATTACCAGAGCTTACCGAGAACGTTGGAGAGAGACAGCGGCGGTTTTGGTGGTACGAGTGGTAGGAGTAAAAGGAGCGGCAGCGCGAGGACAAGTTGGGACATTTCCGACGCGCCGGAAGATTCAGCCATCGTCGAATTAGCGAAGGTGATTGAACGAAAATGGGAGGAGGAAGCGTTCGCGTTCGCAGCGGCGACATCGACGAGGACGATGCAGACGACCTCGACGACGACGAGAAGCGATGAGGAGGACGCGGAAGATAACGACGATTCCGTCTCTGAATTTCCAACTGCGCCGGAATTGAAATCTGTGCGCGCGTTTCCCGAAGGCAGAGAGGACGGGAACGACGGCAGGAACGGTAAATCGTGGATCCGGATAGAGAACGTGTGCTTGCGATCGAAACGCACGTTTCGTAAGATGCACTTGGAGTTGGCGTGGGGGCCGATGGATTTTGTCGTCTTGCATTGCGTGATTTATCCGCACGCGATCGTGGACGCGCCGATATTTGCCGGTGATGTGGTTGGGTTTCGTGGGCGAATGTCGCTCTCCATCGTCGATTTAGCCCCGACAAAGAAGGAGGAACACGACGAAGACGACGATATCTTCGACGCGTTCGTCTCGGGATTAGAGAGTAGAAAGAGAATAGAGGAAACGTTAGAAAAGAGACCTCTACCGGAATGGGGCGAGGCTATTCTATCTTCGAAATGCGTCTGCATCGGTGGCGATAAAGATCAAATCGAAAATCAAAAGCAATTTGAACTCTTTCGCGAGTATTTCCTAGACGTCATGGACGGATACCTCTTCCTCGCCTCCACGGCGAGCGACAAAAATATTCTCAAAGACACCGTTCGAGCGTATAAAACGAACCAAAAAGTCGCGCTTGGAAACCACCCAAAAGACGACGACGTAAACGACGACGACGACGAGGACGACCACCCGTCTTTCGCTCTCCCAGACGCCCTCCTCCGCTTAAAAAAACAAATCCTATTCTGCGAGAAGCAGTTAACCAACGAGAAAACGCGCGCCGTGTTAGAGCGCGCCATGGGTTCGCGCTTGTGCGAAAGGTACATGACGGAAGTTTTGTTCGACGTGAACGAACGCACGCCTCTGTCGTAGCCGTACTAATAGCAGTAGAAGTAGTGATAGTAGTCGTAGTCGTAATAGCAGCAGCAGAGTAGTCGTAGTATTGAAAAGAAGCGTTTAGGAAGACCTTTCCCTCTTTCAGGAGAGCGTTTGCTTCATAAAAAAATTCATCGCTTGAACACGCAAAAAAAAACATCATCATGCCTTCGGCTCGGGCGAAACGTTCCGCCGCCCAGGCTGAACTCGCCGGAACGACTCCCCCTGCGACTCTCGCGACGACTAATGTTGGTGGTGGTGCGAGCGTTGGCAACGGAGGAGGAGGAGGAGGAGGAGGAGGAGGAGGCGCTCCTTCGATGGACGAACAGGACAAAAACAGCAGTCGCCGCTCGGCGCGATCGACTGCGCATCACGCGACGACGAACAATACCACGACGAACGCGACCACTGCGAATGCGGCGGCGCAAAATGCGAACAACAACAACAACAACAACAACAACATTAATAACACCGCGAAGGGAACGACGACGATTCAGACGACGGGAAAAGAAGAGAAACAACATCCCATCATTCACTACCGAATAGGGGAGATTTTAACCAAGCATTTCGCGAGGAAGCTTATGAAAAAGGACGGCGGAGACGGAGGGGAAGACGCGGAGGAGGACGACACTAACATCTTCGAGGTACGAATTCCGGCGGAGTGTGCGGTGTCCACCAATCGACAAGTGCGGGGACATCAGCTTTGGGGGACGGACGTGTACACGTCGGATTCGGATTTAGTCGCGGTTTTAATGCACTGCGGGTATTACGTTCCGAGTTTACAAGTGCCTCCGAGTTTGTTGGAGATTCGCGCGCTCGTTCGGCGGGTGGACGACGTGTCGGACGAGTTTCGGAGTTCGAGCAGGAACGGTATTCGAAGCCGAGCGTGGGGGAAGAGCGGATTCGCGAAGAAGAAGAAGATGATGAGGAGCGGCGGAGAAAAGGCGGCGGCGCCGGCTTCAGAGGCGGGCGTAAAAAAGGAAGAAAAGAAGGACGTCGAAGACGGTGAGAACGGTTCTGGCGGTGCGAACGGCGGGGAAGGTGCCGCGGCGGCGCACTTGCAAAGCAACAACGGTGTTTTGCAAACCTCCAACGGGCAAATAATCAACGCGGATGATTTCGGGATGGTTGTAGAATCCGCGGTGGCGGTGACGGTGAATCAACAAATCATCGAGTTGACGCCAACAGCGTCGGAATCGTTGAGGTATATGGTGGTCCCAACGTTCGTTCCGGAAGATAAGGAACGCGCGCAGAGAACGCGGGCGGCGTCTAACGCCAACGTCAACGTCGCCAGGAAGAAGAGGATGATACGAGAAGTGACGGTCTTGTACAACTTGTGCAACGAACCGTGGTTGAAGTATTCCATGGCGGCGGTGGCAGATAAAGGGTTTAAGAAATCTCAGTGGACGTCTGCGAGGTTACGCAGAGATACGTTGTATATGGAAACGAAAGACGAACGGTATCAGTTATCCTGGGTGAAAGGTAAAGGCAAGGACGAAAACGAAGGCTCCTATCAATTCGCAAAGTGTAAACGAGCGTTACCGCTGGAAGAGATGCGAAAGAAAGGCATTCCGTTACCGAAAGACGAGTTGAAAGACGAGATTAAGAATTTGAGTTGGAACGAAATAAAGTTTGGCGTGAGAGGATTGAAAGTGAAAGAGAGTGAGTATCCAGTCACGAGGTTGCAATTTTTGGCGCAAACGGCTTCCTCCGCCTTTTAAAACTCGCACACGATTGTAAATCCTTTTATTATTACTATATATTTAGAGGGAGAGAGGGGGAGAGAGAGAAAAAGAGAGAGAGAAGAGAGGGAGTGAGTGAACAAAGCACGCGCACCTAGCGATTTGTTCTCATTATCATTATCATTTACCGAGTATACAACATATCTAATAATACAAACATTACATTACGATTTTACACATTCGAACAAACGACTCGCGAATATTATTTCGCGAATCGAGGCGTACAAAACGCTCATCATCATTATCGACTCATCCAGTTCGAATCTTCCGCGTTCGGTTTCCCTCGCATCCCTCGCATGTCGCCAAACATTTCATCAAACGCCGGGTCGAAATCTTCGAACGGTTTGCCTTGGTCTTGCCCGTACCCCGAATCTTTCGTCCCCCACCCGTTTTCGTTATCGCCGCCGATGACGATTTGTTTAATCCCGACGTACTCTCTGCTCAAAGTGATTAAAGAATTGATGAGCACATCTAATGCCATCTCATCCGCGGTGCCTAAATCCATCCAAACTCGCGCCCATTTCCCTCTGTATTCAACTTCCCCGATCGCGTGAAACAACGACGCGCTCGTTCTATCGTGCGATCGAGCGACGTCGTAATCCAAATGACTCACCGTGTCGTTTAGGACCGAAGCGCTTTCTAAGCACTGTTGATTTTCCACGTTATATCCGCCTAATTTTCCAACCACGAACCACGATTTAATCGCCTCGTCGAAGAATTCTTTCTCTTTATCCTCTATGGTATTTCTCGCTTCCATCCAGACCCACAAATTTTGCGTTTGCACTTGCCTGAAGAACACCAACGTCGGCGTCTGCGAACCGTTCTTATTGTCGTCGTTTGACCCTTCGTCTCCAACGCCATCTTCGTTCAACGGTTTGTACACTCGACTCTTCTTCTCATCAAATCTCTTCCGTATGGCTTGTTCGATGGCATCTGGATCGCTCGCGTCTATTCCTTCCAACAACTTTTCCACGTCTGGATCCCAGCTCGCGCTGTCGCGTAAAATCTGGAACATTTTTTCCTTCGCGGCGGCGGCGGCGGCGGCGCTTCCTCCGTTGGTTTCTGATGCATTTTCTGCATCGCTCTCGACTTTTACTCCTTTTGTTGCGTATTTCTCATCGTTCGTTCGCCCTTGTTGCAAAGTTGTCGTTAAAAGCTCTCGCCGTTCGTTTCGCCTCTTTGACCTTCTGAAGTCCTTCTCGTTGTTTTCATCCTCATCATCTTCCACTCGTATTAAACACCTCGTCGTGATGATGGAAGAACGATGATGATTTGAACGATGATGATTTAAACGACGATGATGACGATGATGACGATGATGACGATGAGAACAATAATAACGCGACGGTCTGAAAGATGACGAGAAAGCAGCTTCGGCGCGCATGGTGTGTTGATTTTTTTGTGCAATAATTGAGCGCCGGCGTTTTCCCTAACACTCGAGAAAAGACTAAAAAACCCTAAAATTCTTGAAGGAAAAGGGGAACGACTTTTCGTTTTTTCACTCTTCTTCTTCACTTTTTTTCATTGATATCACACACACACACACATACAACACATATATTTATGATGCAACCTCATCATCCACAGACGCCATCTCGGGACAGATTTATCGCCAACCGATCTGCGATTGACTTGGACGTCGCCAGGTACGCTTTGGAGGGTAAATCATCCACCGAGAATAGCAACGATGATGATGATGAGAACGGTGGTCGAATGGATGACGATGGAAAACACCACCACCACCGATCCGTCGGCATCGCGAGTCCGAGTAAAGAGGCGTATAAGAAATCGTTAGCGTCGAACTACTCGGTACAAAACGGTGGTGAAAATGGTGATCACTTGAACTCGAAAATCTTAGCGTTTAAATCGAAAGCGCCGGCGCCGCCGAGCGGCATGGAGAACGCTTCGCGCGAGATGTACTCCTCGAATCATATCGGAGTTTTAAAGGGTGGAAAAAAACAGTTCCGTCACATCCCGCAAGCGCCGGAGAGGATTTTGGACGCGCCAGAGTTGGTGGATGATTATTATTTGAACTTGATCGATTGGTCGTCCCAGAATTCCATCGCCGTCGCTTTAGGGTGCACGGTGTATTTATGGAACGCCGGGACGGGCGCGATCGACCAGTTGATGCAGACGGACGTGGAAAACGACGAAGAGGATTACGTGACCTCCGTGAACTGGGCTCCGGATGGAAAGCACATTGCGGTGGGGACGAACAACGCGGAGGTACAGATCTGGGACGCATCGAGAGCGAGGAAAGTGAGAACGTTGAAAGGCCACGAGGCGAGAGTTGGCGCTTTGGCGTGGAACGGGACGCAGTTGGCGACTGGTTCCAGAGATACGACGGTGATGACGCACGACGTGAGGATTCGAGAGCATTGCACGAACACGTTCACGTGTCACTCACAAGAGGTTTGCGGGTTGAAATGGTCGCCAAGCGGGACGCAGTTAGCTTCGGGTGGGAACGACAACTCGTTGCATATTTATGACTCGCAGTCGTTGTCGAATGGTACGTACAGACACAAGTTGGTCGCGCACCAAGCCGCGGTGAAAGCTTTGGCGTGGTGTCCGTGGCAAGCGAATGTTTTGGCGTCTGGGGGCGGGACCGCGGATAGATGCATAAAGTTTTGGAACGCGAATACCGGGGCGATGACGAACTCGGTCGACACGCACTCGCAGGTGTGCGCGTTGCAGTGGAACACGCACGAGAGAGAGTTGTTGTCGAGCCACGGGTATTCGCAGAATCAGTTGTGCTTGTGGAAGTACCCGACGATGACGAAGATTGCCGAGTTTACTGGCCACACGGCGAGAGTGTTGCACATGGCGCAGTCGCCGGACGGAACGACGGTGGTTTCCGCGGCTGCGGATGAGACGTTGAGATTTTGGAAGTGCTTCGCGGAGAACAGCGCGGATTCGAAGAGGGTGGCGAAGGACGCGGCGAACGCGGAGAGATCGGTCTTGAAGAGGTTCAACTTTAGATAAACGCAACAATACACTAACAATCAGTCAGTTATATCTAGTAGTAGTAAGTAGTAGTGTGAGTGCACGCGATGCGTAGAAGAAGAGGAAGAGGGATGGAAAGATGGATGGATGGGAGAGAGAGAGATGTATTTTATATAACAATAGCTTTTTTAGAAGACTCCTTCTGCCGAGGGAAAAGAAGAAGCGAGAACGGAGAGAGAGAGAGAGAGAGAGAGAGAGAGAAGGAAGAGAGAAGAAAGAGAGAAGAGAAAAGAAAAGAAAAACAGGAGAGCGAAAAGCGTCTGGTCCGGATGAGAACCGCGAAGCACTTTTTGCGTGCTTCGGCGTGGTTACATGTGAGAGAGAGACCGGACGCGTTTGACTCTCAGCAGAGTCTTTTTTTCTCGTTTTTTTTTCTCGTCTTTTTTGTTTTTTTTCCACTTTTGCTTTGTGTTTTCTTTTCTACTGCAGGAACGACGTAAACGACGACGACGATACCGACGCCGAAAACCAATTCCATCCACGCTTCGCCGACAAGAACAACACCGTTATATTATATTGGAGCATTCTTCGCGCGTCCGGATAAACCATCATCACCAACACGAACGGTATCTTTCGGTACCTTCTTCAAAATATTATAAGAAAGTGTCCCTTCCCTTCAGAAAAGCATAGAGAAAAAGCATAAAACCCTAAAACTCCTTACTGTAAAAATTCAAAAATTCAAACCGAGTGGCTCCTCCTCCATTCGAACGCTTGCGCTGCGCATCCCAGATACACATCACAAACACCACCACCCTTTCCTTTTGCTTGCTGCGCGCGGTGAAGTGTGCTGTCTCGCATCCTACGCGCGCACACATACCCCGCATACACCTCTACGCGCACGCACGCACGCGCTCGATCGACGGCACGATAAAGAAGTTTCACTATGTTAGTCGAACGGGGAAACTACCGCCATTGTTACGAAATCATCCGCAGAGATGGCTACCAAACGCCGATTTTAATCTATGTTTCCACCTCGGACGTGGACGCGTTGTGCGCGTACAGAATCTTAAAATCCATGTTCCAGTCGGATAACGTCCCGTTTTCCGTGTTCCCGGTGAGCGGGAGCGAGGAGCTGCGGAAACGAGGGAAGGAAATCCCGGACGATGAACAAAACCGGGCGATAGTTTTGATAAACTGCGGAGGGACCGAGGACGTGAGAGAGATGATGGATTTGAAAGTGAATTGCAGAGCGTACGTGTTGGATTCGCACCGACCGCTGTCGTTGCAAAACGTGTCCGAGGAGAATAAGGACGTGTACGTGATCAGAGATGACTCAAAGGAAGGGGATGATTACTTTCCGGAGATGGATACGGACTCGGAAGAGGACGACGACGACGAGAAGAACGAGGACGAAGCAGAGTCGGATTTTAGTTCAGACGACGACGACGACGAGGAAGAAACGGCAAGACGCAAACAAATCAAGCTTGATAGACAAAGAGAGAGGCAGTCGCAAAGAGAGGCTCAACAGCCAGAGTCGCCGAGGACGGTCGCGTTGCGAAGAAAGAAAAGGCAGGCGGAAAGGGTGGAGTATTGGCGACGCGGGTCGTATTACGGTCGATCGGCTGGGTTGTGCGCATTCGATATGGCGTTTGACATGAAGAAAGAGGGACTGGAGAAGAATTTATTGTTATGGTTAGCGATTGTGAGTTTAACCGACCAGTTGGCGCACCAAAAAGTGAGTCAGGAGACGTATAAGCAGTATTGCTTTCAGCTGATGTCGCAAGTATCCAATCAAATCAACGGGAACATGCACCAGGAGAGAGCTTTGGACGACGGGACGATGGTGAAAGTGTTTGAGGATCGCAAGATTTCGATTGAAGAAGAATTAAGGTTTGAGATGATGCGGCATTGGAACTTATACGATGCGATGCTGCATTCGCCGTACGTTGTCACTCGATTGCAAACGTGGAAAGAGAGCGGTGTGCACTTGTTGGATTCGTTGTTGGCCACTTGCGGGTTGTCCTTGCAAGAAGCGAAGCAGAAGTTTTCGCACATGAGTCCAAACATGGAGAAACAAATGCGGGAAAAGTTGAAAGAGCACGCCGGATCGCACGGCGGGTTGCACGATTTAACGTATTGGTCGTTTACGTACCACCATGGATTTAAAGTAAAAATGTCTGCGATGGACGTGGTATACGCCGCGACGGCTATTTTAGAGAATTATTCCAGGTGCGACGTAGAGGACGATGAGGACGAAAAGGAAAACGAAGAAAACATCAACACCGAAAATGACATGGATATTAGAGGTAACAGTAACAACAACAGACGGAAAAGCGTGGGAGGAGGAGGCGATGAGGAAGACGGCACGCCGGAATCCTCGGCGGCAGCGTTCTGGACCGCCTCGAAGGTTTTAAGTTTGAGCAACTGGGAAGAGACATCAAATGGATTACAACGAGCTATGCGCGTGCAACGTGCGCTCATTCGTCAAGGTGGGTTCGCTTTGTCGAACAAAGGCTCGATTAAAACGCTCGGTTCGTTGAGATACTTTTCGTTGACCGAGCACGGTTCTCCTGCGGATGTGGATTTATTTAAGCATCCGCTGACGCTTTTGCGATTGGCGTTGTTTTTGCAAGATGCTTTGAGACAGGTGAAAAAAGTTCTCAGACCGTTAATCGTCGTCGGTCCGTCTATGATTGACCCGAACTATTTCTTGGTTGTCGGCGTGACGGAAAAGCCGCAGACAGATTCGATCGAAAGCGGAGGTAACTTTTTCATGCAATCGTACGCGCGCGCGGCAGAGCAAGTGAGAGCGCACACGAAACACGGGAGTTTCGAAGGAAGCGTGGTGCAAGTAGCCAAAACGGACTTACCGGAGTTTTTAGAATCGTTGAGTGATATCGACGCCGAACGCGTCGCGAGACAAGCTTATATGAGAAATTATTAGGAGTTTCGTTGTAGAAAAAATCTTCGGTACAAATACACACTTAAAAAAAAATTACAGCTACCCAGTACCCAGTACCTGTCACGTATCTATGTATCAATTGTGCACAGCTTACGATAGCGCTCATTGAAATCTACATCTATCCATATCTTATTTAAAAATACATTTAACCGTTACGGGACGCGACGTAACTGACGGCCATTTTCAAATCAGTTAAAACCAACTTTAAAGCCGCCGTCCATTTTTCGTCTCTATTGAATGTAAACGTAACTTTCTTCCCGTCTACTTTGTCCGCCTCGATCGAGTACGGGTACCGAAACACTGGTTCTACGCCCATCTCAAAATCTCTTTCCGCGAAATACCTACCGAGTTCGTCCAAACACGCCAGGAAACCACAAATGGCGCGATCGTACTTGTGACTGGTCATGATGTTCACAGGACCGAACAAATCGTAACACTGCGACACCGTGTTCGTATTGGCGTTGATTTCGCACACCGCTGGAAACGACCCCATCGGGCGCAATGCGTGTGAACGGAATTCTATCTTCATCGCGTTAGCGAGCGATTGTAAGAGTAACGTGGCCATCCCCCACGCGGCGTTGATTTCGTCCCATTCCACCGGCACCGTGGACGTGCGGCCTAATCGAAATCCGTTGATGGTCCCAAATGGTCCGTCGTGCCAAATGTGAAAGGCATCGTTGTATACGTTCGTTCGTCTTAGTAAGTCTAATTGCGTCGAAGCGCGTTCCAGTTTGGTTTCCAACGCGTCTCGTTCTTCTTTCAAAGATTTAGCGTCGATTTCAAACTGGTTCACCTCGTGCCAAATTTCAAACTCAGCCTTCTTCACTCGCGCCGCGTTGCGTTGCAACGCTCTTTTCCGCACTTTCTGTTTTTCCAGCTCTAATTCTAATTTCTCAACCTCTAACTCTATCGCTTTATCTCTCTCAAACGCTCGTTCGAGTTCGAGTTCGAGTTCTTCCAATCGCTCTTGTTTCTTCTTCTTCGCTCCCTCTTCCTCTCTTTCCTTCCCGTTTTGACCACCGCCGCCTTTGCTCAAATCTAAACTCGCAATCGCCCTCTCGTACTTCTCGCACTCCTCCTCCAAATCCTCGCACATCTTGTCCATATTCACCTCTACTTCTTTCGCACACGTTTCGCACAGGGGGAAGTCCTGCTTCGTTTTCTCGCTCGCGATGTCGAATATTCTCGAGAGCGTCGCGGCTGTTTGCCCCGCCGCTTTCAGCGCGTCCGACGTTTTCGTTCTTTGCACCGACGTCGGCAAGTGCACGTACGAAGACGCCGCTTTGGCGTCGTCGGTCTCGTTACTCTCGTCTTGCTCCTCTTCGTTTACAATTTCTTCTTCTTCTTTTTCTTCCAACAAAAAATCTCGAAACTGCTTCTCGCCAGCTGTCACCTTCAACTTCCCACTCGTATCCGCGATACGCTTCGCTCGATCTCGGTCCTCCTCTTTCTCCTCTTCTTTCTCCTCGTAAAACTCTAAAGGCACTTTACACTTTTGACATCGAAAGAAAGGAGGAGGACGTTTTTTATTGAGGTCGTCTATACCGTCGCTCGTCGTCTGATGATCATCACTCGTCCCCGCGTCGACGACGACGGTTACGTTCCCTTCCTTGTTGGTGTTTTCCCCGGCAGCGTTATTAAAAGCATTCGTCTTTGTCGTCGGGGACGAAGAAGAAGGTTGCGCGTTCGCGAGACGAGAAGACGGACGCGAGGAGGAAGATGTGTTGTTATTGTTGTTATTATTCTCCCCAACCGGCGCGAGGTAGAGCACGTCTAAATCGATCGCAGACCCGGCGATGGTGCCCATGGATGTTGGTGCTTTTTTTGTGTAGATTTTGCTCAAAAGGTTGAGAGAAGAATGATGATGGGGATTTCAATAAAAGAGGAAAACGCTTCCCTCTTCTTCGTCTCATTCTCGGTCTTTATTATTAGTATTAGTATTATTATTACTAGTAGTATTACTATTACACGAAATGGTCTTTTCTCTCTCTCTCTCTCTTTCTCTCTATGCGTCTATTACTCTTCTCCTTTCTTCTCTTCCAAAACGTCTTCGTCTTCGTCGTCTAAAATTTGTAAAGTGGAAAACGCGTACTCGACGTCCACGTCGTGGAATAACTCCCCCTCGCACGCGTTTTTAATCAGCGTCATCCCGCGTTTGCACCGCTCTAGAATCTCTTTACTCGCACCGCCTTTGGCTTCGTTGGCGACGCCGAGCAGTTTTTGCGGCCAAAGGGCGAGCTTTTGGGAGGTTGTGTTTTTGAGCTCCTCGTCAAAGGCGTCGTCGAGAGTATCGACGATAGATTTTGCGGTTTTGGTGCACTCGTCGTCGTCGGCTAAAAGCGCGTAGGCTTGTGCCAGCGCTAACCGGTCGAAAGGCGCTTTCGGGAGTTGCGGTTGCTCTTTGTTCCAACAGCGTTCAACCGCGACGGCGGCGTTTGGAAGGTTGTGTTCGATGGCGGCGTTCATTATCGCAGTCGGTGTTTTTCGGTTGACTTTGACGCCAGCTTGCATGAATTGAACGCAATAGCCCGCCGCAGCGTTGACGTGACCGTGTTGTAAGGCGGATTTAACGACAAACTGGGCAGTTTTCCCGTCGACGCCGAGTTTGAGATTGCGAATCACCGAGTACACGCGAAGGACTTCTTCCAACGGGCGATTAGCATCGAGCAAGTGCCAAAGAAGCAACGATAACGTCTTTCTGGACAAGTTCAAGCCTAACGAGCGAGACTGTTCGCACGCCCAAATCGCTGTTTCGTACGATTTAACGTCGCAACACGCCTTGATGAATTCGTACGCGCGCTCAAAACCGAGACCTCTGGTTTTTCCCATCGCCGCGCGTTCCATGTGGAACAAAGCGACCGCTTCCAATGCATACTGCACATCTTTCGGCGAACGAACTCTTTGTAACAAAATCTTCAGCGCTGATTCGCGCACGGCGTACACTCTGTTATTCTTCTTGACGATGACGTTAGAGCCGTACGTTTTCGATTGCACCAGTTGCGAAGCGTCTTGGTCGGTAATATCCACAAAGTGCGGATCTAAAAACAGAGACACCGGCGCGACTCCGTCCGAGAATTCTCCTTCCTCCTCCGCTTTCGTTCTCTTCCGAAACGAGAGCTGATCGATATCATCGGGCGTTTGAAACAATTGCCTCAACTTGGTATCCAAGACGAAGCGTCTATCTTCCCATTTCCCCGGATTCTCCGGATCTTTCATCCTCTTTACTTTCTTTTCCCTTTCGTCTCGTTCTCCCACGAACAAATTCATCTCCTCGCAGTAACTCTTCAACCGTCGATCGACAAACCTCCTCGTCGCTTTCACTCCACTCTCGCCTTCCCCAAAACCTAAAAACGAAGCTAACCGTTCGCTAATCTCGTGTTTAAAACCTTCGATCTCGATCGTCGACGGTTCCAATTCGGTCCGCGGGTGGTTTTGGCCTCCCTTCTCTCCCGTTTTCGTCTTCGTCGCCGCCGCCGCCGCCGGAACGTTCCCGCCGCCTAAAAACGGTTTCTTCTTCGATTGGAATCTCTGCTTGATTTCCTCTAAAAGCTGCTCGCAGTTCATGCCGTCTATTTGCGCTCGAGAGGTCATCGGTTTATAAAAACTCGTCCTCGTTTGTTTTCCCGCCGCCCCCTCTTGACCTCCTCCTCGTTTCGAAATCGCTTGCGTTGACAAACGACCGGCTTTGTTCCCTCTGAATGTATCATTTTCATCATTTTCAGAGGTAGTGAAGACAAGACGACTACTTTTATTATCCTCTTTGTTTTCATTCGCGTCTTCTGAATCGTTCTCGTTCTCCTCCTCTGTCTCCTCGTCCTCGTTTGATGATTCCGCCGCAGATGACGATGCCGTCGACGCAGCCGCATTTTTGCTCTTCTTCTTCTTCTTCGTCTCACCAATCGTCGACGACACGAGAGGCGACGCGTCCGACGCGAACATTCTTCTGTTTACGCAGTTTTTGTTCTTCACGTTATTCGTATTCAAAGAAGTCCTCCTCCCGCTCGTGGACGCTCTCGAATTGCGACTGCACATCCGTCTCTCCTTTTCCGCGTAATCATCGATCGATCGTCCTTCGCTCGAAGATGGTCTCGTTTCCGCACACGAAGAAGAAGAAGAAGACGACGACAAACGACGACGAAAGATATCGTTTGAAAACGAAGACACAGAAGACGACAAACTCTCACAACACCGCGAGGTTGTCGTCGTCAGAGTCATTCTCCTCCATCGCTCGTGTGCTCCCATATCTTCTTCTTCTCTGCAGTGCGATAGGTTCAAACTTTATGGCGGCAGCGTCGCTCTTTTCTCGGTAGGGCGGATTTTTTACTATAGAACCCTAAATAATACAGTGTATTTATATGTTAATTAAAAGAGTTTAGGGTTGTTATAGTGAAGGAGGAAAGCTGCTCTTGGAGCGTTCTCTTTCTTCCATACTAAAGCCGGAGTGACCTTCGATGGCTCGGAGCGCAGGCTTCAAACCTGTGGGGGCTTGACGGCCCAGTTGTTCGATTCAACCTCACCGGCGTCTTTTATGTGTGCGTGTCCTTTTTTTTTGTTGTGTCGCGTGTAGTAGTAGTAGTATCGTTGTTCTTGTGTTCTTGTGCTTGCTTTCTTTTTGTTTGTTTTTGTCTCTCTCTGTCTGCTTGTTTTTTCTGTATTTTTTTTCTTCTTCCATTTTTTCTAAAAATACACACAACAACAACAACAGAGAGAAACGCTGTTTGCAGATACATATCAGAACACGCGAATAATGGCGACGACGACGATTCAGACGACGACGAATACGCCGCCTTCCACGCCCGCATCACACTCCGAGCTTTTCTTCTCTGCCGAACAACAACAACGCGGGGTTGAAGAGGAAGAAGAGGAACGACGACTCGAGGACGACGACGACGACGACGAAAGCTTTAACTTTTTAGGTGTTGACCCCCCCAGCCTCTCTTCGTTTTTGTCTTTGAAGAATAACGATGGTGGTGACGGTGATGGTGTCAACAACAAGCGCGCGATGACGTTGCAGCTCAAACGCGCGTCGTTATTCCACGCGCTCGCGAAAGAGGCGGACGAAAAAGCGAAAAGGGACGCGGACGAAGCGCTGCGTAAAAAACGCGAGACGCAAGCCAACATACGCAAAACGCTCGATTCGCAACAGGAGCAAAAACGACTCGCGAAGGAGAAGGAAAAAATGGTCGAGAGGATGTTGGACACGCAACAGAGACGCACGGCGGAAAAGTTGGACGAGGAACGGAAGAGGAAAGAAACGGAGAAGAGACAGTTGGATCAGGAGAGAGCGAGAGAGGCGGAGTTTGAGATGCGCAAAGCGAGAGAGGAGAAAGCGTTGCGTAAAAAACAAGACGTGGAACGCGCCGCGGAGTTTGTGAGGAAAGCGGAGGAGGCGCAGGAGATGTTGGACACGAAGCGCGCGGAGGAAAAGAGGAAGCGATTGCTATTGGTGGAAGCGAAAATGGCGCAAGGCGACGGCGAAGGCATCGAAAAGAGACGAGTGGAGTTTCTCGAGATGGAAGAGAAAAGGTTTCGTTTGGAGGCGAGGAAGAAGATCGAAGCGCTCGAGGAGCGAGAGAGGAGAGAGAAAGAAACGAGACGACTGAACGATTTGAAGTGGCGAGAGAGTTTGGAAGTGCAAGTGGCGGAAAAAGAACAGAGAGAGTTGGATATGGCGATCGGGAACATGTCGTTGCGAGAGATGCAATTCAACGGCATCTCGGCGTGACGAGCGTCTCGTATCGATTCGCGCGATACTCTTTTCGCCGACGCGCACGGCGGCGTAAGCGAATCAAAGAGAAGGGAAAAGAGAGGAGGTTTTTTATCAACTTGAACAAAAACAAAGTGCAAAGAGAGAGATGAAGAGAGGGAGGATGAAGTTATGCTAATAATAATGGAAGAACTGATGACTATATATATTTACTACTCCTTTATGACGACGCGCTCTCCGCCCCGTTTCCTAAGTTCTGCGTCACTTTCTCGACCACGCGTTCGCTCAACTGCCACTTCTCCGGCAAATTCTCCCTCGAAAACTTCAAAACTTTCGGCCACACGTGTTCTCTCAGATATGGTTTCACCCGTTCAAAGTGTACTTTCTGTATTTTCTCCCCGAAAATCATCCAAACGATCGCGACGGTGAGAAAGAGTAAACACTGCGTCAACACCATCGTGAACCACGGGTGTGCGTCCAAATACCGGTCGATTTTTCGCGAGTAATATTGCATCGGATCTTTTTCCCTCAAGTTTTTCCTCCTCCTCGTAGAAACTCCTCCTCCTCCTCCTGTCGTCGCCTGTTGTCGTCTGTTTCCTCTTCTTCGAGATGATGGTGGAGGTGGCATTTATCTTCGTCTTCTTCTTCTCGTTCGTTTGTTTGCGCACAACAGGTAGATATATCTGATTTTAGGTAAGTGTAATAAAATGAGGGGAAATTTAAGGGGAGTTGTTTTTAGGGGATTTTTGAAACCCTAAATGAAAAATGCATCGAAGAAGAGGGGAACAAAAAAAAGAACACGACAGCTTTTTTTCTTTACATTGAGTAAACGCACAAGTTAATAGTATTAAATGGTGGTGCGGTCTTCTCCTGTGAGTCGCATTAAAGCGCACGCGGAGGGTGGTTTTGATGGTGGTAGTGATGATACGACGACGAATGCGCTGTGGAACGCGCTGACCGAGCGAAACGAGAACGAGACGGGACGACGCATCCAACTGCCACCGAAGAATTTTGCAAACAACAACAACAACAACAACAACAACAAAAAGAGTTTCGACGAGAAGAAGACAAAGAAGAAAACGAAGGAGAGAGAGGCGAAGAAAGACGGTTTATCGCTGCGCTCGATGGCAGTGGTACCCGTGGTGAGGTTTGGTGTGGTTGAGATTACGACGTCTGCGGAAGAGCGCGTGAAAATAGTCAACGATACGAACCGGAATTGGAAGATTTGCGAGTATCGGTTTGAAGGAGAAGAAGACAAAAGCGAATACGAACTGTTCGGATTCGCAGGAGGGGTACTCCCGAAGATTGTAAAGAGAGACGAAGAAATGACGGTGTCGATTAAATGGACGCCGAAAGTTGTCTCGAAGAAAGCGACGGCGGTGGGGGCGTTGAAGCTCGTGTGTAAGACGTGCGCGACGGAGGTGTTTGACGAAGGAGAGGCAAAGACATTTACGGTGAGATTGAGAGGGGTGACCGTGGTGAAGAAGGAAGAAGGAACGACGGAGAAGCCGCGAAAACAAGAACGAGATAAAATGGAAGCGATGATCGATGAAGGAGATAGTGAAGAGGAGGACGCGTTTGGCGCGAACAAGGAGAATGT
The DNA here is from genome assembly GCF_002220235.1 of Bathycoccus prasinos. Classification (NCBI taxonomy): domain Eukaryota; kingdom Viridiplantae; phylum Chlorophyta; class Mamiellophyceae; order Mamiellales; family Bathycoccaceae; genus Bathycoccus; species Bathycoccus prasinos. Next base: position 782,529 of record NC_024001.1, read on the forward strand.
CATCGAGGATGATGCGTTTGATGAAGCGTACGAAGGCTTTAAAGGATTGCCGAGCGCGTACGCGGCGTCAGCTTCGTGGCGAAGACAGTCGAACCAGGAGAATTTGGCGAAGCACGTGGCCGCTTCGAAAGCTGTTGAACAACACGCGAAGGAGTTGGAACGCGAAGAGCAAGAAGAGCCGCTAACGATGGCGTCCTTGCGTTTGCTCAACTCCAAGAATGCATCATCAACAAAACCGACAAAAGAAATAAAAGGAGAAGTAAAAGCAACATCCTCGTCCGTCACATCTGATGGGTTTGAAAGTGCGAGAGAGTTTGCGAGTCAACAAGAAGCCGAGTTCGTGTCCTGGCTGAACCGAACGATTTCGCCTCGGGATACCTCCGAAGTAGCGGCGTCGACGTCTCACTCTGTGAAAATGAAATCCGAACAGATGCGAGCGCGCGAGTTTCGAGACGCTCGAGCTGCATCGCGACGAGTCATGGCGCATCTATACACGCAAGATGCAGAAGTTGGCGTCATCATGCGTGAGGTGGAATATAGAATTGAGAGTAAACTTATCCGTTTAAAAAGCGACGGCGGTATTTTCCTTCGCGACTTGCGCATGAAGCAAGATTTCATTAAAACGCTCAGCTCGGTGAATACATTTTGGCTTAAACTCGGCGTCGATGCCGTCTTGGGAGACACCATGAGATGGCAACCGCAGAATCCGAGAGAATGCGCGAAAGAATGCTCCGAAAAGTTGTTTCGTTCGCACGAGATGGAGATCAAATACGGATTAGGCGACGAGTTTCCCGGCCAACCGCCGTTTGCGGAAGGCTACGAAAACGCGTTGAACGACGTCGTGTTGGAAAGAATCTTGATGCTCGTCTTGTTACTCGACCGCGCGCAAAACCACAAAGCTCACCCGAAAGCACCGAAACTGTTCAACTTGAATGCCTCCATCAAGTCGACGAGAGAATTAGCGCAAAAGTTGCTCACGGCGTCGTGTTACGGCGAAGGCGACATTTTGCGCAACTTGAAGAAAGCTGGTTTCATCGTGCCTTACGAACAAACAGCCGCGAGTGAGTACGACTTCACGGTCACAAACTTAGCCAGCGATCTCAGAGATGGTATTCGACTGTGTAAACTCATCGAAATGTTAGCGCCGGACGTTACTTTCGCCTCCATCGATAAGAAGACACAAAAAGTGGTCGAACATCACTCGTTGCTTTCGGAGTGCGCGTTTCCAGTGAAGACGAGAGAGGATAAATTGAACAACGTTCGAGTGGCTTTGAATGCTGCAAAGGATGTTTTAGGCGTCGCGTTACCTGGCGCATGGTCGAAAATCACGCCGTCGGATATCGTCGATGGTCATCGCGAGGCGACTTGTGGCATTCTATGGGCGATGATGACGCACGAGCACACGAAAAATATGAGCCGCAACTCGCTCGCGGCCCCGAAGAACATGTTGACGAAAGAAATTTGCAAGTTCCCGAACGCGAAGATTCCTACCAGTACGATTCAAGCTTTAGAACGCGAGATGCGAAACAACAAAGGCGCTCTCGCGTCTCGTCCGAACGGCATGCCGAGGTGCAGCCTCGAGGCGCTTCTCTTGACGTGGGCGAAAGCGTGTTGTTCCGAATTATCTCTCTCTTCTTCCTACTCGATCAAATGTTCCAATTTAGGAAGCGATTTTGCCGACGGACGAGTATTACTCGCCATCCTTCGCAAATACGCGCCGGGTCTTACCGGTTCGAGACGTCTTTCGCGAGAAAATCTCGAATTGAACCACCCGATCGATATGGACGAGCGCAAACGCGCGAGAGAAATCGCCGCTAGGAATTTTTTGCAAGTTGCCGAGTGTTTAAAAGCTATCGGTGGTGTCCCGATTCCTGGATTCGATGTTCGCTTCCACACGTCAGCTTCGGCGTTACCGTCCTCCGGTAACAGCAGTGGCAGTTTCAATTTAGAGAAAGATATCCCAGTTCCGCAAACCGGCGACGTGGCGACGTACCTCTTGTGTTTGTGTTCGCGAGTGATTCAGCACGTGGAACGCGTGGATTCAGCGAAGAAGATTCAGCGTTGGTGGCGATTGAAACGTCCAAATAGACCGAAAGTAGCGGATGTCGCTCGCATGTGGTCTCGCGCGCAAACGGTGATTAGTAAACATTTAAGAGGTTATTTCGCGAGGAAAGAGTACGAGCGTTCGTTGGACGCCGTGGTGACGTTTCAAAAAATGTGCAGAGGACGAGCCGATCGAAAAATGCTCCAGAAGAGACATAATGCGGCGATTGTTATAGAAAAACACGCGCGAGGCTTCGTTGCGAAGAAAGGATACAAAAGATTGCGCGAGAATGTCATTCGAATGCAATCCTTTTACCGCGCGAAAAGAGCGGCGTTGGAAGCAAATGTCAAGTATAACTTTGCAATGGTAATTCAAGCTTCGGCGAGAGGATGGCAAGTGAGACGCGCGGTGCGCGTGCAGAAAAAAGCGATACTTGATATTCAGAAATGTTACCGGGGGTATTTAGGCCGCAAAAGCGTAGAGGAGATGAAAGAGGCGAAGAGGAAGGAAGTAGAACGCGTCGAGATGGAGAAGCGCGAGGAAGAGGAAAAGCGGGAACGGTTGATTGAAGAAGAGAGGCAACTAGAAGCGCTAGTTTTGGATACATCTGCTACTTTAATTCAAAGTAGGTTTCGAGCATTCCAGTTACGAAAGGAATTCGTCCTCAAACGTGCTTACACCGAGAACATGCAACACATTTACAGGATTCATCGAGAGAGAAGAGCGCTTCGAAAGGCGAATCGCGAGCGACGAATGTTGCGAGAAATTGAAGAGAAGAATCGAGTGGAAGAGGAGCGAGTCAAAGCTGCAATCACGATACAGTGCTATTACAGAATGTATTTCGCGAAAGAGTTGTTGAAGTTCCGCAAATACCGTCGAGATAAAAACGCGGCGATTAAACTGGTCAAGTTCCAGGCGCGCGTTCGAGGTGTTTTAGCGCGCAAAGCTTTCAAAGAGGCGTCGAAAGAGAATAACCGAAAATGCCACCTCGCGGCCATCAGGATGCAAAGACACATCCGCGGTTTCTTGTACCGGCAGCATCACTTACGAAAGCACATCGAACGGACGATGAACACTTTGTTCAAATCTTCCCGCTCTTGCGGTCGTAAAGATGTCAAAACGTTAGCCGGGAACTATGCGAAGATTGCGGAAGTGTGCCAGTCCAAACTCTTTGGTTACCTTGCCATCGAAGCCTGTTATTTACGGTGTCCGGATTCGGTGACTATCCTCGTAGAAACTCTACAAATGTGCAGAGATTACGAGAGCGAGTCAGATCTCGAAAATCCGTTCTTGTTGGCGTGCGATATCCTCCACACCATTTGTTCGTACGAAAACGCCAAATTTTGCGAGTCGATTATGCGCTCGCATCAATACGCTCGAGACGTCGCCAGATGTCGTAAAATTAAAGATACGACCATGTATCTTTCCTTGACGAACGAAAATCGCGCGAACGTGTTAACTTCGGCTATTAAGAAGAAGAATGTAGTTGTTGGAAACGATGAAGACGAAGTCAACGACGAAGACGCGATGATCTTGAACGAGTTGCGAGCGTCCGCCGAGCAGTGCAAGAAACACGCGGAAAGATTGAACGGAGTGTTGGAGTGTTTAAGAGACGCGCAACCGTCGATTTGGAAGTATGCGCAAACGCCAAAGAAGAAGAGAAGAAGCGTCTGGGACTCGCATCAGCATCAACAGCAAGCTACCCTTCCGCAAACGTCGTCGCCGCAAAAAGCCTCGCCGCAAAAGAAACCTATTAGTATTGGCCACGTGATGAAATCACCAACGTCGAAGAAAAAAATAGTTTCCATCGCTTCACCTCCGGTGCGCCATTCACCGCGCTTGTTAGAGCTCAAAGAGAAAAAGAAGATGGCGTAAATAATGCGCACCATATAGCATAGCAGTTTGTTTACACATATTGATAAAAATACACACTCTGTAATGATGACGCGAAACGTGGCTTGATTTCAATTCTCTATTTCATCTATTTCATCGTAAAACTGACATCAGTCAAACCAATTCTCACGAAATCCAACAACAGCGTCACCAGCATGCAACTCCCTAAACTCTCCCATACCACTCGCCACATGGAATATGTGTTCTTCTTCCCTTTCGCGGTCGTCACGTCTTCATCCACCATCAAAAACATTGGAAAACTGACTATGAAATAAATCCCGTAAAACGCGCTCCCGAGCGTATACGCCATGTTCCTATTGGTAAACTCCCAGTACGGAAACGCACATATAGTCAACGTTTCCATAAACGCCGTCGTGTACGCTAACGCCGCCACAACTGTCGCATAAAACACGTCTCTGAATACATCTTTCTCGTAACTCGTCTTAATCTTCCGTAAAATCGAATTCGTCATCGCGTGGTAAAACATAAAATACGCGTGCGTCATGAGATACATCGAAATCGGCACGTCGTTCAACCTGTGCGCGTCAAACGTGTACTTGGCGTTTAAAACGGAATAAAAATAGTGCGTCCAAATGTAATTGCCGACGAAGGACAAAATGCCAATCCACGCGTTTGCTTTCACCACGTATCTTTCCCACACCGGTACGCCTTTATCCTCTTCGAACGGTTTCCACAGAGGATACACAACATACGGCAACGCACACGCACCGCAATAGAGTAAATAATGCCATCGCGTGAACCCTTCGTACAGTTTAAGCAAAATTATTATCGCGATGGAGGTTATCCAGCACAAGGAAACGGTGAATGTAAACTTCTCCGCCGCTTTCTTTGAAGGGTTTGTTTGGCACTGAAACGACGAGAACGACGAATACGACGAGGACGATGCTCTCGCTGCCGTCCTCCTCGACGTCGCGTTCTTCTTCTCCTTTTTCGTCGTCAAGAATCGACCGAGGGTAAAACAGACCAGGAATATGGAACAGAAAATCTTCGTCATGGTCGTTTGGATGGTGGTGTCGTTGCTCGTCATCGTCCTTTTTTCAGCGAAGCTTTTCGAGTGTTTCTTTCTTTGTTGCAATGGGGAAATCTTCACTTAAATTTGAAACACACGACAGAGGCAACGAAAGAGCAACCAAATGGGAGTGGTGTTAGAGAGCGATTCCGAGGACGAGGAGAAAGTCCTCCTCCCACAGAAGAAGGAGAAGGAGGAATCCTCCGATTCCGAGGTATTTATTATGTTTATTTATTGTTCTCGTTCTTCTTCTTCTTCTTTGTCGCGTTGTCGTCGTCGTTGTTGTTGTTGTTCTTAGAAGAGCGCTTTGTGTGTGTTGGGGGATGATGATTTTTGAATTCAATTCGTGTCTCTCGCGCTTTCTTTGTGCGCTTTGCGGCGGGTTTAGAAGAGCACGGCGTGAGAACAGCGCTGCGCCTCTGCGGTACTCTCGCACAGAAGTGCTGACGAATTCCTTTTCTCTCTCTCTCTCTGTGCGTATAAAATTTATCAGGAGGAAGCCGAGAGCACGGACGACGAAGGTGAACCGAAGCAAAAGAAGCAAAAGACAGACACGAAGAAGAAGAAGAAGAAGAAGAAACAAGATGATTCGGATTCGGAAAACTCAGACGTCATCGACGATTTATCCGGCGACGAAGTCGACCAGTCAAACATCATCGCCGGTGGACGAGCCAGTCGATCGACGAGGCCGGTGTTTACGAAACAGATGTACGCCGCGGCGAACTTAGAGGACGAGAGCGAAGACGAAGAGTAATAGATTTGAAAATCCCCTAAGAGAAGTACTTCCACGAATTCGTCACACATTATTACGCGCGCACAAAAACTCGTTCGTAATACTCATGTCTTCTCCTTCTTCTTCGCTTCTTCAAAGGGCGGAAGTGCTCTCGCTTTTCCGGCACATGTTTCGCTTGGCGAGAAAAATGAAACGCGATAGCCTTAAAGAGGCGGAATACATCACCTCGGAGTGCAAGAATCGATTCAGAGAAAACCGATTCTTGAAAGACCATGCGCACGTGCAAAAAGCGATCGATTACGCGAAAACGAGAATTTTCTATTGCAAAAACTACGGCATCGCGTACGAGAGGATGGCGAACGTGACGAGTTCAGGAGGTGGGGACGTGAAGATTGTACACGAGGGGTTACGAGAGGAAGTTGGGAGCTACGAGAGCGTAGGTTTACCTAAAAATGTCACAGCGGAGGAGGCGAGGAGAAAAGCGAGGGAGAAGAGGAGACGGATGTCGGAGAGCTTAGAGGAAAGTAGGAGTCGCACAAGTGGGAGTGGTGGTAGTAGTAGCACGTAGCGCACAGATGCAGTAGCAGCACTAATAAAAATACACGTGTCGTCGCAAACGACGACACCTTCAACCGGGACGAAACACACTCTTCTGGCCGTAATTTTTCCGTTCTTTATACCCGTCCACGGCATACATAAACTGCAATATCGGTCGCCGCGTGTCTTTACTTTCGTTTCCGATGCCTCTGTGCATCAATCGATAATCGTACACGACCCAATCTCCCGCTTTAGCGTTTTTGGTCGATTGCACGCCACCTAAAGCGTGCGCGGCTGCTCCGAACCCGAGTAAACCGGCATTTTTATGCGAAGTTGGCCAAAATTCTGTGTATCCAACCGTATCGTCCAAATCGAGGAGGGCCATGAATACACACACGGCGTACGGTGGACCGTGCGTTTTGACTAAAGCGCCCGTTTGTTCGTCGTACGTTTCCTGGTCGCCTCTGTGCGCGCCGTCGCAATGCCACTCTTGGTCTGAACAGTTCGGTTCCGTCCAAACGATGGATATGTTAATGTCTATATCTTCTGCGTTCCGTAAAATATCCTTCACCGGTTCCACCCACGGCGCGTCTGATTTAGCGAACTTAAAAAGTGCATCTTCCTCCTCCTTTTCTTTATCGAATAACGCGTCGAATCGATACTTCCCTCGACTCCCGATTTCTTTATAAGCAAACGCGTCGGTTCCAACAGAAACGTGCGAATGATTCTCTCGCAGGGCGCTTAAAATTACCTCGATTCTCTCGTGCGTTTTCATTCGAAACGAATCAACGAGCGTTTTTGACACTCGACAACTGCTCGTTCCTTTCGCAGCGGTACCACCGTCAGCAATCAAATACCCGTTCGCTCGGAAGTTTTCTCTCAAGTCGTCCTTTTTCTCTCTCTCGTGTCTTTTATCGTAACTGTATTTACCGTCGCAACTCTCGCTCTCGTCTTTCAAAAACGGAAACCGGCACGGTGCCGACATCAACACGTCCGCGTCCTTCGCCGTAATCATCATCGCGTTCCTGCTCCTCCTTTTCCTCCCGTCGTCGCCTCCAAAGTCGTCTTTCAAAAATACGTCGAGCCTTTTCTCGTGACGAACGACTCGGGTCCACATCTTTCTCAACAGAAGAGACTCGTCCCCAGACGTCCCTAAAAACGACAAAAGGATATCAAAATACAGCTTGCCCTCTTTTCCGCCACCGACACCCACGAGTTTATCTTCTTCTTCTTCTAATCGAGCTCCGCTTCTATCTCTCACCGTCCTCCACTCGTGCACGACCAACCGTCTTCTCTTCCATTGAATTGTAACATCGAGAAGACGTTCTTCCAGTTCGCTCGCATTTTCATCATCATCATCCTTATTATTATTATTATTACCACTCTCCTCCTCGATTTCAAAGCAAACGGCCACGAACACTCGTCGTCTCTGCTGCTGTAATCGCTGTTCTCGTTCTTGTTCCTGTCCCGCCTCGTCCTCCTCCTCTCCCTCGCTCTCTAAATCCATACATCCATATATATTTTTAAACGTACGAAGTTTTTCGACCTTTTTGTGTTTGTGTTTTGCGCAAAAAAGAAAAAAAAAAAGAAAAAAGAAGAAACAGAAATGCCAAACGATTGCCAAATCCTTGTGTTTGTTTGCAAAGAAATGAAGAAGAAATGATCTTTTCGTCTCTTCTTTTTACTCTCGTCGACTCTTGTCTCTTTCTCTCTTTCGCTCGTCATTTTTAGAACGCGAGGAGAGCGGAAGAGGAATACACACACACGTACACACTCACACACTCACACAGAAAGACAGACTTAGTAGTAGTAGTACGAGTAGCTTAGGGAATAACAGCGACACGATTCAGAAGACGACCGACGATTTATTATTAAAGACGAGACGACGAAGACTCTCATCATCTCCGCGAAGAAGTTTGCGTTGGATCTCTCCGTTGTTTTCGTGTGATAAATACTAAACCACTCATTAAAAAACAAGCAGCGGCGCGAAAAGAGAGAGGGAAAGAGAATGACCGACCAAGCGGTGCTTCTGTTACGAAACCAGCTGAGAGGTGCGTCGTTTTTCTTGTCCTTCTTTTGTTTTGTCTGTCTGTCTCTCTCTTGGATGATGGATGATTATGATGTGGACGATGATTTTTTCTGCGAGGAGAGCGACGAGGGGCGACTCCAACATTTTGTACTGACTTTTTCCTCCTTCTCTTCTGATTAATACTACTACTACTACGAATGCGAAAAATAAAACAGATTTAACTCGGAACCCAATCGAGGGCTTCTCCGCGGGTTTAGTGGACGATTCCAACGTCTTACAATGGCAAGTAACCATCATGGGCCCTCCGGATACGTTATATGAGGGCGGTTTCTTCACGGCGACGATGACGTTCCCGAAAGATTACCCGAACAAACCGCCGGACGTGAAATTTAAATCGGAAATTTGGCACCCGAACGTGTATCCAGACGGGAGGGTGTGCATATCTATCTTACACGACGCCGGGGATGACCCGATGGGGTACGAGTGCGCCAGCGAGCGGTGGTCGCCGGTGCAAACGGTGGAGACGATTATGCTGTCGATTATATCGATGTTGTCCTCGCCGAACGACGAGTCGCCGGCGAATATCGACGCGGCGAAGATGTTTCGAGAGGATTACGCGGGATTTAAGAAACGGGTGGCGAGATGCGTGAGGAAGAGTCAAGAGGAGTGCTTTTGAAATGAGGAGAGAAGCACACGCGATGAAGGATGGAATAAAGAGACAGAGAGAGAGAGAGAGAAAGAGAGGGATAACGCAGAAATGTTTTAAAGTATTATAGAAGAGAGAATATATAAAAGAGAGCACGCTAGAAAGAGATAGACATAAGAGAGAGAGAGAGAGGATACGAAAAAGCAAGGAAAAAGAAGAAGAAGAAGAAGAAGAAGAAGAGAGTACTACTACCCATATCGATACAAAGATTTGAAATACCGATATTACATTACTTTTACTTTGAATCAACAACGCGTTTCCTACAAATCTACTTTTAATAAAAACAACTCTCCCGTCTAACTATTCGCTCTCTTTCGGGTCTTTCACTCGCGTCTTCTTCAACTTTATAGCCGCGTAATACACACTTCCAAACACCCCCACAATCATTCCGCTAAAGTTCGCCCATTGGAACACCCCACCAAAGAATATGTACCCAATCCACACCACCGCTAGATCTTTCACGTTGCCGCAAATAGCTTGCGTCAACGCCGAGTTCATCGACGTGTTTAAGAATATAGAGTAGTTCAGCGCGAACGCCAGCACGCATGAACCGAACAAGACTTTAACGAACCCACTATTTTCGTTTATATAAACAATCGTACTGAACACTTCCCCTCTTAACAAAGATAGCGCGAACAACGGCGCGCCGCACCAAATTCCGTTCGTCCACATCAACCCGAACGCGTTCAATCCGCTCTTCTTGGATACGCGTCCAATCATGATCAAATACACGCTCGTTGCCACGTTATTCAGAACGACCATGAAATATCCATACAAATTAAACTCCATATCGTTCATTCCGGCTATAATTGCGCCTAACACCATAAGCATCACCGCAAAAATCACGTCTCTCTCTTGCGCTTTCCCAAACGCCAGGAACTCGGTCGCCATCGTAAACGCGCCGGTAGTTCTTCGCAACGTCGTATACATCGGTAAGTTTACGCCTCTCAACGAAATCATGGACAACAACATGTACGTTAAATACGCGAGAGCTAACGGTAACGTCGTTCGAAATAACTTCACGGTTGGGAATCCCGTTTTCACGTTTAATCCGCCTTTCGGCACTTTCCCGTTGTTTGACATCGTTTCCTCGCCGTCCTGTTGGTCCACGAACGCAATCAAGTTCAGTCTTTTAAACACATACAAAAGCATCGTCGATACGATCAGTTGCGATAAGGTGATGACGTTTGCAAACGGAAAATCGTACAAAGATAACGCGGTTTTATTGAAACAGAGTAAAGCGACCGCGCACGCCATGTAGCTAAACGCCACCGACGCGCATTGGAAAGCCGTCGCTTTCGGTTTCTTTTGTAAATGGAGCAGACCAGCGCCGGCGATTTGGAGCGTGGAAAACGGTTTGTTTTTGGAGGAAAGCAACATGCGCACAGCCGCGAACAATGAATGATGCCGTTCTTAAAACGTGGAAGAGAGAGAGAGAGAAAGAGAGCGTTCGTTGTTCTTCGTCGTCGCTCAAAAGAAGTCGCTCTTTTTCTTCTGAAGAAAAGTCTGTTGTTGTTTTATCCAAAATGCTGTACTATTTGGTAGCATAGTATCAATGTATAGAAATAGTCTCTCTCTTCTGCTATCTAGTATGTGTTATATTGTTGTTATTGTGAGTGCGTTGTTATTTAATGGACATCTTGGCGAACGCCGCGGCGGCATCCATGGCTTCGGTCATCGCTTCAGCGTTTGGTCCTTGGCCTTGCGCGACGCCTTTTTTACCGCCGCCTTTCCCTCCGAGCGGCTTCAAGCACACATCTAACCAGTTTTTAGCCTCGTTGGTTTTGTTCTTCACGTCGGAAGGGACCGAACACAACGCGACGGCTTTCCCGTCGTTCGTGGCGAACAATGCGCACGATAAACCTTTCGCGGCGACCGATTGCGCGCACTCGCCCAACACTTTCGCGTCTAAACCTTCGCCGAGGTTGGCGACGAGAAAGTTTTCGCTCTTGGAGGAGGCTTCGCCGCACATGACGGAGAGTTGCTCGATGGCTTTAGCGGCTGCTTCAGCGGCGGCTTTTTTCTTTTCATCCAAGTATCGCTTATTTTCTCGGACGATCAACTCTCTCAAATTTTCTCGAGAAGCGAACGGCATCGTTTTCTCCGCGTCGTCGATGGAACCTTTCAACAAAGACAGTTGCGCGGAGAGCTCGGTTAAATCGGTAATTTTCGCCGTCGCATCAATCGTATCCATGAAATCTTTGGCATTCTGGAAGGCTTGCCTCGCTTGGCCTTTCGTGGCTGCAGTGATGCGTCGAATACCTTTCGCTGTGCCGACTTCTTCGATGATGGCAAAATCTTCCGCTTCCGCGGTGCTTTTCAAATGCGTGCCGCCGCAAAACTCAATCGATCGCTTCGCCCACGCCTCGTTGGACGGATTGGATAACAAATCGTCGATGGCTGGACCGACAGAAACGACTCTGACCGGGTCAGGATACACTTCACCGAATACCGCGCGCAAACCGTTGATTTTCTGCGCGTCCGTTAACGCCACCTCTCTCGTGTGGACGGACAAGTTTTCTTTAATTTGCGAGTTGACGATGTCTTGCGCCTCTTGGATTTGCTTCGCCGTGACTGGTTTGTTGTGGGAAAAGTCAAAACGCAACTTTTCGTCGTCCACGACGGAACCTTTCTGGTTGACGTCGTTTCCTAAGACTTCGCGCAAGGCAAAGTTAACGACGTGTGTCATCGTGTGATTAGGCATGATGTCCGAACGTCGAGCAACGTCGACTTGCGCGGTGCACGCGTCGCCAACCGAAACCGAAACGGAATCATCCGATAGGACGTGCAAGATGTACCCAGCAGCCGCTTTCGCCTCGGAAACAGATAAATCTTTACCGTTGACGTTCAGAGACCCGGTATCAGAAACCTGACCTCCAGATTCTGCGTAAAATGGTGTCGATTCTAAAATCAAACCAAACGGCCCGCTTTGTCCTTCCGTAGATTGAACGAATCCGTCCGAGCTCGTCAAAATCGCTTTGACTGTCGTATCCACTTTCGGAACGTTTTTGACGTACTTGAACGAATCATTTGTAGTTGCGATGTTGTTATTCGACAACCATGCCGTCGCTTCCGCTTGGAACAACAAATCCACGCCGGTGTTCTTCTTGGAGCTCATTCTCGATTTCTCTTGCGCCGCTTTGAACACTTGGTCAAACTCTTCGTTGTTCAACGTCAAACCGTTCTCCTCGCACATGATTTCCGTTAAATCGTTCGGGAAACCAAAAGATTCCCACAATAAAAACGCCTCGACGCCAGAAATGACGTTTCTGTTTTCACCTCTCGCGCCTTCCGCAATTTTCTTAAACTTTTCGATACCTTTCAAAAGTGTCTTTCCAAACGATTCCTCTTCTTCGGCGATGATTTCGATGACTCTTTTTTCCTCTTTCTTGATTTCCGGAAACGTTTCGCCGAGCATTTTTACAACCGTCGGTACCAACTTGTGGAAAAAGCCTTGTTTGGCGTTCAATTTCTCGCGTCCAAATCGAACGGCTCTTCTCAAGACTCTTCTCAAGACGTAGTTTCTCCCATCTGACCCGGGACTGGCGCCGTCCGCTATGGCGACGGTTAACGTTCTCACGTGATCTGCGACTACTCTGTACGCCATATCTTTCTCTCCAGCATCAGCGACACCTAACAAACCGGTGTAAGGCGACGAACCGGTCACTCTTTGAATCTCTCTGAAAATCGGGAGAAATACATCCGTATCGTAGTTCGACGGTCGGTCTTGTAAGCAACTCGCCAAGCGTTCGAAACCCATGCCGGTATCTACGTGTTTGCTCGGTAACGGTTTCAAAACCCCACCTTCCTCTCGGTTGTATTGAATAAACACCAAGTTCCAAATCTCCAAACAGTTCGGATCGTCCATGTTGACTAAACTCGACGCGTCTCTGTTACCAATTCGATCGAAATGGATTTCGGTACAGGGACCGCACGGTCCAGTATCGCCCATCTCCCAAAAGTTATCCGCGCAATCGAAGGGTAGCACTTTCGAGGCTGGGAGAAACTTCAACCAAATATCTCTCGCTTCTAAATCCGGTTCTAAACCTTGCTTTGGATCGCCACCGAAATACGTCGCGTATAATCGATCCGGGTCGATTTTGTACACCTCCGTTAACAACTCCCACGCCATGGAAATGGCGCCTTCTTTAAAGTAATCGCCAAATGACCAGTTCCCGAGCATTTCAAAGAACGTGTGATGATACGTGTCTTTCCCGACGTCGTCTAAATCGTTATGTTTACCTCCGGCGCGAATGCACTTTTGCGAATCCGTGACTCTTTTCAACGTATACAGCGGTGATTTCGGGTCGCACGTGCCTAAAAAGATTGGTTTGAACTGGTTCATGCCGGCGTTGGCAAAGAGTAAAGTCGGATCGTCGTGCGGCACAACTGGCGAAGACGGCACGATCGTGTGCGCGTGCTTGCTTTCAAAAAAAGAAGTGAACGTATTTCGAACTTTCGCCGCGGACCAACTGCAATTTTCGGTTTGATCGATGGGCAAGTTTTTCAGCGCTTTCACTTCGCCTTCCCATCGCATCGGTTCTTGACAACACGTCATCTTCCCGACCGCTTCTAACCATTCCGGCAACGCGTACACCGTTTCCAACCAAAACTTCACCGCCGGATACTCTTCGTTCCACTCGTTCTCAGGAATCAGGTGTAAAAACAAATTCTCGCAACTCGACGCGCCGACGATATCCGCCAACGTAAAGCCTCTCTCTGGGACTAAAAACGCGCCTCTCTTCTCCGCCATCGTTTTCTTCAAGTGCTGTTCTAAACTCGTCAAAAAAGAGCGACATGTTTTCTTCGTCCTCTCCTCGTTTATTTCGTCGTACGCGACACCTCTGGCTTTCCCGATCCCGATGATTGGGTACAACCACCCCGGTCCGCTCGCGTCCAACTGGTTAAAACTATCCATAAAGCCGTCGATTTTCGCTCGCAATTCCGCACCCCCGCTTTCCTTCGGGTATACCATCTCGCCACTCACAGAGCACAAATATCGGCAAATCGCGTTCGATTCAAACACCGCCGTCTCATTCGCGTCGTCGCACACCAGCATCGGCACCTTACCGAACGGGTTCATCTTCAGATACTCTTCCGTTTTGTTCGTTTCCCCCATCGTCACCGGGACGTAGTCCAATCGAATCGAACAATACTTCGCGGTGACTGCAATCCGATGCGAACGAGACGTCGGCCCGTACAGCTTCATTTTTTTCAATTTTAATAAGAACAACAATAAGAATAACTGCACGTTATGTGTGTATATATATCTCAAAGATGCGTGCGATTGCGTGTCCGTTTATAAATAATAAAGAGAGATTACGAACACTTTCTCACACAACAACATCAAGAACAGAAATGAGGCAAGTTTGTGGCCAAAATCAACTCTAAAACGCAAGAATTTTTTCTCATGCACACAAACACATCAAGCCCTATTGAAAACTGGTAAGCAGCGAGCGCTTTCGCGAAAAACGCGACGATACTCATTGAATTCAAATTTTAGTTTTAGAAGCAAAGAGAGGCGATTGCTCTTTAGTAGTAGTATTCGTGTGTGTGTTTTTTTGTGTGTGTCGAAGTAAATATATACGTTATGCGTTAAAAGTCTTAATAGTAAAACTCGTCTCGCGGAGGAGGACGGGTTCGTCTCTCTCTCTCTTTCATTCATTCATTCTCTCTCTCTGTCTCTTTCTCTTTACAAGTGGTAATCCTTCGGGACGTGCTCGATCCACCCTTTGGTATCTTTTAAACGACCTTGTTGGATGCCGGTGAGCTCGTCGTATAACATTTGTCCGGTGGCGCCAATTTTGCCGTCACAAAAGACGGTTTTCTTGCCTCGGTGCGTGACCGAGCCAACCGGGACGACGACGACCGCGGTGCCGGTGCAAAAGCACTCGTCCGCGGACAAGACTTCATCCAAGCCCACTTTTCTTTCCTCGACCGTGTATCCTTTGTCTCTGGCCAATTCGATGATGCTCTTTCTCGTGATGCCGGGTAAAATGGTCCCTTCCAAAGCCGGCGTGGCGATCGTTTTGCCCTTCACCACGAAAAAGTTGCACGAAGACACCTCTTCGATGTATTTGTTCTCTTTGGCGTCTAAATAAATAACGTCCGAAAACCCCTCTTTTTTCGCTTGCAACTGCACTTTCAAAACTGGAGAGTAGTTTCCGACGCATTTCGTGGATCCGGTCCCGCCTGGCGCGGCTCGATGGTAATCCTCTTCGACGATCAAATCGATCGGCGACAACTGACCTCCCTTGAAATACGAAGCAACCGGACTGACGTAAATCAAAAATGTATACGATGGCGCCGGACCTAACCCCAAAATCGCCCCAGTCCCAATCAACAACGGTCGAATGTACAAGGATCCAACCCCAACTGGCGGCACGTAGTCTCTGTTCGCGCTGATAACCTTCTTCACCGCGTCTTCGAAGATGTCCTTCGGTACCGGCGGCATCGACATCCTCCCGGCGCCTTCCGCAAACCTCTTCGCGTTTTCATCCGGACGAAACGTAACGATCTCATCCTCGGGCGTTCGAAAAGCTTTCATGCCTTCAAAGATCCCTTGACCGTAATTCAACACCGCCGCGGATGGTGACACCGAAATGTTTCCGTACGGGTGAATTGACCCAACTTTCCACTGCCCATCGATGGTGCACTCGGCGATATACATGGACTCCGTTTCGGTTAAACCAAAACCAAGTTTCGACCAGTCAATCTCCGGCCTCGTTATCGCGTTGTTCACAGCGAGATTTCCTCTCGTTATTCTCTTCTCTCGTCTTCTTCTATTTAATATTCTGTTCTTCTCGTCGTTGTTGTTACTAAACTTGTTGTTCTGCATTATTGGACTTCGTCTCCCCGCCGCAGAGGACGATGATGATGCCGAAGAAGAGGCGACTACGCTAGAACTATTCGAAACCGTTGGTCGAAAAACCATCGTCGTCATCGTCGAAGATGCGTTGGACGCCATCATTTTTTCTAGGTCTGTCTTTGTCTTCTCTCTCTCTCTCTCTCTCTCTCAACAGGAGCAATACGCTCGTCGGTGTGAAAAGTAAAGTCCTTCTTATCTCTCTCTTCTTCTCTTTCTTTTGCAAGGGGTACTAAACCCTAGACCCTAAACACTTTTCAAGCTTTTTTTCTCTCCGTCTCGTCTCTCTTCCCTCATTGAAACAAACTTTAAACAAAGAAGAAGCGAGATTAAAATGAAGATCGACGAAGTCGCCTCGACGACGAAGAAAGCGCGAGTGGCCACGCACACGCACATCAAGGTATTTAATAATACTCTTTAACGAATTTAACGCCTTTTTGATTGATTGTTATTGTTATTGATTGTTGTTGTTTTAAATAATTCTTTTCATCATCATCGCGTGGCGTCTCACAATCGGTCAATTTTGTTTTGAATCCTTCCCATCATTTTCATCGTCATCGTTCGATTATTTCATCATCGGAGGATGAAACCTTTACTCAAATTAAACGCTCATCATATCACAGGGTCTCGGGCTGAACGAAAAAGGCGCGGCAGTCGCGCAAGCCGCCGGATGGGTCGGCCAAGAATCCGCTCGGGAAGCCTCCGGCGTCGTCGTGGACATGATCAAAGAGAAAAAAATGGCTGGAAGAGCCTTGTTATTTACGGGCGCGCCGGGGACGGGGAAGACGGCATTGGCGCTAGGGATCGCGCAAGAATTAGGGACGAAAGTGCCGTTTTGTCCCATGGTCGGGTCAGAGGTGTATTCGCACGAGGTGAAGAAGACGGAAGTGTTGATGGAGAACTTTCGAAGAGCGATTGGTTTGCGGATTAAAGAGAATAAGGAGGTGTATGAAGGCGAGATTGTGGAAATGACGCCGGAAGAGACGGAGAGCACTTCGGGCGGGTACGGGAAAGTTATCACGAGCGTAGTCGTTGGATTGAAAACGGTGAAAGGGACGAAACAGTTGAAATTAGACCCGTCGATTTACGACGCGATGCAGAAAGAAAAGGTGAAGTTGGGCGACGTGATTTACTTGGAGGCAAACTCGGGGTCGGTGAAACGAGTTGGGAGGTGCGATGCGTACGCTTCGGAGTTCGATTTAGAAGCGGAAGAGTACGTTCCGTTACCGAAAGGCGACGTGCATAAAAGAAAAGAGATTGTGCAGGATGTAACTTTACACGATTTGGACGCCGCCAACGCGAGACCGCAAGGCGGATCCGATATCATTTCAATGATGAGTCAAATAATGAAACCGAAGAAAACAGAGATTACGGAAAAGTTAAGGAGAGAAATCAATAACGTGGTTAACAGATACATCGATAGTGGCATCGCCGAGTTAGTCCCGGGAGTGTTGTTTATCGACGAGGTGCACATGTTGGATCAAGAATGTTTCACGTTTTTGAACAAAGCGTTGGAGTCGCAATTGGCACCGATTGTTATTTTTGCCACCAACAGAGGGGTGTGCCCGGTGAAAGGCTCAGACGGGATGGTGGCACCGCACGGTATTCCGGTAGATTTGTTAGATCGCTTGTTGATTGTTCGAACGATTCCTTACACGAGCGAAGAAAACGTACGGATTTTAGCCGTGCGAGCGGACGTGGAAGAGATTGAGATGGACGAAGCGAGTTTGGCGAGATTAGGCGAGGTTGGCGACGAGACGACTTTAAGACACGCGGCGCAGTTGATGACGCCGGCGGCGGTGATTGCGCAACAAAGCGGGAGAGAGGAGATATCGATTGCGGATTTAGAGGAGTGTCAAAGATTGTTTTTTGATCCGAAGAAGAGCGCTAAGTTATTGCAAGAGCAAGCGGATAAATTTATCACGTATTGATAACTCAATAAAATTGCTTCGCGTTCGTCATCGGTGCAGTAGTCCTAATATTTATTATGTATGTAGTGGTGAAACAAATAAGAAATGTACTAAATGAAAATAATGGGTACTCTACAGTATGGTACACTTGGTTTTATTCGATATTACAAAACGCAAATCGAAGCGCGCGCAGATTTCGTCCTTTTTTCCTTCCCTCTTGTTCTCATTTTATTGAACAGCCGCTGCCGCTGCACGCTTCTTATCAGTGACTACATCCACAAAGGTTTGTTGAGATTGTCCAGTCCCACCCGATCCGCCATCAGATCCTTTCTTTTCGTTCCCGGAATCGTTGTTCCCGGAATCCGTGTTCGTGTTGTTATTATCGTCTCCGTTGTTGGCTTCCTCAAACGTGCCATCGGAATCTCTCTTCGTCATTTGCATGTATGGATATGGCCGCGTTTGCTGCGTCGCCATGGACGTTGGCACGAGCGCGTCACTTGTAAGCGTGGCCGCGGTCGCATCGCGAGCACTTTCGCTGTTAAACTTCATAGAGTTCACCGCACTCTCCACCAACTTGGCTTGTTTCTCCTCCGCGCTCGCGTCGGAAGAGGCGTTTAAGAAGGTTTGGTACCCACTGCCGACGAGTTGCATTTGATCTTCCCACATTCGCTTCGATAGCAAATTCTTCTTCAAGTTATCGACGAGTAAAACGGTCGTTTCTCGATCAATCGGTCGCATATTTTGTAAATTCTCCGCCGCTTCTTCTGCAGAGATGCTATCGTTTTCCAACATTCTCGCAAACGTGGAGTACACGACTTGGAAGTTTGGCGTGTTTTGATTCGCTTTCTTTCTTTGCGCATCGGTCAGCGAATTGTTCTGCGTGGGATTCCAAGCCGAATGTTGCAACTGGTCGCCGCCGTTCACTTGCTGCCCCGCGCCACCTAAGTTCGAGCCGTGTGCAGACTGGTTCGTATTTTGTTGGTGTTGCTGATGAAAGCCTCCCAAACGCGAGGGACCTCCAGAACCGATGCCTTTTTTTCTGTCTGTACCTTTTGAAGTTGGGGTGTTCGGTGCTTTCCTTTTTGATCCTTTTTGCACCTCGTACGTTGCGCCCGTCAAGGAATTTCGAACTTGCTCTTGCATTTCATTCATTTGCTGCGTGATGTATTCGTGCGTCATGCATTGGTGGTTACTCTTAGAACCGCCGCCGCTATTATCGTCCTCGTCACTAATATTATTGTTGTTTATGAAATCTGTCGCAGTCATCATCAACTCTTTATTATGACCGCCGGTTTCTTTGTACGAAGTTGTCGCCGTGCCGTTGTTGCTATCTACTAAACGGTTAATCGCGTCGTCTTCCGCCGAACCGCCACCAGAGGCGTCGTTGCTATTCATGATTTCTCTATTATTCTCGTCGTCGTCGTCTTCATCATCTTCTGCTTCGTCATCGACCATACCCGCAAGTTGATCGTCGCTTCTAAATAAGTCATCCGTCGGCGGTTCGTTTCCGGGATGAAGCAAGGAGGATTTCTGTGTTTTCGTATTCTTCTTCATAGTGTTGGCGTTCTTTTTCGTTCCAGTAGTCTTCGGTTTTGCAGCTTTCTTTTCTTTTTTCGGCGTCGATTGCTTCGCTTTCTTATTACCCTCGTCGCTCGCGTTCGTATTATTATTGTAATTATTACTCTGCGATACTTCTTGCTTCTGCAACTGTTTCTTCGGCGAGAGTTTCTTCGAAGGAGAAGACGGGAGACCAGAGGCGGCTTCTACTAACGACGAACCGTTCTTAGTTGCAGTGGCATCAGCAGTTCCATCGCCTGTTGTTTTCACCGGTACTTCATGTTGCTGCTGCTCATGTACTACTACTTTAGCTGATGGCGGCGGTGCTGGTGGTGGTGGTTTCACCGCTTTGTGCGGATACGGTCGACTCGCCTTCTTCTTCGGCCTCGGCGGCGGCACCGCTTCCCCGGTGCCCAACTTTTCAATCTTCAAGAAATATTTTTGCGCGTGCGAACGGATTTGAATGATCGATTTCGATTTCACGTGCTCTTTGATTTGCTTCCAGTTTCGCTGGTATCTGTGTATTCGAAGACGATACAAAAGAAGAAGAAGAAGAAAAATGTCAGCAATAGTTGTTTTCGCGTTTTCGTCACGACGCCATAATCACAAGGAGAAAGAAGAGACGCGTCATCATCATCCTCGCACGAAAGAAGGAGAAAAGAGAGCAGAAAAACAAAAAAACAAACGCACAGCGCGATAGCCTCCACGAACAGCCCGTGTTCTTCGTCCGTCCAACTTTCTCTGGATTTTGTGATGGTGTATTCTTTCCTCGCTTTAATGTTCACTTCTTCTTGTTCTTCCTTCTCCATCTTGTTAGTGTTAGTATTATTCGTCGTCTCTTCGTCGTTCGTCGTCATCTCTCCTCCCGCTCTCAAATTTGGACGTTTCCTCCTCCGCCTCCGAAAAGATATTCTCGAGATATCTCAAAGCGGGGGGAAAATTCTCTCTCAGAGAGATCTCTTTCAACGACGAGAAAGAAGAAGCGTTGATGCCGACGATCGAAGATGGTCAGATCACAAAGACAGAAGAGAGAAGAAGCTTGAATGAAGGAGATCAGACGGCAGAGAAGGCGGACGACGTGATCAAAGCGGCGCGTTGTTTCTTTTCTGCGCGTCGTCGTCGTAATATAATTTGGTACACAGATTAGACGAAAGAAGAAAGAGCTAAGAGTCAATTGTAATTTAGGGTTTGTGAATTTTTTTTCTTCTTTTGACAAAAAAAAGCCACAGAGACCGTTGGGAGAACATTAAAAAAAGAAGAGGAGGAGGAAGCGGAAGAGAAGTGAAGCGGTGAAGCGGTGAGAAGAAGCATGGCGAATACTACTGCTGGAGGAGCAGCAGCAGAAGAAGAAGATAACAACAACACCGGAATGATGGAATCGACGAAACATCCGACCGCGTTACTCGTGCACGTCGTCTTTAAATGTAGCGCCGTGCTCGTCTATGTCTTTTGCAACTGGTTTTCGGACGATTTCGTCATCATATTCGTCCTTTTGACTCTTTTACTGACGATGGACTTTTGGTGGACGAAGAACGTCTCCGGTCGCTTGTTAGTTGGGTTGAGGTATTGGAACGAAGTCGAAGAACAAAGCGGGGAGAGCAAGTGGCAGTTTGAATCGAGAGACGCGGATGGAATGCGGTTGGTGGATGCGACCGAGAAGCGGATTTTCTGGTGGACGATATACGGCGCGCCGTTGATTTGGGCGTTCTTTTTAACCACGTCGTTGACAAAGTTGAATTTCAACTACGCGTTGGTGTGTTTAATGGCATTGGGGATGTTGTTGACGAATACGATCGGGTACATGAAGTGTTCGAAGGATCAGAGGGAACAGATTAGCGGGTTGGCGCAAAGAGGCGCTCTGAGTTTTTTAACGAGAGGATACTTTTGAGTTTGTAGTAGATATATTTAGTAGTTTTGTCGTAGTAGTGAGCTTGTTCTATGCACACGTAGTGCTCTGCTTTATAGCCGAGACCGAATTTCGGCTGTTTCGTTTCTCTTCGATACCGTTGCCGCAATCGTACCGTGCGGCTCCGATGTGGCAATGTATACGTCGTCGTTGAATTTATGGTCTCCTCCGTTTGGCGTCATCGGTATGAAATGGATGTTTGGTAACGTAAATTTCACGTCTTTCACTTCTTTGATGTTGTTTACGATCGCATCGCCCATATTGTATAACGTCGCTTGCACCGATGGCGAATACACGCCTCTCTGCGCGTCGCCGAAGAACTGGTCTTTGATGTTTTCGAGCACTCGCTGGTAGACTAAATCGTAATCAATGTTGTTGTTGTTACTAGAATTGTTATTACCGAACCATCCTTTCCGTTTACTGGTATCAATTCCTCCTTCCAAGTCGTACGTCCACACGCAATCAATAGCAGTCGCTAAAATCCGTTCATTCGTTTCACCGAGTTTGGTAAACTTGTCCTTGATATATCCTTCGTAGCCGCTTTGCGTCGTTTTCAACACCCGATAATCTTTCAACCCACTCGTTACGGTTGGACGATCCATTCGTTCTCTCATTACGTTCACGAAACACGTGCGTATACCGCTACTAAACGTAAAACCGTGACTGTGCTCGACACCTCCTCTGACTTTAGCCCGCTCCCACGGCGCTTGGTCCACCGTCACCGACACCCCGTCTATGAGCGGATACGTTTCTATAAACGTTCTCGCGAGACGGATGGCGTACTCCTCCATAGACGTGCGCTCTTTACATCTTTGCGCGACCACGTAACACATATTTCTCGTCGTATCCGTGGTCGTCATCCCACCGTTATCTCCGCTCGTGTACGCTTTTTCCATTTCCGGCGATATGAGTCGAACGCACACCTCCCACTCGACGAAATAATGCGCGTTTTCTTTCGCATCTCTCCACGTCCGTCCCAAGCGGACTTTCGATTTCCCGTGCTCGTGTTCGGTTAAAAATCCCATTCTACGATGCTCTCGTTCGTCGGTATATTCAATAAATACTAAAGAAGTCTTCTCAAACAGCAAAAAAAGCGAAACTGCTTTTTATGGTTCTTCGATGCGTCTGTAGAATAACAACAGCGCGAGGAAGCAGCGTGGGATATGCGCGGATAAAAAGATTGATTACTTTGCGGCGTTTCAGAAAATTTTCTGCAGCGTGACTGCTTCTTCTGAAACGACAGACAGACGGACAAAAAAGCTTTCGCGAGAGACGAAAACAAAAAAAAACAGACTTCTCGAGTGATTTCTCAGAGGAGATCTCGTCAGATGCACGAAAGAAAAGTCTCTCTCGGATACTAAAGAAACACACCGAACGCTTTTAGTATCATCATCATCATCATTAATAGTAGTAGTAGTCTATTACACAGTTAAAAAAAAGATAAAGATGGCGGACCAAACGCCGCCGATCCTTTCCGGCACTTTAACCAAGAGAGGCGGGAAAGACTTGTACGGCAAAAACACCTGGCGGTTGAGGCATTTTCAATTACATCTCGCGAGCGAGAAAAAATTCTTTCATCACCAGCAACGGTTTAATGACGAGGAGGAAAAAGACGCGGACGAGGAGGAAGAGAGAAGAGCTTTTAATAAAAAGGAAAAGTCGACGCTGAAGTATTACGCGTCCGAGCCGACGCACTCGAGGCAACAACCGAAAGGCATGTTCGAGGTGACCAGTAAGAGTACCGTTGTGACTTTAGAGGACGAGAAGATTCTCGAGGAACACGGCTTAGGGAGCAAATATTTAGGGAAGAAGTTGTTCGCGTTTTACTCCAAGATGGACGTCTCCGCGAAAGAAATCAATTCAGGAGTTTCGAATTCCGTGGTCGTTTGCGAGTGCGAGAATCAGCAAGTGTTGCAATCGTGGGTGACGGCGCTGAGCGACGCGATTGCGCGAGAGCGGAGTCGGAAAGCGAAGAACGGGGAGAAGGACGGAAACGGTAGCGACGACGAGAGCGATACGGAAGTCGACGCGAACGGGAGGAAAAGGAAAAGTGGTGGAGAGAAGAAGAATTCGTTGCAAAGACACCAGACGAAACACGCGAGAAGGAGCTTCTTTAAAGGCGCGCTGGAGAGAGCGGGGTTGACGGGACCGTTGGGGGGCGTCGGGGTGCCCACGCACTTGGAGGCGGTGTGGGAGCAAATCGCGTTCGTGGACGTCATGGCGGACGACGCGCTCGGGTTTGACGAACGGTTAATGCGCATACGAGATGAGAAAATGGCAGTTAGAGAAACGCTAGAAACTATGAGCGATTCGTGCTCGACAATTTCGAGAGCTTTGGGAAGTTTGCAATTTCCGATGTCGGTTCCGGAAACAAACGCGATTATGGAAGTCAGAAGATCGTTGGATGATTTGACCTTGTTATGTCGGCAAATCCCCGCAGGAACGCAAGATAACAACGCGTTTACTGCGTTTTTGTCCGTCTTTATCGATAGAGTGCGTTCGATGCGTCCGGGTGCTTTATTAATGTTCCCGGGTGGGTGGTCCACGCAAAACGACGGGAAGAGTCGCGCGCTGATTTACACCTTGCAACGACTGCAAGGCTCCTTTGTGTTTTCCGTGACCAACACGGGCGATGGATTAGAGTATCATCCCGTGAAAGCGGATCCGTCCTCGGATGGATTTTTATACGGGTTGACGACGCAATTGACGGAAATTCCAATGGATATGTGTTTAGATTCTTCCACTTGGGCTCTGTTACTTAGACCGATTGTCCATCCGCAGAAAACGGCTGAGATTGCAAAAGACCAAATTTACGCCAAAGTGTTGCCAATGTTGAACGGTCGTCCGTTATTCGCATCGGTTGGTGCCACGCCGCTTCGGACGGTTCAGTTTGCACCAAAGCCAGCCGGTGGCGATTTATCGTTTTCCTTGTGCGCGTTAGAAGCTGCGAGGTGCGCGTTGTGCTCTTTAGGATGCCCGCCAAAACGAGCAAACGCGTTAGTCGAGGTTGGCGTGAGACACGTCATGTTAGAAGAAGCCTTGCGGAACGTTTCTGAAATTTCGCTTCTGAATACTTCCGCGTGCGTAGCTCTAGAAACTGCGTGTAAAACTTTAGCTCGAGTTGCGACGCCGTACGCGGAAAAATTAGCCAAGGTGGAACGAGAAAATGGAGGGCAAAACGCAGACGCGAGCAACGTCGGACCGGTGCCTCCGGAAATCCTCGCGAGGATTTTGAAGTGCGTGGAAGCGACAAGACTGAGAGCTGCAAACGCCCGAAGGCCGACGTTACTTCCGCCACCGTTAGCCTCACCGATAGCGCCTAGAGATGCGAGCAACATGCAGTTGTTCGGTAAAATTATGCTCGAAGGCGGGACGAATTTACTCGCCGGCGACGCCAAGCCGCCGCCGATTATTCGTCCGGTCGAGTTGTCCATGGTTCCAGATATAGTCACTAGCGTAGAAGAAGCCGCACTAGCCATGCGAAAAGCAGCACACTGTTGCTCCATATTGGCTAACCAAGCCGATTTGACTACGAATTCGTATTCGCACAGAGTTGCGTTGTTGGTGCATTTGTTCGTGCACGTTTTGCCTTGTCCGATGCCGTTGACGCACAAAGACAGAGAGACTCACTGCTTTTGGCGGTCGGCGAGACCAAAGTACGAGACGCAATTAGAGCTCGCCCGGTCTTTGAATTTATGTTTACGACATTTCGCCACGGCGTCGATGTCAGTTTCCGCCACGCGATCGTTTGACGCCAACCGATTGTTGACGTTGTCGTGCATGGCGGCGATTACCGACGCGACGTTGAGAATGAAACCGTGCGATTTCCCGAGCGTTTTTTGCGAGCATTACGACGGCGTCAACGAAGGCCCGACGACTCTATTTGGGTTTGATACCGGTCCATTTGCAGTGGAGGCGGAGTATTTACGATTTCACTGCCCGGAAAGAATGACAAAATTGACGAAAGTTTTAGATTACTTCCATTCGCTCACCGAGTCCGTTCAATCCTCGCACACTTTGTTTCGATGGGAAGACGATCAACAAGGCATGACTTTCGGCCCGGGAGAGGCTCGATTATTAGACCAAGTTGCTTTAGCGATCGGCTACGAACGGTCGCCGGATGCCTTGTCGAATTACTTTTCTTGCGAAAACAGAGACATGGCGGATCATTACCCGGAACTCGTGGCGTTGCGAGACTCTGTTTTCATGTTCAAAGCGTTGATGGCACCGACGAGCGATTCGCTCCCGGACTTGCGTCGATGGACGTTTCAAGATTCTCAACTGAATTGGAAGATTGAGCGCGACGAAAGATCCGGAGCGTATAACCTCAATGTCACCGCTTTCGATCGTCAAATGCGAGTTGCGCCTTGGGCGCGAGAGTTACGCATGGTCGCCGATAAAGATGTCGACCCGAAAACAGGGAAAAAGAAGAGGATATATGGGTTTCGCTCTGTCTTCGGAGGTGGTTTTTTAGCTAAATCCATCGGCGATAAACGGCCGCGATGTCCACCGTCCGGAGGGAATCCGTCTAATTTAGTCGGCATGCGAATCGATACGGAGGAGGACGTTTTGCATCTGCAAACGTTGCCGACGTTTGACGATTTGCTCAAACCAAGCGAAACGGAACTTTTGTTGACGTACTTGACTGCGCCAATGGTCCGCGTTCCGTTATCTTTGAGACTATTTGCGGACGCAACCAGGTGTCGTGCGTTATCATCGCACGAAATCCAACAAGTTTTAGATGCGGTTTTGTTTGAGCCTGGTCCGTGGCAACCGCCCGGGTTGGTCTTTGTCCCCCAAGAGATTCCTGCGAGCACGAGACAGCATATGGCGACACCGTGTGGGGTTTTATTCCACGAGCTCTCCCACGCGCCGGCGCCTTTAATCGATGCTGCGGAAGAGTTATTGGCTTTAAGTTTAGAACTCGATACCGGCAGGCACGACGCTCCAGCCGTCCCGGGCGTTTTGTTTTCCACGCGAGCCTTGACTCGAATGCTCGCGTTTATCACGACGCTGATGGAGCAAGAACACATCGAAGATCCAAAGATGAGAACGAGAGGCGTTCAGCCACCACCGAAATCGAAAAAATCACTAGAAAATGCAAAAGAAAGAGTTAGCAAAGTAATTTCCGCGCGCGTTCGTCCAGTTATTCGACGCTGGTTGAACCGGGCGGCAAAATGTGGCGCCGTGCGCGCTGCGTGCGCGTTGCACGCGCATTTAGCGTACACGTATTATTGGACAAAACCTGAAGACTATGACTTGGAAGCAGCGACGACGCTGTTTACTGCGCAGGCATACATATTTGTTAACCATGTTTTCTTGGACACTCCGGACGGTTCCGAATCTATGGATAGAAAACTCGCGAAAGATACCGGAGAAAACTTGATGGATTTAGGATTCCCTCCGAACGAGATTTTCGATTTGTTCCAACGACAACGAAAAAATATGCTCGCGTGGGCGAAAGGAAACGAAAAAGAATGCAACGATGTCATGAACGGCATCGTCATAGCGTTGACGACGCGTGAGAGCAGTTCGTCGGTGCCGTCTGCGCAGCAGGAGGCTACGGACGCTTCTGCACATGACAGAGGATGGCGGTTGTCTGGCGAAGGCCGGTTCGTGGCGCACCCGAAAGACGAAACTACCGAGGAGTGGCAAAGGAAAACGGAGAATACTAAAAACGTTCTGTTGGAAGAGTATGGCGAACACTATGGGGAATGGTTATTGGCGACGACGACGCAAAACGCAGAGATGGAGGTGAATTGTCAACTCGGCGAGTTCACGGTCCGACGAAACCGTTTGCGGCCGCTCGAAAACGCCGTTCGAGAATTGCCCGATTTTGTGGCCGCATTAGATTCAGTGTTGAGAGAACGGAACGAAGAGTTTCGACAGAGGCTGTTGAAAGACGACGACGACGTGGACGAGGACGATTCGTTCACACGTTTACTCGCCGCTTCAAACTCCAAGTCCATCATCGCCACAGTTTTGAAGAACACGGACGAGATTGGTAAAAAAACGGGAGACGGAAAATCACCGTTCGCTGAATTCGACGCCTCGGACGAGGTTGTTCACTGCGCGGAAGTTCGCAACACAGAACATCGTAAGTGGCTCAGGTTGGTTGGTTTGCGTCACGATATCGAAATTTGGGATCCGGATCCTCGTGTGCCGACGCACAACTTTACCCGTCCGTACGCTACGAATGCCAGCGCGGGCGCGAAAGTCATGAACGTTTTGAGCGTGGTAGGTCTTGGTTCCGGATCGGGTTTGACGGAGAAAGAACGGTGGATTATGGACCGATTAGAGCCGATTATCCATGGTCCCGCAGCGGCTTTCTTAAAAGGCGTTGAGTTGTTCCTTCCGTCCGAAACGTTCAAAGGACCGATTGCTACCTTGCGAGGTGTCGGCGCGCCGGATGTGGTCGCGCCCGAGGTACAAAAGTCCTCCTGGTGGTGGGGCAAAGCCACAAAAGTTCCGAAAACATCGGTCGCGGACGAAGAAAATGCGAATAAACTGCTCACCGAAGTTGTCGTCGTGCGAGATCCACCGTTGGTACAGGTCTTTCGCGTCGAGTCTTTCGGTAGACGCTGGAGAAGAGCGTTGGTGTTTGCCTCCAACGCCTCGTGGTGTCTCGCGGATGTCGACCCAGACGGTGAGCCGAGTTTGAAGGACCCGAACGAAAGATTTTTACTGTCTGCAGTTCGATTAGGTTCTCGGGTGCAATCTTTAGTCGTAACGAGACACATTTCAAGTAAGCTCGGACGCCAAGCATTTGTTCCTGAACGACACTTGCGAGGGATAATCCCGCAAGCGTTGTTGCAAGATTACTCGTTTTGGCGATCAGAAGTTACCGGAGATTTGTACGGCACTGCTCGACCGACAGCTAAACACCCTCGAACAATCATTTACGTCCAAATAGAAGGTGCTAAAGGTGCCACGACGCCACCAGCGGAGGAAGACCCGACGGTCAGCGCGCTCGACTCCGTTTTTAGCGGCTCCGCGAGCACTTCTAAATCCGGTTTATTCGTTGATGACGCGCGAGGTATCGTTCATAGAATCCCAATGCCGACGAAAGACGCGAGTGATTTTGATTTCGATCCACAAAGCATGCCAGAAGGAACGCTTGTTTTAGTCGATTTGTTGTACGCCGCGGCTGGACACACCTCTTCCGTGGAAGAGATGGAAGGTGAGAACGATGACGTGTCGAATTTACTGAGCCCGCGCGCGGAGTCGAACGAAACGCGACAGAATCCGTTGAAAGCGTTGGCAAGATCGATTGCTGCCGTAGAAGGGTTGGCACACGCGCTCGTTTGGGTCGATAGAAATACCGGTAGCGGAGCTGGTGGCTCAAAGAACAACAACGCGAGTGAATACATTCCCGTGCGAAGAGTTGAACTCCCTCGATTAGGTATTTCCTTTCACGCCGTGAAAGATACGACGGCGAGTTCACAAACGCGGTTAGAGTGCGAAGAACACGCGGGTTTATTTTTAGCTTCCGCAAGAACTCCAATGTTAGATCGCTTATTATCTGGTTTACCACACGCTATGCTGTTAGAAGCTCGTGACGGACAGCTCGCGGTTTTGTTACCCGCCGGTGCTGCGCCGAGGCGTGCGGCGATTGACGCTGTCGCAAAACTCGGCGCAAGTAAGGGTTTAGGCGCAGACGTCATCGTCGATCGTTGGGATATCGCGTGGCACGACGCTGTCGGTGACTCGAAACATTATGTATACACGGTTCACGCTTCGCACGCGCATCTAGTATGCGATTCCTTAGCATCGGCGTTGTATTTGTGCACCATGCGATTCCTGGCTCGAAGATACGACGACGTGAAAAAACTCGTCGATTTACTCTTGTGCGAGAACGATCCTACGAGCGAAGAAGCGCAATTATGGGACGCATTAGGTCTGGCCGCCATCGAGGATCCGAATCCAGATGCGTGCGCGGCTAGAATTAAAATTCTACGCGCCGCTAAAGGCACCGCCGCGATGGATCGTTTAGCCGGCTTAGGTTTCAATGAATCCGTCGAGTGTTTGAAGTACGTCCAAAATTGGCGTGCGATAAGTGCCAACGTCCGATTAACCGCGGAAGAAGAACTAGATGTTGTAGACCAAACGACCGCGAGTGCCCGAGTCACGGAAGCGCAACGAGCGAGTCTCCGAACTCGAAGAAAGAACAGAGATGAGAAAACGCTCGAGGAAATCATCGCTTCAGATCCGTTGTTGTTGAATCGAGCCAGTTACTTGCGTTTGCTCGTTCATCACGAACGCAAATTGTTAATGAACGATCAACTGAACAACAGTTTAGGACAAACGCAAGGATTTCCTCTCTTTTACCCGCCAATACCGGAACACAGCGAATTCGATTCTATCGAAGATTTCTCCGTGTTCGACGATGCCATCACCGGTGACGGTCCGCTTGGAAAACTCGCCGGGTGGACATCGAGCTATTCACGACCGGACGATGTTTCTGTCAACGGCAGTAACGGCCTAAACGCTGTCAATAAATGGATTGAAAGCGGTTCTTTGGCCTTACAAAAAGAACACGGGTTCCCTTTACTCTTTGAGTTGCTCACGAGCACGGTGCAATTGCGCGTATTACCGGGCGACGACCCGCATCGGTGGGGTAGGGCTTTGTTACGATTCGTTCCGAAACAACAGAGCGAGAAAGCTGGCACTTTAATGTCCATTTTACGCGTGTTAGCGGCAAATGCAGACATTGCGAGGGAGTGTCCGCGCGCAGAAGAGCGGACGTTAGGCGTCAAACTCTCCGCCATGTTTACGCAAGACGGCGCCGTCGGGCAACTCTTGAAACGTGTGAAACCGTATTTGAAAGAAAATCGAGACCGTTTACCGTCGCAAATGAATTACATTGGCGATCGCTACGCGTCACCACCAGCCTGTGAAATGGTAATCGACGCGTGGTATCAAACGTTACTGAACGGTTCGAAGTGGGCGTTACCTAGATTTGCTTCGGCGACGTTGCGACAACGTAAATACCCGCTCGAGAACGATCCGCAAGTATTGCAAAAGTACGGCGCGAACAATCTCGCAACCGTCGATTTGAATTATTTAAGCTCGCAGCCGTTAGCGGTTATCGATTTAGCGTCAATAATAGTGCCTGTCGAGGACGATCGCGCGGGAGATGCGATCCAAGGTTGCTTGGAAAATGGTTCCGGAGGGTTACCATTTGACATGTCGAGACACCCTTCGTCGGCGACGCCAATCGCGAAACAAACCTTGACAAGATTACGGCAAGATTTAAAATCGAGTGCGGATAGGATTGCAAAGCAGAAACAGGAACCTGTGAATGTCGCAACGAACGAGCTCACGTTAAATGGATTCACATCTTTCGATTGCGAGCAAATTGCCATCGAAGCAGCAGCGTCCAAGGCTGGTCAAGCGTCGATCAACGCGCGAGCGGTATTGCGCTCGATACTTGAAAAGTTGGCCAAACAGGTTGCGCTCGATCGCGCCGCAGCTTCAGAGGCTGCCATGGTCGCTACGGCAACCGCAAACGGCCTGGATAGATCAGCCACTGTCCGTTTCGAAATGCTTCGACTGGGTTTGCAAAGGCGCTCGGGCGCGTGGGCCGAAGCGACGTACGACGATTTACTGGAAGCGATGGCGTGCGAACACGGCGAGAAGAATTTGTTGAAAATCACCCCGGGGGTAACTTCAGACAAGGTGAAACAAGCGTTGCATTTAACCGCACAAGCGTTGTTGCTAACCGCAAGAGCCGCGCAAGGTGCAAAATGTGCTGCCGCTGCGGCAGATACGTTATTAGCATTATCAAAGTGCGCTAAAACCGTCGAACGTGATGGGAAAGCATCGTTAGCTTTGGATTTAGGTTTACGCGCGAGAGGTTTGGCGAAGATGTTGTGCGAGAAGAGATCGTACTTTAAAAAGAGTGTGGTGGCGAACCGCGAGCAACAGCAGAAGCAAGCTGTCGCAGACGAACTTGATCCGTTCGCGGAAAGTCCGGCAACGCCATCGCCGACGTATTTAACGTACGATCCCCGATTGTTAATGTTTGAGTTTTCGCTGGCGATTATTTTGCGTCAGCGACAAGTTCAACTGACGAAACAATTTGTTCAATCCGCTGAGCGAGGTGGCGGTGAGTGCGCGCAAATGCTCATGGGTGAAGGTAAAACGACCGTCGTGTGTCCATTACTTGGATATTTACTCGCAACGGATACACGAATGGTATGTCAGGTCGTGCCGCACGCTTTACTTGAGTTTTCGCGAGGAACTTTACGCAAATCCTATTCAGGCGTTATTCGGAGATCAGTGGTTACTCTAAAATTTGATCGATACACGACGTTGAGCGATGGGAAGTTGCTCGATGCTATGCGCAAAGCTAGAGACGAACGAGCTATTGTGATCACTTCGCCAACGGCGTTGAAATCACTCGCCTTGAAGTTTCTCGAGGCGTTACACTTGCTTGATCAATCGCACGTTGCGTTTGAAGAATCGAGAATGAACTCAAGTATTTTGAAACAATCAAAAGATATCGTCACAAAAATGTTTGGTGTAAGAAGAGGCAAATCGAGGTCCGAGCGCGTCGCCGATGCCGGAGCTTTATCGGAAGAGGAACTCGAGGCATTGCGAAAAGAGGCATTTTGCGCGTCTGAAATTTTTCAAATCTTCCACCAAGGTTTGCTCATTTTAGACGAAGTCGATTTGATTTTGCACCCGTTGAAATCCGAATTGCATTGGCCGTTAGGGCAAAGAATCCCGCTAGATTTTTGTCAATCAAGGATTGGTGATGGATTGCGCTGGAAACTTCCATTTTTCTTATTGGACGCGGTATTTTCGTTGTCCAACGAGACAAATGGATTTATGCCTTCCACGAAAGAAGCGCAAGGCTCGCAAGAAGCGACGGAGATTTTGAAGCTAATTCATACTCGTATAACGGATGCAATTAAGGAGAAAGCAGTACAAGCGGTGCCGCACGTGTGCGTGTTGGATCGAAAATGGTACCATCAGTCGCTGCGACCGCTCCTGGCGAGATGGATTTCGGTATGGTTAAGAGCGCACGGTGCGTTAAGAAACATGGACGATGAAACTTCCATTGCATTTTTACTACGAGGCGACAGAAGCGCTTCGACGCAGTTACAACGCGAAGCCGAAGATGAAGGCGTGAAGATGGCGAACCTCGCGCGAGACTGGTTGAACGCGTTACTCCCTCACGTCTTGTCCAAAATCAACCGAGTTACGTTTGGTCTGCTCACGTTACACGACGTGAAAAATTTGGAAGAATGGACGCAGGCGTCGGTACCTTTATCTCGAAGACTGTTAGCGGTCCCATTTGTCGGTAAAGATATTCCTTCGAGAACGAATGAGTTTTCGCACCCAGACGTGGTCATCGGCTTGACAATTGCGGCGTATCGCATCGAAGGTTTGCGCAGATCCGATTTTAAGATTGTTTTAAAAGCCATGCTCGAGCAGTTTTCGAACGAAGCTGGCGCGCAGCAAAAGCGACCGAGTTCGCTTAAGTGGGCGTATTGGGTTCGGTTAGCCGGCAAATCCGTGAGAGGCGAGGCGAGAGCTAAAGCGCAACTAGAGGCGAGGCGCAAATCTGCGCATCAAGGTACGCACTCACATCTGAACGTCGGCAAAGTTTCCGGGTTTGACGCGTTACTCGCGGACATTTCAAACGTGGAATTGAATCAGTCTTTAGATGCTTCTTTCCAATCTTCACCTTCGTGGTTGAACGACGAAAACGAAACGTGGCCGTTAAATCTCGTGGATATGCGTGACCATGAACAGGTTGAAGAATTGTATCAACTCTTGAGATTGGTGCCGGAAGTCATTGAAACGTATTTAGATACTTTCGTGTTCCCGGAAACGGCGAAGCATCAGGGCATGAAACTTTCCGCCACTGGACAAGAGCTCGGTGGTGACGTTTTGTTCCCCGTGCGTTTAGGTTTCTCGGGAACTCCAGCGGATTTACTCCCGTCCGAGTTGGGCGCTCCGAAATTTGAGCTTGGCACAGACGCGAAAGTACTGGCCACTTTAAGTGACCGAACCGTGGTTTCCTGTAACGACATGTCATCGGACTGGACCGTTGATAATATATTGAAAACCATCGCAACCGCAGAGCCACCTTTGCACGCGTTGATCGATGCTGGCGCTTTAATTACCGGTAAAAGTAATCGCGCGGTGGCGAAATTCTTATTAGAAAACGGATTAGAATGGGCAGAAGGATGCGTGTTTCTCGACGAAAATGACGCACAAATGATTTTGATGCGTCGCGGACCATGGGAAGTGATTCCTTTAGCGCGGGTTGCCGCTATGCCGTATTCCAAACGCTTTTCATTTTACGACCAGGTGCACACGACTGGGATGGATATCAAACAAGCTGCAGCGTCGCGAGCGGCGTTGACATTAGGTAAAGATATGACTTTGCGAGATTACGCTCAAGGCGCGTGGCGTATGCGTGGATTAGGAAATGGACAAACTCTGGAGTTGATCATCACTCCCGAAGTATCCAAACTCGTTGCCACGGAAGTTGCGATTGGTGAAGGCCGATTGCCACAAACGCGCATCGCAGAATTGCAATCCATGACGGACGACGAAGCAGAGAGAATGCGATTACGAGACGTCTTAGCGTGGCTTACCATCAACACTATGCGCGCAGAAAATGTACAAGCCGGTTTATTAGCTGAACAAAGAGCCGCAAATGTCTGGAGGAAACACGCCTATCGGCTCTTGTTGGAAAGAAACATGACAGTTGGTTCCCATAAATGTACCGATGAAACGCAAAAGTGCCTCGATGTGTTTCGAGAACGCGTGACGTTCATCGTCCAAAACGCAATTCCTGAAAAAATGTCAGCGTCAAGACGTCTCGCACAGTTGTGCAGACAATACGAACACATCATCATGCACAACGAAAAGGCGAAGGAACATCTGCGAAATATTGTCGCCGATGTCACGCGCATGGAGGCGGCAACGTTGGAAGCAAAACAACGTGTCGCCATGGCAGCCGCGAACAACGACGGTTCCGAAGCCGCTGGTGATCTCGGCTTCGACGGTGCCAATGTCGATAGAGTTTTGCAATCCGAACAAGTTCAAGAAAACGAGCAAGAACAAGAAACCGAACAAGAACAAGAGCAAG
The DNA here is from genome assembly GCF_002220235.1 of Bathycoccus prasinos. Lineage (NCBI taxonomy): Eukaryota > Viridiplantae > Chlorophyta > Mamiellophyceae > Mamiellales > Bathycoccaceae > Bathycoccus > Bathycoccus prasinos. Next base: position 816,850 of record NC_024001.1, read on the forward strand.
AGAAGGAGGAAGAAAAGATGGAAGAAATCATCGAAGAATCCGCGGCGGTTGTGAAATACTCTCGAGATGACGAGACGCAAATCGCTTGGAAGTTGGACGATCTCGCCGAGCCGCAGCGGTTACCGTTTTACAAAATGCAAACGTTCAAGGTGTACCAACCAGGAATGAAATTAAAACACACCGATCCGCTACCGTTTCCAGATTACTGTTGGTTGAGTAAGAATTACTTCAAACCTGGATGGGCGTTGAACGCGCATCGACGATTGAAGAATTCCATCATCGTGATGGATCTTATTCCGGATTTAGACGAATTAGCGAGCGATTTAACGAAAGGCTCTTCGAGTACCGGTCAACAAAACCGTTTGTCGATGGCACAAGAGGACGCTTTACGAGCCGCCTTCTCGATGTTTGATGGTGGCGGCACCGGCGCTCTGAACGAGAGAGAGCTGAAGGATGTCTTGAGAGCAATCGATGCCGTCGTTGATGACGACGAAGTTCGTTTGACCGAACTGGCGAAAGAAGTAGCCCATGACGCTGCAAAACTTGGATTGCCTTCCTCTGGCGCGGGCGTTACGTTTGAAGAGTTGAAAAGAGTCATCCGTCAAAAGAATATTTACGCGTTGCAAAACGGCCGATATTACGTTGGCGTTTCCTTAGCGGAAGCGGAATCGATTCGCGTCGCCATGCACTTTTCCGATTGCGACGAACGATCGAATGGCGATATCGTCAAGTTTAAGAACGTGCAAGTTGCGTTGCGCATTGCTGGTGGAACCTTGTTGGAAGGGTCGAGGAGATACGCACCGGCTGGCGTGTTCCAAGGGGCAACGGCGGAACAATGCTTCCGATTTCTCGATTCGCAACTCGATTTCGAAGAAAGAGAAGTTTCTCTACTTCTCCGCGCTTTACAGGAAGCACCGTGCGATAAGCGCGCAGCTTTCTTCGATGCCGTTCGAAACTGCAGACGCCGTCCGAGGATTCCGTGGCAAGAAACGCCATTGGCGAAAGCTTTGACGACGGCAGACGAGTTTCATTTACTCGCGAGTCGCGCGCTTACTGCACGTGTACGCGCGCAATTGAAGAGGAAGCGCATGCGTTTATTAGATTGTTTCCGAGCGTTTGACGTGGAACGAGCTGGTTCATTATCATACGAATCCTTATACGGCGGTTTGTCTTGGTTAGGCGTGGAGTTATCACCGACGCAAATGTTGGATTTGGCGAAACGAGTCAACGTTTCGGGTACCGGCGTCGTCTCTAGAGAAGAGTTTGAAATCGCTTTTGGACCGGACGATGATTGGCAGAAGGAGTGGGAAGAAGAAGATCGCGTGAATGCTGTTGGAGGTGGTCATAAATACCATCAAAATGCGAATGGCAACACAAGCATGAACAACATGATGATGGAGTCTCAATTCCCATCCAACCGAGACGTGATTCCAGCGTCTTCAAATAACAGCATCGACGATTTACTCGGTGGCGCCGGTCCACCACTCCCCAGATACGATCAACAGCCGGTTTCTCACCAACAGAAGAAAAAAGTTGTGAATACAACTGCAAACGTATCCATTGACGACGGTACCGGTTTAGGCGATTGGGCGTCCATGGGCATGGCGGCGACGTTGCCAGACATTGCTCCAAAGAAACCGGCGCCGGTGGCGACGAAATTATCCGGACACGTTCCGTCTCGAGACGACCCGTTTGGATTGGGGAGTAAGAAAGCTGGTGTTACTGCTGCAACACATTCTGCTGCGCCTCCACAACCGGAAATGCTCGCCTTTGAAGATTGGCTTTCCGGCGACGTGAGCAACTCGCTTTCGCAAAACCTGCGCAACTCGACCACTGCGACTGGCGATTTGATGGGGGGCTCAAACACCATGCGCAATAATCAAGCGTCCGGAGCGGCAGCCATTGAAGATGCTCGTGCAAACATCTCGGCAAAATCTTTGCATAAAGAATCTGACCGAGAAAAGATGCGCAAAGATGCCGCTTCAGATGCAAAGCTTACACGCGATGTCGTTCGTAACTTTGCAGTTTCTTTGGTTCATCACAAAAATTTCACTCGCAGTTGGAGTTCGGAAGGTACTGGGAGTCGAAAATTTGGCACGACTTGGTTTCCAACGGGCGTAGTTGCCGCGTTTCCGTCGAGTTCAGACGTGTCTAAGTTGTCTAAGAAGGAGCGTATAAACGTTGGGTATTTTGCCTCCTCCAGTCGAGGCGGACCAGCCGCGGATGGGGCGTTCGCGTTCGAAGTTAATGACGGCAGCGCGTTCGCGCTCACGGGTTCGCAAAATATGCCAAGAATGATTGAGCGCTTATTTCCTTTACCGGTTCGCTTTAGACAGATTTTTGCGCAACAGTGGAAATCATCGGGGTTGTTTGCCTGGTTACCGATAGCCCCGCCCGGTCATATCGCTTTAGGCATGGTGTTCACAAGCAGCGCGGAAGCGCCTTCGATTGCGAAAACGAACGTCCGGTGCGTCCCGGAAATATGGTGCGAACGTCCGTCAGTCGCGCCTAAAATGGTATGGAGTAACGAAGGGAGTGGCGGTGCACCGTGTTCAATTTGGCGAGTAAACTCGTTGGGTATGTGCTACGCGAAAGTCGGGTTCGATGCTCCACGACCGGAAGAATTGTGGGATATAAAGCGCGGGAATTTAATTCCCGCCGAAGCGTTTAATAGCATTCGGGTTGACGTCAACCAAAACTCGAACTTGCACAATTACAAGACTTCGTACGGAGGGACAGGGATATCCTCGGATTCTCCCGGAGCACCTTCGAGGACTGTTGCGAGAAGTAGTACAGGTCAAGCAAGACAAACTGGATATAGACCGAATCAAGATCATGGTCGTGGCGGGTACGGCGCGTCTTCATTGATTTGATGTGATAAATTTTAATCGATTATAAATATTAAACATCATTCATTCATTCATATTCTTACTGCACTCGAGCTTCTTATATTATCAGAACCTTTTTGACTAAGCTTTGCTCTTCTTTCTTTTCTACTTCGAGGTTTCTTTCACATCACTCACACACACATAAATAAAATTTTCGTAAAGCGAATGCCAGCGCATTATCATTCGCCTCGAGGGAAACAATGGGTTATACAACTCTTTTACTTCTCCACTTCTCAGAGGATAAAAATGTATTAGATATTACGCGGCGACAAAATGCCTCGGATGCCAGATTTACCAGACTGAACCGTGCCCGGCGAATTCATCGTCTTGCCCTGTTGGCGCACGCCGGCGTTGGTTGGCGAATAGTGGGCAAACTGTTCCTTAGCGTGCGCGATGCCGGCTTCCATCTCTTGCGCGGCCTTCACTGAATCCGAGGAAATTTGCATCTCACGATCCGCGGCGGTTCTAAATGACGTTCCATTTCTGGCCGCTTGCGCTGCCGCGACCGTTGCCGGCGAGGCTCCAGAGTGCACCTCGAGTTGCGAGTGAATGCTCGCAAACTTCGATTGGATGTGTTCCATTTGTTCCAACTCAGCTTCTAACTTTTGTTGTCTCTCTTCCAAAGCCAAGCGGACGTTCTTCACGTTAAATACCAAATCCAAGTTGACGTCGAACGCGTCTTCCATTTCGTTTCTTAAATGGTGCGAGAAGTCGTTCAACAACGGCATCAAGAAGAAGCAGTTGAATTTCAACTCCACAGATTGGACGACATACGTGCGAATGCCCGAATAGATTTGACGAACCAACAAATCGACAACATCTAACGTCACCTCCTTCATGTTACGGTTCCACAAGGTGTTCTCGACCAAATCCATCAACTTTTGATCTTTTGGATTTACTTTGGCCAAGTCTCTCGAAGAGGACGAGGACATGCCCGAGGTCGCGCCCCCGTACGAGTTCTTCTCGTCCACTCTCGCGTCCGGGTGCAACACCGATCGTAAGCCAGACTTGTTCCCGGAGTGCAACGACCATGTGACAAAGTTCGTGGTGGAGAGTAAATCCTCTCGGCACTTTTCTTGGCACTCTTTTACGCGTTGGTCCACAAACTTGGCAAACGAGGAGCCAATTTTCTTCAAAAAGACTTCGTGTCCGCTTAAAATTCGTCCTTCTTTTTGTAACAAGTACATGGCAACAGGTAACATGCGTCGAGCGATGTGCGCCAAACGGAAACCTAACTGGTGCACGAAAGGTTCAAAAGTATCTTTGGCTCGACTGACGGCAATAACACACGCGGTTCGGGTATAGTTGACCCCATCGTGAACTTCATCCACGCCGCACGCGTTGATGATATCTTCTCTGGAAACTTGCGGGCACTGCACTTCGCCGACGATTTGGCGGAACTCTTCCAAAGCTCTGTGGTATTGCGCACCACCGAATAATCGCATTTCTGCGTTCGGAATCGGGTTTTCGCTGTTCACCGGGCGACCGTCGTTGGAGACAAACGCGCCGCCTCGGATGTGCTCATGCGACAACGTCTCGCCAAACACTCTCGGAGGCGCCGCGAGCGTACCTCTCAACAACTCTGGAATCTTTTCCAAAAAGTGTTGGTAAAACTGTCTCCCTTTCTCTTTCAACTTGTCTTGGTTCATGTCCGCGAGTTCGCCGACGGTTTCTTCCAACTTGTTCGAGGCGTGACGATGTTCTCTCTCGAGCACAGGCACAATCGTCGGGACGTTGTCCAAGTATCTTTGTTGCAACAAACGTTCGAGGAAGTGTCTCAACTGGGACAAACCCGAACGAGCTCGTTCGCTCGGTTCTAATCTTCTGTCCAATCGTCTTTCCAACTCGACGATATCAGCTTGCTCGCGTTGGACAACCGCCTCTCTGAAGTGGTCGTTCGAGCGAAACATGGAGTCTCGGGACAAACCAACTCTCCCGCTTGGCACGGACGTAAAGAACGGACCACCCCCTAACATAGCAGGTGAATCCAACAAGTGCCTCGGTGGATGCATGAACATCTCCACATCCGCGGCTCTCGCAAACTGTGGGATTCTCGTATCAAACTTGGTCGAAACGACAACGGTTCGGCGCAAATCTGGGTCGCACTCCATAACTGCCTTTCTCGTCGTCGCGTTCGACCAATCCGAGTTGTCTTCCAAGCACAAGATGATGTAATCTGGGTTTTGCATTTTCGCACGAACCAAGTTCTCGACCATTCTCGATTGTTGTTGCATGCCGTTGAACTTTCTCCCCGGCGCGGCCGAGATCAACCCCGGCGTATCGATGATCGTCAAGTTTGGACAATATTTATATTCAATCTTCACGACGATATCTTTCGCCCAAAACGAATTCTCTTGTTCCAATCTCGCGTTTTCGCTCTCAATGAACGCTTGTAACTCCGGCAAGGATAATTCCTCCTCTTTACCCAACGTGTCGTCTTTGACCAAATAGCATCGAGGCTCCACGCAGTTGTGGTTGTACTTCATGTTGATGGCAATCGGTCGTCTGGTTTTCGTCCCGCCTCCGACGTGGTTAAACTGGAAACCCATCAACGCTTCCACCAACGCACTCTTACCGTCCGTTTGGTGACCAACGACTAACACCGCCGGGGAATCGAACGGCTTATCGAATTCTTGCGCCAACGTGTGCAACTGCGAGTACGCCTCGTACAACTTTTCGTTGGACGGATCGAAAAACGCCGGCGCGCCGCTCGAGTTCTTTTGCGGGTTCCAGTACGTGCTTTTGCGCAAGTCTTCCGCGTTTGAAGAATTGTTGCGATTACCACCGCTACCTTTCGCGGAGGCGGCGCGCATTTGAGGCGCAGATGGAGCGTTTATGAAGTTGTCCGTTTCGTCAGCCTGTTTGTTTTTAGGAATAATTTTTCTGGTCAGCCCCCTTTGGATTTCTCATAAAAATTTCAAAATTTTTGAGCAAAAAAGCAGCTCTTTTTTTCTCTTTGGGAGAGAACGACGAGATACAAAAAAGAAAGAAACAGCCAAGGAACAACTCTGAATGATCGATGCGTCCCGGAAAAAGAAAGGAAGACGAAGAGAGACACCAACAAAGGTTTTATCGCTCTTTCGCGAACGATGATGATGACGACGAGACAGTTTGAGTCGTAGTTCCTCACGCGCTGTTGCTCTCTCTGCTCTCTTTCTTGCGCATAAAATTCAAAAAATTCTAAACGGACAAAAAATGTGTCCGTTGTTCTTCATCCCGAACATTAAAAGCACAAAAGAGAGCCAAAGAAAGAGAAAGAAAGAAAGAACCAAAACCTACCCCATACGCGCTCGCGGCCATGTTCACGGCCGAAGACAGCGGTGCCATCGAGCCGGGAGATAATCCTCCGGTTGCTTTTTTCACCCAGCTGTCGGACGTGTTTCGAGACATGTTTTGTTTTTGTGTCTCGTTCTTTTGACGGCGAAACAACACAAGAGAGGAGGGGATGACCTGGCATTAATTTAATTTTTGAAACCCTAGATATTAACATCAGAATTCCTTCAAACCAAACAAACGCAACTTTATTAGTAACTCTTTGGTTGGATAACGCTGTAACGCTTTTGCCATTGGTTTACACGCATAGTAATTACTATATAATAATTAATAATCGCAGCACATTTAATACGAAGAAGAACGATTTAAAAAGTTATTATGTTTGCTGCTCAACAATCGATGAGTGCGCGCGCGACGTTCCTTACTCGTCGTCGTTTTTGCGATGGTGGTAATGATGGACAAACACAACGAAAGACGAGGGTACCGACCAAATCCGTAAGAGCGAGAGGATTGATGAAAGTTTCCGCCATGGCGGCGGCAAACTACGATTACGATCTCATTATTATTGGTGCGGGCGTTGGTGGTCACGGCGCGGCGATTCACGCCGCCGAGTGTGGTCTCAAAACCGCGATCGTCGAAGGCGACGTGATGGGTGGGACCTGCGTCAACCGAGGGTGCGTGCCGTCGAAAGCGTTGTTAGCGGCGGCGGGGAGAGTGAGAGATATGAAAAACGCGGACCACTTGAAACATCTCGGCATTACCGTCGATAACGTTTCCTTTGATCGCCAAGGCATCGCGGACCACGCGGAAGATTTGGTGCAAACAATTCGAGGGAACTTGACGCGCTCGATGGAAGGCGTCGGAGTGGACATCTTAACCGGTAACGCCGGTTTTGTGGATAATCACACGATTTCTTACGGCGGAGCGCCAGGAACGATTACTGGCGGTAAGAAAACCGCGAAGCACATTATCATCGCGACCGGGTCGAAGCCGTTCGTTCCGCCTGGCATTGAGATTGATAACAAAACCGTGTTTACTTCGGACGCCGGTTTGAAATTGGATTGGTTGCCGCCGTGGGTGGCGATTATCGGGAGTGGTTACATCGGATTAGAGTTTTCGGACGTGTACACCGCGTTAGGATCGGACGTCACCTTTATTGAGGCCATGCCGATGATCATGCCTGGTTTTGACAGAGAGATTGCCAAGCTGGCGGAGAGAGTTTTGATTAGCCCGAGAAACATCGACTACGTGACGAACAAATTCGCGACGAAAGTCACGCCGGGTATTCCGGGTGAAAAACCCGTCACGATTGAATTAACCGACGCGACGACGAAGGAAGTCGTCGATGTTATGGAAGTGGACGCGTGCATGGTCGCCACCGGTCGCTCCCCATACACCGCGGGGTTGAACTTGGATAATTTGAAAGTCGAGACGCAAAGAGGATTCGTCCCGACCAATGAAAAGTGCCAAGTGTTGGACACGGACGGGAACGTCATCGAAGGTGTTTGGTGCATCGGTGACGCGAACGGTAAGCTGATGTTGGCGCACGCCGCGAGTACTCAAGGTATTTCGTGCGTCGAAAACATGGTTGGTAGAGAAAACGTCGTCAACCACGAGGCGATTCCAGCCGCGTGCTTTACTCATCCGGAAGTCTCCTTCGTCGGTTTGACCGAAGAGCAAGCGAAAGAAAGAGCAGAGAAAGAAGGTTTCACAATTGCCACGTGCAAGACGTCGTTCAAGGCGAACTCGAAGGCGTTGGCAGAGAAAGAGGCTGAAGGTATGGCCAAATTGATTTACGATCCGAAAACTGGGAAGATGTACGGCGCGTGGATCTTTGGTTTACACGCCGCGGATTTAGTGCACGAAATCTCCAACGCGATTAACAACGAGCAAACGTTGTACGACTTGAAGTTTACCACCAAGGCGCACCCGACGTTGTCGGAAGTCGTGGAAGAGTTGTACCGAGGCGCGCACTTGGAAGGAGGCATGCCGAGCCAAAAGCTTGCTCCGGCTCGTTAAAAGGTTTACGATTTGATTTGATCATTTGGATTTGCTTAAACTTTTTATAATACTTGGTACTACTAAACGACTACATTACTACTACTACTATTATTATTACTACTCGACTGGAATATGAACAATTCACTAATAGAAGTCGGATAACTTCTCCTGTAACTTTTCAATGTCACCACCTAAATCGACGTCCATGGCTTCCATCGCCACCCGTATGGTTTTCGTCTTCCCGCTCTTCGAGTTCTTCCCCGGTAAGTTATCCACCCCGGCTTCTCCGAAATACGTCGGCCACAACGCCTTACCCGCGTCGGTATCCACGAGCCATTCGTAAATATCTTTCGCTCGTTCTTTCAAATCGTCATCAAACTCGTATTCGAAATCGGTGAACCTCGCGAACGACTCTATGGCTGCCCCTGACGGTTGACATTTAAACTCGAACATTTTCTCAAAACACGACGCCACGTCTGCGAATGACTTCTCCTTAATTCTCGCGTCTATAATCGCCACGAACCAGTTCGCGGTCACGATTCCATCCAAGCTCGTCTCCTTCTCCGACTCTTTAGTCTCCTTCTTCACGAAATCGATGATTTGTTCGCACAATTCCCACTTGTTCGCTCTCCCGCACCCGACTAAAATCGCTTTATACCCGTCCAACGTCATCGAGCGTTTGACTTTGTTCAAGAACAAATGCGCCGGCACGTTTTGATCGTTCGATTTAAACAGATACAAAAGCACTTCCGAGAGAAACTTCTCGTCTAAATCTTTCTTGCCGACCGTAAACGTCGTCTCTTCCCCGATTTCTTTGCTCACGTCGTTCCATTTTTTTCTCGCTTCTTTCGAGACGTTTTTTTCCCACTCTTCGTAATCGTCGTTCACATCATCTTCAACCAAAATCTCCGCTTCCACGGGGAACGACTTCGACGCTTTTCCCTTCGAGGCTTTTGTTTGCGAGGAAGAGGAGGCGTTATCAGCAGCATTAGCAGCAGGGAAGGAGAATAAAACGTCGTCGATTTCGTTTCGTTTGTTTTTGAAACTAATACTACCGTTGTTGTTGTAATTCTTCTTCTCTTTTTCTTCTTCTTCTTCTTTAGCGCTGTGTTCGGAGGAGGAGGAATAAAAGACGAAGGATTCTCGCCGAAATCGACGAGACGTTGGTCGTTGTCCTCGCCGAAACGACGTCGACTTTTGAAGAAGAAGCGCGCGAGACGAAGAAGAAGAAGCGACACGATTACGACCACAACACCAACTTAAATGCGTCATCTTTAATTGAAGAGAAAAACAAGCGAGAAAGCGAGAAATCATCTGTCTTGCAGCACAAATAAAAACGACAGAGAGACAAAAAAAAAGCAAAAAAAACGGTTGCAACATGGTTGTTTTGGTCTCTCCGTTATAAATAATTCTTTTGATACGATGGATGCTCTCGTTGACTGTGTCGTCTCTTAATCTGCGGGTGGTTCGAAGATGACGACGCGCTTTCCTCCTCCTCTTCCGTTTCCTCCCAGGACTCCAAAAACGCGCCTTCTCCTTCTCCTCTCTCTCCTCTTTTTTTTCGCGGGAGGATCGAAATCGGTATTCTCGTCGTCGTCGTCCGATGATGATGATGATGATGATCTTCTTCGTCAGCATCATCGCAACGTCCGAGATACAGCGCTTTCGCTGCTCGTGAACGACCGCGACGTGACGGAGACGGACAGGTACGACAAAAGCGCTCGCACGAGTTTCTTCTTCTAGACTTCCTCTTCTTCTTTCCACGTCGTATTCGACCTCTTTGAGCTGACCAAGAACAAAACGTATTCACTTTTTCTTTCTTTCTGAAAACAGTTACGTGTATACCACGTTGGCGATGCCGGAAACTGCGCACTCGGTGACTTCGTTCGAACCGGTCGCAGATATGGCCGTCGTGCACCACATGCTCTTGTTCGGATGCCGAGAACGAGAAGCGTCCAAAACGTTAAAAAAAGTCCGAGTCGGCGGGATGTTTTCTTCTTCTTCTTCTTCTACGAACGGCGGCGAAGGAGAACCGAGAGGCGCGGTGTGCGCGAACGAGGACGAGCAGGAGGCAGTTTTGTTCGCGTGGGGGAAGAACGCGGCGCCTTTGCACATGCCGCAAAACGTCGGGTTCCGCATCGGCGGCGGCGAGGCGAAGAATACGTTTAATAGCTTAGTACTGGAGGTGCATTATTTAGATCCGAATGGTGCTGTAGATAGTAGTAACAACAGAAACGGGAAGAGTGGGGTTATCGTGCACGCGAGGAAAGGATTTCCGATCTCCTCGGCGGCGACGTTGGTGTGGGCGACTGGATTTCATTTGCCGCCCGGGAAAGAGGAAGTTAAGGTAGAGGCGACATGCGTGTACGACCAGCCGAGAGCATTGAAAGCTTTTGGGTTTCGAGTGCACACGCACGAGTTAGGGAGGAGGGTGACTCTTGAGCGAATGGTCGGTGGCGCTGGCAGAACAGGAAATCTCGAGAGACGGGGTAAAGGCGTTTTGCTTTTAGAACGGGACCCGCAGTTGCCGCAAGAATTCGAGCAAATCGCGGAGAAGAAATTAATCATCGCTCCAGGCGATGTTTTGAGAACGACGTGTTACTTTAACACCATGTCGAGGACAGCGGTAACAAAAGCCGGGTGGGGGCACACGAACGAGATGTGCAATTTATATCTCATGGTACACTCGGACGAGCCGGCGAGTTTGTCGTGCATGAGCAAAGGAGGCGCGCCGTTCGATATTTCCATCGGTACCGGATCGTCGGGAACACAGTCGTTCATAGGAACGAGACCTTTCGCGACGGATTTAAAGATATCTAAATCTAATCCGCCGTTGACGGTAAAGATGAACGTTCGCGATAAAGAGACGTTTAGGATTGGTCAAGTCGGCGGCGTGGTCGTCGAACCGGGTGGAGAGTTCGCGTGGGTCTTTCACAGAGGTCCGAAAGTTGTTTGGGACGAATACAGCTTCGACGTTGAAACGAACGAGTACGTAGGCTCGAAAACGCCAATCGATGTCGAAACAATTCTCAGAATTCATTTAGTCACCGGCGCGATTGATCGAAAATTTGGCAAAGATAAACACTTCATGCCGCACGGCATTTCCTTATCGCCGGACGCAAAAGAAGTTTGGGTGACAGATTGTGGCTTGCACCAGGTCATCACGTACGATGCGGTCACCGGTAAAATGTTGAATGAGTTTGGAACGGCTATGCAACCGTTTCGGAAAATGCCCAATTCGGAAGGACAACATCACGGCGCGCAAGGCTTTTGCAAACCAACTGCGGTGGAAATTTTAGCTGATGGGTCGTTTTTTGTCGCGGACGGATATTGCAATCACCGCGTTGCCATATACAACGACAAACACGTGTACGTGGGCGATACTATCGTGCGAGACGAAATGCAATTAAACGTACCACACGCGTTAGCGATATCGATGGATGGTACCGAACTCGCCGTCGCGGATCGAGAGAATTATCGCGTCATGCTTTTCGACATAGTCGTCGACGCTGAAGGTGGAGGTGAAGTTTCTCTCAAGGAAAGAGCAAAAATCGATGTTCGCGAATATGGATTACCGTACGGACTGAGCGCTGTCAAAGCGAACGATAAGCAACTGGCTGGTTATTACATCATGACTTGGAATCGAAAAATCAACGAGCAATCGACGGTGAAAATTTTATCTGCGTGGCCCATGGACCTTGGTAACCCTCGAGAAGATATCGTCGACGGTAACGCTATTTTCGACATTGCGAGTTTCGATATCGAAGGCGGCGCAGAGTACACGCAATATCCGCACGGCATTTCTGCATGGTCCGGCGCGGAAACAACCAAAACGTCGCGAAGTCAATATTATGGGAAGAATGGCGGCTCGCTCCTTCGAAGAAACGGCATCGACATCCTCATCGGTTATACTCGTGACTTGATCGATACAAGCGAATCGAACCTAATAGAATGGTTTTTAGGCGTTGCCGTCGACGACGCCGAATCGACGGAAAACCGCGCTTTAGTCGATTTCGTAAACGTTTCGGAATCGAACGACGCGTACGCCACCGATCTCGCGTTCATCGCGGTATTGATGCTCTTTTCATTCTTCATCTTCCACGCGACGTTAGCCGGATTCAATCGAGTCGTTTCCGTGGATAAGTCAAATTAGATTATATACATACACACACACACACAGAGAGAGAGAGAGAGAGCATATATAGAGCATAGAGTTGTAGTAGGTACTAGTACACGTAGAGAGAATTTAGAAGTATTTTTGTTTACTTTTTATGAGCGAGTAATCAGTTTTTGCTTCAAATTTAAACTCTGACAGAAAGAAGAAGAAGAAGAAGAAGAAGAAGAAGACAAAGAAGAAGCGATCACACGATGCGCCCTTCTTTCCTCCTCGCATTCCTCCTCCTCGTCTTCGTCGAATTCGCGCGTACCGGAGAAGCGTTGAACGGCGGCGATCGCGCCGGCGCCTTCATCGGTTGGCACGGCGAAATCAGTCGCCCGGCGCGAACGGGTTTTGGCGCTTTGAATACTCAGCGAGATGACGACGAGAACGACCATCAATCCACACGAGTGAAGCACCCGTCCATTACGTTTGAAACTTTAGTCATGAAAGACCACAAACCGAAACCGTCGCATCACGCGTCGTCTATTTGTGAGATTTCTTCAGGGCAGTTTCTCGTGAGTTGGTTTGCGGGGCAGTTCGAGAGCAAACCGGACGTTGGTATTTACACCGCGCGATATCAAAACGGGAAATGGAGCGCACCAGAGTTGGTCGTGCACCCGAAAGGCGTTCCTACGTGGAACCCGGTGTTGTTTAAAAGGTCGAATGGGGATTTATTTTTGTTTTATAAGCACGGACGAACGCCGGCAAATTGGAAAGGGTATTACGTGAAATCGAGAGACGGAGGGAACACGTGGTCTTCGTCCGTGGCGATGCCGAACGGGATTGTCGGTCCGGCGAAGAATAAACCGTTAGAGTTGGACGATGGTACCATTTTATTGCCGAGTAGTCGAGAGTTTGGCGCGAGAGGGAAAGATTGGGAGATTGTAGTTGAGGCGATGACGATGGAGGACGAGTTCAAGACGTACGCGAAGTTCGCGGTGAGCGAAAAAGGCGGAGGGGCGAGCGTGCAACAGAGAGTGATTCAGCCGGTGTTTTGGAAGCAAAGCATGCTCGCAGGAGACGCGGCGAACGGCATACGGATGATGGCCAGGAGTAGGAGTAGTTATGCGGTAGCCGCGGTCGGAGATAGCACCGGACGAATTTGGACCGACGCGGTATTTTCGCAAATACCGTGTCCGAATACCGGTTTCGATGTCGTAAAATTGCGAGACGGACGATTGTTGATTGTGTATAATCACTCGTTCAAACACGCCATCGCGGGACGAGGCGTGTTAGCGTTAGCGGTGTCACACGACGACGGGGACACGTGGGAACGCGTCATGCGTTTAGAAGATAGCGGAGGGCGATTGTTAGAGTTTAGTTACCCGGCGATTATACAAGCGAGCGACGGGATGGTACACGTAACGTATACGTGGAGGCGTGCAAATATCAAGCACGTGATCATAGATCCTTCAAAGATTCCAACGGCACGCGACGGGAAGAAGCAAGGATCGAACGGTGAGATCATGTTCGGTGGGTTTGAAAAGTTACCGAAATCAATCACTCGAGAAATAGTTTGATGAAATATTATCCATATACTTCTTCTTTTTTTGCGCAAACCAAAACCATGGCATGAAAAAAGACCAGTTTCATGCAAGAGGAATTTTGAGCTTTTTTGGCTTCCCTCTCCAAAAAAGCAGATAAAGTTGCCAAGCCGTCGCCATTACAATCACACACAGTACTACTTTACTACGTAAAATAAAATAAACATGTCTTTCACTCTCAGTTGCTCCACTACCGTTCGCGTGAACGCCACCATGGCGAAATCTAGCTTGAAGGTGCGTCTGATAAATGTCGCGCGCGGTGTTGCTCGCGCGCTTTAGAAATTCCTCTTTTTTTTCGCATTTGCGCGTCGTCGTCGAGGTGGTCACGAGCCGGCTGGATTCGCGTAATCTGTCGATGATTTTAGGTGGTTGCGGACGTGAATCGGCGCGCAGACCGCGAAAATCACTCGCCGTGGATGTTTTTACGTCCAAGTCGCGCGACCTGTGCGAGAGTGTGCCGTTCCAACGCGTCTCTTCATCCCGTTTTACGAAATTCTAACCCTCAAATTGAGAGAGAGAGGTTTTTGGGAGGAGGAGAGAGAAAAAAACTTAGCCAAAAGCTGGGGTGGTTTTTCTTGGGGTGTTTTTTTGTTTTCCGCGCGCGCACGTGCACACATTTTTCTCTCGTCTTTCTTCAACTTTATGTAGTAGCATTTTCAATGGACCCCTGCATGTGCTGACCTTTATATTTCATTCTCTTTCACTCCGATATACCGCGTCGTTTAAAACAGGCTAAGCCGACGAGAGGTGCCAGAATCGCCTTGAAATCTGCCAAGACGGACGAAATCATTGAATCGATGAAAACGCTCACCCTCATGGAAGCCTCGGAACTCGTCGCCCAAATCGAAGAAACGTTCGGCGTCGACGCCTCCGCGCCGGCGGGCGGCGGTATGGTCATGGCGGCTGGCGCGGCCGCTGGTGGTGGTGAAGCGGCCGAAGCGAAGACGGAGTTTGACTTGGTTATCACTGAAGTCGCCGCGGACAAGAGAATCGCGTGCATTAAGGTTGTCAGAGGCTTGTCCGAACTCGGCTTGAAGGAAGCGAAGGACGCCGTGACCAACTTGCCGTTCACTTTGTTGGAAGGTAAGAAGAAGGAAGATTGCGAGGCGGCGCAAAAGACTTTGGAAGAGGCTGGCGCTAAATCCGAATTGAAGTAATTCTTTACTCCGTAACGAGAGAATTACATTCAATTTAATTTAGACCATGTTTATTATTTCGTCGCGCACTCGCTTTCGAGAGTTTGAAGAGAAAGGAGAAGAGCGTGGATGGGAGAGTGGCTTTCCGGCGCTTTCTCGCTTCGCTCGTTAAATCTCTAAAACTCGACAAACGTTTGAAGAGAGAGAGAGAGAGACGTGTAATTTGCTTTGATTCTTAGTCCTACCTTAGTCTCTATATATAACTATAAATATAACCTTTTACTATATACTACCTCTACTTCTACAACGAATCTCTTTAATCTATGATACTATCTCTCTTCTCTCGTTCTCGCCGCTCAAAGAGACAAGAAAGACGCTTTAATTTCCAACAACTCCTCTCTCGCGTCGTTGATCGTTTGTATACAATTTTCCAATCCTACAGTCGTTTCTTTCATCGCGTTTTCAAACTCAATCTTTGTTGGCTCCGGAGCTTCTTCGCAGCACTTCCTTTGCCCTTCGTACGCGTCGTTCTTCTCGCCGTCGACGTACGTCGCCCACGACGGCTTCAACGCCGAAGCCGACGAGGCGTTTTCTTTCTCCTCTTCTCGTTCCTCCCGCTCTTCTTCCTCTTCCACGTACCCGTCCTGTTGCCACGACCAATTCTTCATCTCGTAGTGAGTCTTCAACGCCATCTCCACCGTCGTCAGTCGTAACTTCTCCTTCTCTTGTTCTTGAACCGATTTTAAGAGCTGAAAACACACTCGCTTTTCGTCCTCTTCTTCTTTTTCTTCTTCTTCTTCTTCTCGAGCGAGATATTGCAAAACGTGCTTCAACTTCCCGTTCAGCTCGTTCATGTCCGAAGCAAACGCGGCTAACGATTTCTCGTATTCCACAAAAGCGACGGACGACGACGACTCTCCTCGCTCTCCTCGGCGTACACGTTCTAAAACGTCCCCGTGAGCACGTTTCACTCGAGAGTACATCTCCGCTCGAGATTCGAAAGCACGCAAAGCGATATCGATGGCTTCGGACACGGACGAAACGCACGTTGTTCCATCTTCTTCTTCTTCTTCATAGGAGGAGAGAGATGGAGGAACGTTCGTTTCGTGTCGGTGTTTCAGAGTCGTCCACTCTTCTTCTTTTTCTTCTTCTTCTTCTTCTGCGGTCATCGTCGTTTTTAGTGCGCGAGAGAGAATTCTCTGTTGCCGTCTCTTCGTTTTGTGATGAGATGTTTGAGAAAATTTTCTTCGCGAGAAAAGAAGTTTTTCAAAAAATTCTTTCAACTGACGCACGCACACACACACACACACACACACACACATCGTCGTCGTCGTAATAATACTAATAATACTAATAATACTAATAATAATGGCACCGAGAACGCCTTCGTCGGTCCATCCTCCCGCGAATGATGATGTGAACGAGCGAGCTGTGCGAAAAGTTGAGCTGAGTAAATATCACTTACAATTCCAAGCTGAAATGCGGAACAGCGTAATGCGAACGAACAGCGTAATGCGGGACATAGAAATGGACAGGTTGCGTCACCAAGAAAGAATGAAAGCACGAGATATTGAGCACGCGCGAAAGTTGAAAGAAGATTTGGATTGGCACGAGCAAAATATGAAGAAAGACCGATCGGAAAAAGAACAAAAGATGGAGTTGGAACGAGAAATGTTAAAATTGAAAAGAGAACAGCTGGAATTTGAACGAGAACAACTGGCGTTTGAACTAGAACGAGATCGAAAGAGGAGTAAAACGAATTAACAGCATGGATGTTCAGGAAGATTATGACATCGGCGACAACGAGGAAGGGTATACTACTGATAACGAGAAGTTCGCTTTACTCGCAGACGAGGACATCGAGCGGTCGATTAAGCCCAATTTTTATCAGCGGTGTCGAGAGATTCGCAAAAGTAACCAGGACGTTTTGAATCGAATGAGAAGCGTTTACGTGGATCATGCGTTCGTACAGGAGACCATAGAGAAACTCGGAGGAGAGCAGACTTTGCCTGTTGTCTTTGCGAATTTGCGGTGCGGCGCGTGGTATACGGATTTACGGAAAGCAAAAACGTGCACATTCAAATCCATCGACGGACATAACTTAAATCACCAATTTTCGCAAAGTCGGTTGAATACGCACGTTTTGTTAGAAGCGAGTCGAGATGGATCAGCATCTAAAGTCATCATAGTGGACGCGACGAAGAGTAAAACGAAACGGTTTCCAGACGCTTTGGCCAAGACTGTTCCGATATGGTGTGCGACTATTAATCGAGCGTGCGAAGTGATTGTAAAAAACGCTCGGATTGAAAAAGATGAATTTCCGGATTTCTTGAGCGAAAACGAATTACACGCGATTGAGACGAAAATGGCGTCGTTCGTGGAGACATTTTTGAGCGTGGTTCCCGAGACACACTTCGCGGAGATTAAAGAAGGTTTGGAAAAGTCTGGACCGCTTCACTGTGAGTACGTTTGTAGGAACAATTTGGAGAATATCGTCGTGAGAAGTCGGGAAAAAAAGAAGGCGACGGTTTTGTATCTTCTGAGCGCCTCGATGCCGCTGACGAAATCCGGAGAGAGATGTAAATTCGAACTAGGTAATAAGACGATATCGTACAACTACTTTCCGGGTGCCGCAGACGACGAGGAAACGTGGGCTTTCGATTTAACACCGAAGCAGTTCCAACGACACATGGAGAAGTTTGTTTCGTGCGAAAGCTCAAAAGCGTGCGAACGTTTAATCAGAGAAGTGATACAAACGGGCAGCGAGGATGACATGGACGGGAATGAAAATGAGGATGTGTTTATATCCTTAAAAGATGCTTTAGACTCAAATGTATACGTTGGAACGTTTCAAGCGCTTCTCAATGGGAACGCGAGAGAGGAGGATGTTCACGCGGTTTTATACGTTGGTTCAAAACACTCGCCCAATTTTTCAGTCAAGCGCGAAGACACGAAGGACTATTTACACGTGCCTTTAAAGTTTGCTAAGCAGAAAAGAGGTGATATAGAAGAAAAATTACCGATATGCGTGGAGTTTTTGATGAAACATGCAACCACAGAAGGTAAAAATACAGGCGTTTTCGTGTGTTGCGACGATGCGAAAGATCTCTCGATTGCAGTCATCGCTGCGTTTCAGTTGGTCAAGAACAAAGCACACTTACCGGTAGACTTTACGAAAGAAACAGTCAGAAAAGTTCTACTGCTGATCGCGACTCAACATTCGATTGCTAATCCTTGTCAAGGCACTGTGAAGCAAGTGTATGCGTACGTGATGACGCTGATAAAACAAACAACGATAAGTGCACATAGAAGAATAGAACCACGTGAGGAAATATAATGAATTAGAATAGTACATACATACATAGTAATATCGCAGTTTTCTCTGTCTAAACGCAAAGTCTGTACGTCACATACCTCCCCGCGGTTTCACTCGGTCTAATAATTCTCACGACTTGCCCTCTACGCATCCCATAATATCTCGCCACGGGGTCGTGCAATTGAATCCTCGGCAACTGTGTCTCTCTCACTTTATATCTTTCCAACAACGTCTTCTTCTCCTCATCGGTTAGCAAAACATGTTTGGGAACTAAAATATGGTCGGTAATATTCACCAATAACTCCGTCTCTTGAAAAGTTTCGATGATGAACTTTTGTTGCTGCACCTCCAACAGCGACTGCTTCGCGAACGGCGTCAAGGAGCTTCTAATCACGATAATCGCTCGCATAACGTTCTCCTCTCGCATTCTCTTCGCGTAATCTTTAATCATCTTCACCCCGACTTTCTCTTCCTCCGGGAAAAACACGAATATGTTTTCCGACGGATCGTCTCTTTTCGGAACCATAATAGTTAAATGCTCTCTCGACACTTCCCCGAATTCCTCCAAAAACGAATCCTTGTCTCGTTCCAACTCTTTTTGGGAAACTAAATACCCGCGAGAGGCGAGCATTTTAGAGACGGTTTTCCGTATTCTAAACAGTTTCGTTTTGCTATCTTGTTGTATCATTTTTGCTTATTTGCTTATTTGTTTATTTGTTTATTTGTTGTTGTTGTTGTTGTTGTTCTTATTGTGTGTATTCGCCGCTAGCCGTCAATTTTACAATCTCACGACTCTGTTCTTCTCGCTCTGAATACTATTTCTATCTCAAACTCTCTTTGGAAAAGAAATTTGCCCTCTTTTCTTTCGTATTCGACAGCTGCTCGATGACGATCGCTTTTATACCGCGAGTAGTGTAAGCGTGTGTGTGTGTTCTTACGCGTCGTGCAAAATTGAATGACGATCGGGAGTCGTTTTTAATGGCGAGGAAGAAGAGCCCGAGGCAGCAGCGAAAAAGTACACACGAAAACAAAAGGAAAAAAATGAAACGCGCAAGCGCAACGTACACACATTAATAGGCGTTCTACGTAAATTACGCGCTTCTACATGTCTAAAGTTCTACACATCTATCTATTTCCTGATTCTACGCGAAACGAACGCTCTCTTTCTTTTTCATTTCGCCAACGGGAGCGTTCACTCGTAACTTTTCCATGGCTTTTGCGACCACTTGACTCGCGCTTTGTTGAAAGCGCTTGCTCTCGGTTTTCGGTAAAACAAAGTCTTGAACAGAGAGGTTGTGCTGCTGCTTTTCCGGGTCGTCGTTTTGATTATCGAGTAAAGTATTCTCCGTGGCGCGTTTGACGACGTCTCGTGTGGCGGCTAGAGCGAAAACGCCGGCGGAGCGACACTGCTCGTCGACGCCGCGAGCGTTTTCGATTCTAGCGATGGAGGTGATTTTCTCAATCGCGGCAAAGAGTTTGGACGTTTTCGTTTCGTGACGTTCTGCTCTGTCACTATCGTCGTCCTCCTGATTGTGACATTCTTGTAACAAGAGCATCAATTCTTCCTTAGCCATGATATCTGGCACAACCATTAACGCTCTCGCGCACGCTACCAACGCGCTCGACCGGACGCTCGGATTGCAGTGCTTCAACAAAAACGAGTCGTGTTTGGTGAGCGTCGCGAGCGTTGCCAACGAAGTATTAAAGGAGTTGACGGCGTTTTGTGTCCGGCAGCAACATTCGCCGATGCAATCCAACATTGCGGATAAAACTATAGCTTCGCTACCTATGGAGGAAGATAAATCGGCCATTTTTTCTAGCTGGGATGATAACGAAACCAATAACGGGGCGACGATTGTCGGACCTATGAGCGCCGAACGAGTTCTATGACCGATTCGCCCGATACCTCTGTTTTGGTTTTCCAAAGCTTTCGGAGCGAACACGCGCGTTTTACCGCTCGTTGCAGCAATCGCTGATTTTTCGCTTTCTCCTGGCTCGAGAGAAGCGCTCGATGATGGAGGAGGCAATGCCGATAACGTCTTCGCGGCTTGCGCGATGCAACTCAAAACCTCCAGTTTATGACTCGAATCGCAACTCGTTCCATCGAACGCATGACCAATGGCTGTTGGAATAGACTCTTCCGGAGCGTTTTCAAACAATCTCGTTAAACCGTTCATGCGCGATATTTCGAGCGCTTTCACCGAAGGCGTCGGTGGATTCGCGTGTAATAGCGCAATTGAAAACTGACCAGCTACGGAAAAGAGTTCATCTGGGACGGTTTCAAACATTTCTGCTAATGCATACACGGCACCTTCCTGTGCGTCTGCTAAATCTGCATCGGCAATGTGTTGGGAAGGTTTGACGCGCCGCAAAGCGTTCAAAGCTTCGCGCAAAGTTCGCGGTTTTGGAAGCTGTTTTAAATGCCGCTTCAAATTCTTCGCGTTCGAATTCTTCTGCGTGAGCTCGTCGTCATCATCTGAGTCGATATCGTACGCTCGAAACTCTTCATCGTCCTCTTCAGAGTCGTCCTCTTCATCTTGCTCGTCTACTTCTTCGATATCGATGCTTGGTCCTTTCTCTCTTTTGCTTTCCCCTTCGACAGTTTCCGCCTCGTAAAAAGAAGATGGTAACACTTTCGACGCGTCGTATTCACCAAGTGTCACTTTCACGTTTGATTCCCACTCGGCTTCGTTCGCGCTTCGATATCCATCGTCGTCGTCGTCGTCGTCCTCGCCTTCATCTGGATCGAGAAGGTCGGTATCGCCATCTACCGGTGCGTTTAAATCCAACATCGTTGGATTTTCTGTGTTCATGGCCAACGAAAATTGTTTGGCGATTCGCGACGCGTGCGCGCGATTTTGTGCTGAGGACGATTCTAATCGAGACGATATGCCGTCGACAATGTAAGACGTCATCGTCGTGCCATCGTTGAATTTTCCACTTTCGATGCCGTTGACGAACTTTTCCCACGAAGCGCCGGAAGATTGCGATAGGATTAATGTCGCGTTTATAATAGCCGCCACGTGGCCCTTCGCTTTCGCTGAACTCCCGACGACAAACTCTTTCGACGCCCATATCTCGCACGCGCTCACTATAATCGCGTGTTTGAAGTCTTCAACGCTCACATTTTCCGATGCGATTGCTCCGGCTTCGTCTCCGTTTTTTTCATCAGCGAGATAATCTGTGGGTAAAGGATTAACAATCAACAGACGAAGCAGCGACGGGAGTACATTCCTTGGACACCCTTTTCGAAGTAGCAACTCCTCCCCCATGAAGTATCTGGTCGTTTCGCACTTCCAAAATCTCAGCTTTAACATTTGACGAAGCACGCGTTCGCAGTCGCGACTGGCGCTTGTGTATTTTTTCCTCCCGAAAACGTCAACAACAACGCTTTCGATTACTTTGCAACACGCCCGCGTATCTGATATCGAGTCTAATACGCGCGCTAGACTCTCATCCTTTTGATCAACGAACTTTTTTCCATCTTGTTCTTCCCGTTCTTCTTCTCTAAAATGAACAAAAGCAATCGCATTCGCGCACTTATCCGCGTATCCTCTTCTAGACAAAATTTGTAAACACGTCGACGCGAGAACAATGCTTCTACTTGCGTTCTTATCACTGTTATGCATTTCTCTATCGCGCACTCCCTTCCGATGCGGTAACAGACAACATCCCCTGGCAAACATTTCCACCGCTCCAATCTCTCGTTCTTTTTCTTTTTGATGCTCTTCTAAAACTAGACGCTCGTACAAGCGTTTCTTCAAGATTAAATCGGCGCGTTCGCACGCGTTTAAAAGCGTCCGCATTTCCTCCGAAGCGCGCTCTAGATCGCAATAGTACTTCTGGGCGTTCGTTTCGTTCGTAACTTCTTCACTATCCCGTAAAAATTCACCCGTCTCGAAGAACGACGTCGCCGGCGCGTCGGACGTCGTCGAGCTACATTCCATCTCTACGCACTCCTTGAACATTTCCGCCATCGCTTTATTCGCGTTTTTTATTCGCGAATCGCTCACATCTGCGTTTAGCATCGCGTTCACGAAGTGCTCCTTCGGCACGATCTGTTCCCACGCTTTGCGCAGCGTATCATTTTTGGTATCCTTCTTATTAGAAATATCTTCATCAGAGACTTCTTTCTTCTTCTTTAACTTCTTCTTCTTCTCGTGCGTCGTCGTTTTTTCTGCGATAACCGCCAGCAGCTCTTCCACGCCCGCGAATACATTCGTCGTTCTTTTCTCTCCATCTTTCCTTCTTCTTTCACTTCTTCTTCGTAAATCTCTGTATCTCTCCACGCGTTTCTTCTCTAAACTCAAGTACTCTTTTCGCTTCTCTTTGTCTTCTTCTTCGTCGTCGTCAAAGAAAATCACCAATCTGGTCACGTCCTCCAAAACTGATGATGAAATCGTTTCTTCTTCTTCTTCTTCTTCTTCCGTCGTCGTCGTCGTTTTCATTTTCAATCGCTCCGCGCAGTAAGAGTAGAATTCAGAGAAGAACTCAATCGTCTCGTCATCATCGTCGCAGCACGTCTCCGTTGTTGTTTTCACCATCCTCGTCATCCACACGTATCACATATATAGTATGATGAAGAAGTGAGAGCGAGTGGAATTTATTATTATTGAGAAGAAGAAGAAAAAAAGTGCAAAACAAATTTTGTCGTTTTGGAGCAAAAAAGCGTCTTACAGAGCGGCGGCGAATCCAAAAACACACAACAACAACAACAACAACAACAACAACAACAACAACAACAACAACTCTTTTCTACTGCGTCAACTACTCTTTGTCGAGAGAGAACGAGAGCATTCTATGGGAGGAAAGAAAACGAAACGAGACGATGATGATGACGATGTGGAGGCGAAAAAGCTGGCAAAGAAACGAGCGAAGAAAATGAGGAAGATGAAAGCGCAGGAGGAGAACGACGACGAGAAGAACATCGGGTATGATAATTTTGTTGAGGTTCCCGATGCGGACGACGACGAATACGAAGGAGGATTTGAAGACGACGGGAATACTACTACGACTAGAAAAGAAGAAGAAGAGAAACAAAAAGAGGAGAAGAAGAAGCCGCCGAAACCTGGAGAGTTCCCACTGTCGAACACGAAAGTGTACGTGGGGAACTTGTCCTGGCAAATCGACGACGAGAGTCTCAAACGCGCGTTCGTGGATATCGGCGAGATTAAGAGCATCGTCTGGATGGAGGAAAAGTTGACGAAGAAGTTCTTAGGCGCCGGAGTCGTCGAGTTTCACTCGGAAGAAGAGGCGACGAAAGCGGTGGAGAATTCCGGGAGGATGGTTTTGAAAAGAGAGTGTAAGATACGGCGTTGGGAGCAAAGAGGGAACACCGCGGAGGAAAGGAAAGCGGCGGCGGAGAGAGGCGAGTCGTTGCCGAATAGCAATCAAAAAGAAAAGAACAAGAAGAAGTTTCCAGAGATGGGGGAAAAACCTCACGGATGTTACACGTTGTTCATGGGAAATTTAGACTTTAACATGACGGACGACTTCATATGGGATTTCTTCAAGCAAAACGCCGGAGTGGAAATGATTAAAGTGAGGTGGTTGGAAAACCGAGACACCGGGGAGTTTCGAGGACAAGGATACGCCGACTTTAAAAAAGACGAAATCGACCAAGCGGCGACGTTACACAACACGCCGTGTATGGGCGGTAGGCCGATAAAGTTAGATTGGCAAGCGCCTAGAGGCTCTCGTTGAATAAATATCTTCTACATCAATTACATGCCCGCGCCAACTTTTGCCGAAATTCTAATAAGAACTTCTTCTTCTTCTACTC
Source organism: Bathycoccus prasinos (assembly GCF_002220235.1). Classification (NCBI taxonomy): domain Eukaryota; kingdom Viridiplantae; phylum Chlorophyta; class Mamiellophyceae; order Mamiellales; family Bathycoccaceae; genus Bathycoccus; species Bathycoccus prasinos. The sequence goes on from NC_024001.1 coordinate 840,949, forward strand.
TTTCTTATCGTTTTTTGCGTCCTCTTGTTTCTCCTCCGCCAGCGCGACTTGCGGACACGAATCGTCCACGGCGAACAAATCGTGCAAAGCGATGATTGGCGTCATCAAAAGTCTCGCGATGTTTGTGTCGTCGTCGTGTTCGTTTATTTCATTGTCACACTCGTCGTAATAATGCTGTCGATTTCTGACGCAAAGCGCCATTTGAAACAGAGGCAAATACGCCAACGACCCGTAAAACATCCTTCGGGCGCTCGTGATGTTCGCTTTTTGACGAAACATGAGCGCCGTCGCAACGAGCGGCGCACCCAAAGCGACCGCTTCGTACCGAAACGAAGAATCTTTAGACACCAGACCAACATTCTCGGCGATAAATCCAAGAGGTAAAAGCATCAACGAATTCCGAACCGCCACGTTCGCGGCTCTTCGCAAAGTTGGATCAAACGAAGGGTGCGTCAACATTCGATACCCGCCTTTAATGTAATCATCTCTACCCATAGTCGCTAGGGCCATAAAGTGCGGCATTTGCCACAAATACACCGCTAAAGGAAGAACCATGCCTTTGGCGAAATTCTCTCCTCCTAAGAGACTTGAAATACTAGTACTACCACCACTACTACTACTGCTACTACTGCTACTACTACTATTACTACTACTGCTACTGCTCCAACCGCTCGTATCATCGTTGTTCGATATCAACTTCAAATCTGCCGCCGCCGCGTATCCCATCATCGGCGGAATCGCTCCCACGACCGCCCCTACCCACGTGTTCAACCAGTGCACTTGCTTCAAAGGCGTGTACACGAACGCGTACAACAAAATGTTTCCGCCACCTAACATCGCCGTCGTCTCGTTCGTATATTCGTTCAAATACCACGTCCCGGAAATCCCGCTCGCCGCCGCGAACGCAATCGCGTTCCCTAACGACAACCTCCCGCTCGGCAAAGGTCTTCGCATTGTCCTCGCCATCATCCCGTCTTGCTTCTTCTCCAAAATTTGGTTCAAACTGTTCGCGGAAAACGCGCACAACGCCGTCCCGAAAGAAGCGTTGAGTATCGTTTTTATTTTCTCTTCATCCAGAAGAACAAATTGCTGCTGCTTTTGCTGCTTCTGCTGATAATGCTGCTGCAGCCACGACGAGGAGGACGAGATTAAGGAGTTCTTCTTCTTCTCTGTCGTCGTCGTTTTCGTTGTTACAGGTTGTTGGGTGGTGCCTAAAACCGCCCCAGCCGCCGCCGTGCTGACGACGAACACGCTCAGTTTAAACTTTGATAAATCTTTGTACGATTGGACGACGTTTTTTATTTTCATCATCATCGTTGTCATTTGCATCCGTTGATGATGATGATGACGATGAAAATGTTTTTGACGACTGTAGTAGTCTATTCTTCTCACAACTCGTCGTCGTCTGTATCGTCTGAATCGCAAAGAAAAAGCAGAGTTTCAGAAAAACGAGTATATAATAAGAGACTTCTTTCGTTCTTCTTCTTCTTCTTTCGTTCTTCTTCTTCTAAAAAAAAAAACGACGACGACGAATACCCGATGATGACGCACGAACACAAACTCTTCTTCTCTCTCTTGGGGTGTCTTTCTTTCTTGTGTTGAAAAGTTTTGTTTGTTTGTTTTTTGATTTTTTTTGTTTGTTTTTTGTTTTCTTGGATGTTGGAGAAAAAGTGGAAGAGTGGGGACGAGGAGACGACACTTTTATGAGACGATGATGATGATGAGGATGACGATGAGGATGATTTCGAGCCGTCGTTGTTTCTGTTATTCTCCAAACTCGTCGTCGTCGTCGTTACCACAAAAGAATACGAAGTTTGTGGTGAGGAGGAGGACGACGACGACGAGAGCAGAAAAAGAAAAAGCAGAAAAAGCATTCACAAAAGGCGAAGAAGAAGAAGAAGAAGAAGAAGCGAACGACAACAACATTATTAGTAACGGTCCTCCTCCTCCTCCTCATCATCGATTGAGAATACACGAAGGCAGACACGCGTTCGAGACGAAAACGGCGAAAGAAATGCAACGACTGTTTCTCCACTCGTTAAGAAGAGGAGGAGTGAAAGAAAATAACGAGGAGGAAAGAACGATGACGTCTCGCGATGATGTCGTCGTCAAACTCTCGGGAACCGGGAAGGCGCCGAAACAGAAGAAACCGGAATTTAAGAAGAGCGAGTTTAGACCGGTTTTGATCAAGAACGAGTTGAAAGTGCAACTGATCCGGTTTACGGAGACGCAGAGTTTTACCAAGAATTTCGCGGTGCACGATGAAGAAGTGGAGGGGATACTCGAGGACGTGGTCGCGAACGGCGGGTACGGGAATTGGCGGGTGGATATGCGAGACGAGACGGCGTACGATATTCGAGTGACGAAGAGCGGAGACGCGTTCGTGTCTAGGAGTAAAAAGAGTAGGAGTAGTGTAGAAGAAGAGAGTAGTAGGAGTAACCACGACGACGAGGATGAATCGAAGAAGACGAACGGCGCGGACTCGACGAAGAGATTAATCAACACGTCGAGGAAGAACGCGTCGTTTTTAGCGAACGACCGGGAGAAGAAACGGTTGATGCGAGCCGATGACCCGTTTTTAGTGCAAGTGGGCGTCTCTACGAAAGATGGGAAGATTAAAGCGGCAAAGAGGGATAAGTATAAGCAAGTGGAGGAGTTTTTACATCACTTGGAAGCTTCCCTTCCTGTTGCATCGGACGAAGAATATACATCTGCAAAGAAACCACTTAACATCGTCGATTTGGGATGCGGGAACGCGTACTTGACGTTTGCGACGTATTCGTTTCTGAAGAATACAAAGAGTATGGACACGAACGTCGTCGGTGTAGACGTGAAGAGGCAAAGCAAAGAGCACAACGAAGCGGTGGCGAAAGAGTTAGGTTGGGAGCGGGACGTTTCTTTCGTCCAAGGGACGATTGAACAGGCGGAGATACCTGGTTCTGAAAACGTAGACGTGTGTATCGCTTTACACGCGTGCGATACGGCGACGGATCAATCTTTGGTTCGAGCGGTGCGATGGAAGACGAAGTTGATATTAGCGTCTCCGTGCTGTCATCATGATTTACACGTTCGCATAAAAAAGAGCGTAACGTCGTCGTCGTCGTCGTCGTCGTCGTCGTCGTCGTCGTCGTCGTCGTCGTCGTCGTCGTCGTCGTCGTCGTCTGTCTTGTTAGCTCCAATGACGTCTATTGCAAGACATGGCATATTGTACGAAAGAACTATAGATAACGTGACAGATGCATGGCGCGCTTTGGTGCTGCGTATACTCGGGTATAAAGTCGACGTCGTTGAGTTCATTGGCGGTGAACACACCGCTCGAAATACGCTCATCCGCGCGCGATATACCGGTGCAAAAGCGACGAAGGAATTGTGGGATGAACACGACGCAATGGTATCATCGTTCGGGTGCGAATCGTACTTGACAGAAGCTTTGAAAAAGGAATTGGAGAGTCGAAGGATATCCGTTACTTGAGTTTTTATGGTTGTTTTCCTTACAATGATCCATTGTTATTAATATCAGTCCACTCTATACGGCGACATCTGATCATCGTTTTTTGCGGTGCTAGTATAATTCGGCGAAGTTCCTGAAGGAGCCTCAGGAGCCGACGCCGGGGGAGTAGCAGTTGGTGCCGCCGCCGCCGCAGCAGCAGCAGCAGCGTGTTGCGCCCGCAACGACGAAATCTGTACCACATTCTCCGCGTTACCACCACTATTAGCGCTGATGTTGTTGTTGTTAGACGAAGACATTTCCACGTCGCTACTCCCTTTCACCTCTCTCGCCATTATTCTTCCTTCCTCGTCGTGGTCAAACACCATCCATCGGTACCCTCTTCTTCGTTGGTACAATCTATACCCAAAATATCCAATCACAGAAAATACGACAAACAAAACAACAGCCGCAATCCCAGCCGCCGCGCCTTTTGACAAAGTCACCGTTTTCCCGCCAATTGAAATTCTAACATTCCCGTCCTTGTATGTCTCCCAAGGACTCGAATCAAACTTCTCGCTGTCGCTTTCCTCTCCAGTGTACCACGCTTCAATAACTGACGCGCCTTCGTCTTTACACGTCGTAAACCGACTCTCGCACTCGTTCTGCGTGCACATGGTACTCTTTCCCGCGTAAAAACGATTGATATCTTTGGTTTGTGACGGCGTGTCCGCGCATCCGCACGTGCAATCGTAAAACGTCGCGAAGTTTTCGTTTAAGGCCGAGTTATGCGCCCCCGGGTCTGGGCACGAGTAAAACTTCGACGAGCACGCGGACGGCGTGCACTGCTGTATGCCGCCCGAATGAAACGCGTTCGTAATCAACGTCGGACAGTTGGAGTCTTTGCAACACGCGCACGAACAGTCCAAATACGTCGCAATATTCGTCCCTCCCGCGTTGTGTGACCCACTGTCTGGACAGCTCGCCACGTTTGAGGCGCACATGTTCGTCGTGCACAACTGCGGGTCCCCGACGTTGAACGTATGTTTTCTCGTCCCTAACTCGCACTGGCCGGGAAGACAACACTCGCACAAACAATCGTAGTCGAGCGCGTGTGCGTTCCTCGCAAAGAAGAGGACTGGAACACAGAAGAAGAAGAAGACAAAGAAGACAAACGGCGTCGACGATGACGACGATGCGGCGGTGGAGAAAAGCATTGTCACCCTTCTTCTTAAACAACAACGAAAGCGGCGAGGATGAAGAAAGTCTTTCTTAAAAGTGTGGATAAAAATGAAAAGAGAAAGGGCGTGTGCCTTTTTGGGTCTGTCTGTGTTTTTGTCTTTTTTCCTTTTTCATCGATCGAGTGAAAATTTTTTTTTGAGCACGCGAAAATGAAGTTGTGCACGATTCTTCGTTATAAAATAGTATTACAAGTATTCGTGCGCGGATTCGAAACGCTCCCTCGACTTATTTACGGGGTCATTTTTCTTCTTCATCGGCGAATGTTGTTGCTGTTTTTGTTCTTGAGAAGACGATTTATTATTAGTATTAGTATTAGCGTTCGGCGACGAGACGAACTTGTCCTTCATGCTTTCGACTTTCTGCGCGGTTTCCGCGGCTTTTAAAGCGCTGTTGACGACCGTATTGTTGCCTTGCAAAATGTGGTCGGTTTGTCGGACCCAGTTGTGCCCGAATTCCATGTTTCGTAAACCTTTCTCGCGCTTTTGGAACTTTAACATGGAGTAGGTGAAAATGCCGGCGAACCCGAGGTTGATGATGACGACGACGCCGAGACCGGAGACGACGCCGAAACGGTTGACGACAAACATGCACAGCGCGGCGTCGCCGGCAAGGAGGGCGATGATGAGCAAGAGTTTGACGACGTTGTAAAGGAAGAGGCGGATGGTAACTTCACGGAAGAATGCGACGAGACGATGCCAGGTCGAATCCTCAAAAATGCCTTCTTGTTGCTTTTCGACGTCGATGAATTCTTGTTCGGATTCAAAGAGTTCGGATTTCAAGTCACGCCTGCGTTTTTGCGCTTCGGTCATGTGCGCGCTGTCCGCGTCGTCGTCCTCAAAATCTTCTTCGTAATAGTAATTGTCGTTTACGTGTTCTCCTTCTTGAGTCGCAAATCCGCCGTGTGCTTTGGTGCTCATGCCTAAAGCGTCAAACGCGCCATCGATGACGTGTCTATATTGTTGCGGTAAATACGAAACGATGGTGTTTGGATTCATCCCAAAGGCGCCTCCTCCTCCTCCTCCTCCCCCAACGCCGGCTGTTGAAAGGAGATTATCCTTCGAATATGTCGGACTAATCGGCTGTTTTGCGTAGATCAATTCACTCCCCGAGTCTTGTCTCGAAAGCGTAGGACTACGCGGCAAAGATCGGTTGCTCAAATTACTCAACCGGTCGTCGCTTAGCGCTCGTTCGTGATGTGTCAAAGACATAGAGTTACTGGGTTCGCGCAGACTTCCTTCGCGACTTATCACGGTGGATTCAACCCCTTTCTTCAACGTTTTCGCAACCGTCTCAATTATGCTTGGAGCACGATTGAGTTTCTTATTGCTACTTCCACTACTACTACCCACAGATCTCCCAGATAGGAGCAAGTGCTTATTCCCGCTATTCTGTCTCCGATGTTCACCCGGACCACCACTCGTCGTCGTTGAGGATCCGCTTCCACCCAATGCCTCTGCTCGCTCAATCTTCTCGTTGAATGAATCGTAACTTTTCGTCTCCTTGAAGGCCCGCTCGACGGAATCCAACGCCTCCGTCGACCACATCTCTAAAATCTCCGACACCGTTTCCGTAAACGCCACAAAATCCATCGCCACGCCGTGCGTTTTAAAATATTTCTGAAAGTGCGCTTCCATTTTCCCGCGCATCCACCGCAACGAGTGCGTCGTGCTCTCTTCTTTCTTCTTCAATTCACCTAAACTTAAACTCATTCTCTTCCTCCGCGTCGCCGACGCGCTTCGTTCGATTTTGTTATTATTATTATTATTATTATTATTATTACTATTCGCATCGCGCTCCTCCATCAACCCATTTTCTCTCTCTTTCCTCATGTAACTCTTCATCTCAGATCCAATCACGACTTCGCAGTCTTCGATCCATTCTTTGACGTGTTCTAAAGTCACTCCAAACCCTCTCTTTTGTTCCATCTTTCTGAACGTCATCGAGAGTTTCTCCTCCACCGACGCCTCGGTTCGTAAACAAACTAAAATCAACAAACGAAGCGTATCGATGTACGATTCCCCTTCGTTTGTTTCTCCTTCGTCAGACCTTAAAACGTCTAAAACGCTATCTTCTACATCTAAATCTACGCTCAGTTTCATCGCCCCGGTGGGTAAGCACGATATCGGCACGCTGTTCGGCAATACGGTTATTATTTTCTTCGTAACAGAATCGTCGTCCTCCGATGATGATTTCACAAAAAAGCCCGCGCAATTGTGCACGTTCGCGCCTTGTAAAAAGCTCAAAAACATCTTCTCCGAAGTAATTTGCGACCAAGGATTTCGGGAGTTCATCTCCACCAGTTTTACTATCGCGTCCATTATTTTATTACTCTTTCTTTTTGTCGTTTAATGTTTGTATATATATAGTAAAGAGAGAGAGAGAGAGAGAGAGAGAAGTGTGAATTGAAGGAAGACTTTTCTTGCAAGAAGAAGAAGAAGAAAGAACAAAAAAAAACAGAGCTGATTTTTCTCTTCTGAATTTTTTCCTTCAAAAAAAAAAAGAGTTGTCAAAAGTTTAAATTTCACATCACACACACTACTATTACTAGTATAGCACGCACAAACACACTCTTCTTAAAAGTAATATATATATATATATATATATATATATATATATATATATAATAAGAAGAAGAACACAAAGAGAGCAAAAGCAAAGAGAATCATGCCACCAAAACCAGGAACGTGTTACAAGTGCGGACAAACCGGACACTACTCTCGAGATTGCGCGACGCCGAAAGAGTCGTGGTTGCCGAAAGATCAGAGAGAGGCACATTTTTCCTCTCTCACTGCCAAAGCGACGACGACTACGAACAATAATAATAAGAACGATGATGTGAACGACAACAACAACAACTACGAAGACGACGAGCGAGCGATGGACATCGGCGATGGTGGTGCGGGGGGAACGACGACGACACCAAAAGCAGAAGAGAAAGAGTCGAAACGGAAACCAAAGTTTTCCGTGGAGGAACACGTTTTAGGCCCGAACGGAATTCAAAAAGTCTACGAAACCTTCGCGGATGTGTACGATCGAGAAAGGAAAGGGAAAGGGAACGAGACGCACGATATTGCTTTGATATTAGGCATGTATAGAAATTGGGCGCACGAGATGTACCCGTACGAGGATCCAGATGTGGTGTTGGAGCGCGTGAGGAAGTTGAAGAACAACGCGCAAGTAAGGAACGCGATGCATAGTTTTATGGATATGGGCTTAGGCGAGGACGAAGATGGAGATACGAAGAAAGGTAAAGCGAGCGCGAAGAAGAAGACGAAAGAGAATAAAAGAAAGAGCGGCGATGGTGAAGACGTTGACGACGACGACGACGACGAGGATGATATTGTCGGTGATGATGTGGAATTTCCAGACGACTCTGACGGAGGAGAAGATGAAGAGGAATACGACGATGTCGAGTTTCCGGACGACGACGAGGAGGAGGATGAAGACGCCATGGACGCCATGCGCGAAGCAGAAGGACTCACTAAACCAATGAAGAAGAAAAAGAAGAATAGTAACAAGAAAGCGGAAAATATGTTCGACGATGCCGTCGCGCCCGAGAAAGAAGCGTTTATGCTCCCTCCTTCAGACGACGATGAGGATAAGGACGAACCGTTAGATAAAGAACGCGCCGAGCAAGCTAAGAAAGCCAAAGAGGAAGCCGCTGCGGCGAAGAAAGCTCGGGCAGATCAATTGAAAGAGGAGAAAAGACGACGCGTTCAAGAAACGTTGGCAGCTATTAAGGCGAAGAAGGATGCGGCGTTGGAGAGAACCCATCAAAGTCAACGAGGAAACGCGGCTACTTCGAGCTCATCGGATGATTCAGACTCCGATTCGTCCTCACTTTCGAAGCATTCATCTGATTCTTCCTCTTCTTCTTCTCTTTCCTCTTCGAGTGAATCCAGAGGTAAAAAAGGGAAGAAATCAACGAAAAAGAAGAAGATTGCTGCCGCCGTCGAGAAGAAAGAAGATATGCCGCCGCGGAAGAAATCGACGAAGAAGAAGAAGAGAATTTTGAAAAAGAAGAAAGATGTGGGAGGAGAAGATGGAGGTGCGTCAGAGGAGGATGCGGGGGCAATACCAGACGCTGTGAATTCGCCATTTCGGCCAAAATTGTTCAACCAATCATCTTCAGACGAAGAAGAAGAAGCCGAAAAACCGACTCGACAGCGCAGAGAGATCAAGGGCATGGCGAGCGATTCGGAATAAAAGAAAAAGAGAGAGAGAAAGAGAGAGACGAGAAAGATTAATATAATATTAGTATTATTATTATAACTTAGACATGGTCACCGGTACTTCTCTCGTTAAGATCTTTACCTCGTCACCGATAATCTCCAACACTTGCGGGTTTGCGCCTAAAACGCCGAAAGACATGCCGACGTCAACTCTCCAAATTTTCCCGTCGCACTCGCAATTCGCTCCTTGCATTTGCGGGGTGTGCCCTACTACCAAACGTTTCACAGGAATGCCTTCGATTTCGTTGATCTTCTCTAAAGTTCTCGATAATAACGTGCACGCGTTCGTTCGTTCCGTATTCGTGGCGTAATGTTCTGTCCCGTACGCTCGGTGCCAAACTACAGAATCCTTCACGCCGCCAATTGCCATCCCTAAAGCCACTTTCGTATCCTCGTCTTCGATCCGTTTACCGCGCATCCATTCCGAAACGCTCTTGTTCAACTTATCTAATCCAAAATCAACGTGTCTAGGCACCAATCCTCCGTGCGCGAATACGGTATCGTTGACGATCAACACCGTATTGTGCATGGACAGTTGTTGCGCCAACGGTCCGCCCGGTGAGAACAAACCAACCCTAGCGTTCGTCTGTTTTCTCCACTCGTCCATTTCGTCTTCTTCTTCTTCTTCTTCTTCTTCTTCTTCGCCATCTTCTTGTTTGGACGATCGTCTTCTTCTTCTCCCGGGAACGGCGTCTTTACCAAACAACTTCACCAAGTGGTCCGAAAAGCGCATCGATTCGTGGAACGCGCCTCGAGAGACGTACCGGAAATCTCCGGAAATGTTCAAAACTTCGTGATTCCCGTTCAAAACAAACACATCTCCTCCCGCTTTCCTCGCCGCTTTCCCTAACTTTTGCAGTAAAATCAAAATCCCAATCTCGTCGTCGCCTCGATCCAACACGTCTCCGACTTGCACGAGCACCGTATCGCCGCCCACCCACTGAGGATTCACGTTATCGTCGTCGTCTTTACCGAGCACTCCGGCAATCCGTAACGCTCTTCGCGCTTGTTGAATGTCGCCGTGTAAGTCGCCAATCGCGACCACCCTCCCGTTCGTTTGCACGTGAAGTTTCGGGTAATTTGATTTTTTTTTCTCTGCGGTATTTTTTTTTTCGACGTCAGCAGTTTGAGAGGAGGACCCATTTTCACTCTCTGTGGCGAGTAATCGAATCGAGTTGTTTGATCTCCTCGTCGTCGTACCTTTTCTACTCGTGTTGTTACAATCATCTTTCAGAGAGATGGATTGAATCGCGCGACTCCTCCTCGTCGAATTCGTCGTCGTGTTATTAAATCGGACGATTGATGAGGAGGAGACAGAGGCTCGCGCGCTCGTCGTCGATCGTAACGGATGATGATGATGATGATGATGATGATGATGATTTTTGGAGGTGGTGGAGGAGGAGATAACGCCACGTACAATTTGTCGTGACGACGACGAGAAGGAGACAGAGGACGGGACACTTTTCCCGAGAGACGATTCAGACGATTCAGACGACGACGACGACGACGAGGCGGACATTCCCGAAAGCGCTCGAATGTGCGTCGTATACTTGCCACTCAACATCATCATCGCGCCGCTGCGTGTGGGTGTCACGAGGAGTGCTTTGTGGAGTACGTTTTGATGGAGTCTCGAAAAGTTCGTCGTCCTTTGTGTGAGCGTCGTCCTGAACATTTTTATCAAGACTTTATATAAAAAATTGATGATTTTTTGCCCTGCGTACGTACGTATTAGTTTGTAGAATTGTTCACCAAGAAACAAACAGGACGCGAAAACGTTCTTCGTTTAAAAACGAGAAGAAAGAAAACCACGTATTAAACACGTTTTTCGAGCTATGTTGCTGCTATTACTGCTGCTATTAGTACTACACGTTTTCGTCGCCGTCGTCCAAAAACTCACGATTTTTTCTTAACAGTTGCTCGGCTTTCATCACGCGAGTCGTCGCCGGGTTGTTTTTCTTCTCCAAGTCCAACTCTAAACACAACGCCAACACTTCGTCCACGGAGTTCACGACTCTCTCCATCGCTTTCTTTGTGATTTCTAAGTCATCTGGTTTGTTCAGAGCTTTCTCGGTGGCGCCTTCGATGAGGATTTCGCTCATTCCCATTCTTTCCGTGGCGAAGGAGATATTCTTCTCCATGTCCTCGAGCGCGGTGGAGCGACAGATAGAAAGCTGTCGAGCGAACTTTGCAAAGTCTAAAAGCGTTTGCTTCGTCGTTCCTTCTTCTTTAACTTCTTTACTCCCATACAACTCTTTGTCGACGAAGGATTCCACCAACATCCTCCTCACCTTCCATCGCGCTCGTTCAATCGCCTCGTCGTCCTTGAATAACTTCGCCTTGTATCGACTCTGCGATATTTCTTTCACGCACTCGTCCGCTAAAAAAACCTCCGGTTTCATATTTCTCTTCCGAAACGCTTTCGCGCAAATCAAACAAATCTCCTGAAACGCCCCGAACACTTCCATGGAGACTTCGTTCTTCCTCATCGCCATCTTCGCGTCGTAGACGGTATCGAACGCCGCCTCTAAAAACTGCGACGAGTTATACTCGCTTTCCGAGAATTTCCGGACGAGCGCGTCCACGTCGCCGTTATTCTTCACGTACTCTTTACAGAGCGTCGAAAACTCGACTAAATCCACCACTCCTTTGTTAGTATCGTCACCAGTAGTACCTTCTAACTCGGACTCGAGGAGTATCGAAGGGAGATTTTCGATGACTTCCTCGGGAGTTAATAACAGAATTTCTTCGTTTTCTTCTCCTCCTCCTTCTTCTTTCTCCAATTTAAAATAGGAGGAGGAGGAGGAGGAGCTCAAAACATAATCGCTTCGTATTCTCTTCAACCTCTTCCTTGCTTCTGATCCTAACGTTGTTGTTGTTGTTCTCCTCCTCGTCGTCGTAAAAGCTTTGAGTACTCCAATTCTGCTCAAACTGCTGCTCATCTTTTTTTTTATTTTGAAGCCAAAAACAAACAAACGCGTGAGACTTTTTGCTTTCGTTTTTCATCATACTCTCGAAAAACACCACAAAAGAGTACATATGTTTAAGAAGAGGTACGAATGACGACGACGACGCAAAAGGGCTTCTTCTTCCTGCGCCGCTCCCTTTTCGTCGTCCTCGTTCTCTTCTCCTTCTCTTCTTCTTTGTCTTCTTCTTTTTACGTCGTCGTGTTTGCGTTTGAGGATGAGGTTGAAGAGAAAACGACGACAAAAACTTCTTTGTCTTCTTTCAAACTGTCGTCGTCGTCTGAAGTCTCATCGTCGTTAGACGGCATTCCGGTGTCGAACACCATAAGTGTGGATCCAACGCGCGTTTCGCAAATAAGTTGGCAACCGAACGCGGTCAAGTACGAGAAGTTTTTGAGCAACTCGGAGTGCGATTATTTGATCGAAAAAACGTTTTCCTTGTCTTCTTCTTCTTCGTCTTCTTCCGTCAATCTCGTCGTCGAACGAGAAGGAGATTCGGTCGTGAAAGATATCGAACGAAGACTAGCGGAATGGACGCACACGCCGTCGTCGCACGGGGAAAAGTTACGAGTATATAAACACGATTTAAGAACGAGAGAGACGAGTTTGAGACCGTTGTATTCAAAAGTATACGCGCCGTTCGAGCGCGAGAAAAACGTCGGACGAATCAACGACATGCACTTAGGCACGGTGGTTTTAGTTTTGAAAGACGAGAGCAGGAAAGAAGGCGAAGAAGAGTTTAGCTCGAACGGGGTGATTATGTTTCCAAACGGTAACAGTGGTCACAGAGGGGGCGATAGCGGGAAGGAATACGAACAAGGGAGGAGGACGGCGACGACGTGCGAAGATATGGACGCGAGTTTGTTTTTGAAAGCGAAAAGAGGAGACGCAATCCTGTGGTTACACACGACCAGAGATCAAAAAGACGACGGGAACGCGACTGGCGTCGGCGAATGCGTGTATGCAGGAGGGAAGGTTGGAGAGAAGTGGACCGCGGTGAAGTATTTACACTTGGTGACGACCCAAAAATAGTTCGGAGTTTTTAGAGTTTTAGAGGATGTTGTACGTTGTACGAGTTGCAGTTTTTTTATTTCACCTGGTCTTTTCGCTCGGCAACGGTTTGTTAAAGCCGCCCGGACGGTTCATGTATTGCCTCGCTTCCCGTTTGGTTTTCTTGAATACGCCGGAAACGTTTGCGTTTGGATCATTTACGTGTTTGTTCTGCGTGGTATCGAATCCGGAAAAGCCCATGAGCTTTGCCATCTGTGCCGCTTCGTCGTCCTCAAAGTCGTCGTTGTCTTCTGCAACGACGAGTTCTTCTTTTCCTTTTTCTACCAGAGGAGGCGGTGGCGGAGGCGGCAAATCTGTTCTGCGTTGACCACCGCCTCTTCGCTCGTCTGTTCTATCGTCGTCGTGTCTATTGTCGTCTCTATAATCTCTCACTCGTTCTCCTCTTCCTCCTCTTCCTCCTCCGCCGCCGTCTCTTCCTCGAGCGCGGTACGGCTCGTCTCGCCCCCCTCGTCTATGTCCTCCTCTATCGCGAGATCTCGATCGGGACCGAGACCGGTCTCTCCCTCTTCTTGTTCTATCATCGTCGTAATAATCGTCGCGTCCTCTTCCTCTTCCTCTTCCTCCTCTGTCTTCATCGCCGTCGCGATCGTTCTCACCTCTTCCTCCTCCTCCTCTGCTCCATCCACCTCCGCCGGTTATGCCCACGTTTCTACCTCTGTTCTCGTTTCTGTTAAAGTTTTCTTCTGGAGACCGGGACCGCCGTCGTTGTCGGTATCGTCTCTCCTCCTCCTCCTCCTCCTCCTCCTGCTCCTCTTCCTCAAAGTGGCGTCGTCCTCCAACAGAATCTCTTCTTCCTCTGTCTCTGTAGTACTCGTCTTTCTCGTCGCGGCCTCGCCCGAATCGTCCTCCTCGTTCAGAAGAGTTCATCGTGATTTGGTTCACGAAAGAAGAAGCTCTACTCTTTCGTCGTCGTCGTCGTCGTCAATTTCGTCAATTTCGTAAACTTTTCCGAATCCTCTCGGATTTTCTCAAAATGCGCAACCCAACTCTTCGGACAGTGTTTCTCGAACAAAGCTTTCAGCCGTTTCAATTCCTTCTTCTTGTTATTATTATTCGTTTCCTCGATTTCTCCTCGTTTTATGGCTTCGTAGTACGCGTCTCTGTGTTTGTAGCACAATTCGCGTTCCTCTCGAAGCATTTAAGAATTCTATTCTTTCGTCTCTTTTGTTTTCTGACGAGAGTGTTTTCTTCTTTTATTTCGTTGTTGATGAGCCAAGTCTCTCATCAAAATCGGACAAAAAAATTGAAAGGAACTTTTTTCCATTTTACCCAAATCCCTAAGAAGAAGAAGAATTCTCTCTCTCTCTCTATCAAATTCTGAACGCAAAGAGAGAAAGAGAGAGACTTTTTGAACGCGCGTTGATCAAAGGATGAACGAAGACGAGGTACTTACATAGTTTTCTCGCAGATCTCAAAGTTTTAGACGCAGATCTCTGTTTTGTTCTCGCGTTTATAACCGCTACGCGTGATGTCTTCTTAAAAAGTTTTTTGTTGTTGTTCCCTTTTTGAAAGAGTCGCTTTTTACCCGCACTTTTTCTTATTAATTTCCTCCTCTAACGACCCCCACTTTGTCTTTGTCTTTGTCTTTGTCTTTGTCTTAAAACAGAACCCCAAGGAAGACCCTTCCTCCTTGGACGGCGGCGGCGGTACTACCGCCCAACAGGGCGGGTCGACCAAAACAAAGACCAAGAAACAGTGTTCCTCGGTGTACCGGGGCGTACGGCAAAGGCCGTGGGGAAGGTACGAAAAAAAGAACTTCCTTTTTTTCCCTCTTTTTCTCTTAGATATTTTTCTCTTTTTTGAAGGGGCAAAATTTCTCTTACCAAACTCACCACAAAAATACTCTTTCTTCTTATTAAATAACGACGCACTCATCAACAAACAAACAACAAATAGTTGGGCGGCGGAAATTCGCGACCCGAACCGAGGCGCTCGATTATGGCTCGGGACGTTCGATACCGCGGAAGAAGCGGCGAGAGCGTACGACGCCGCGGCGAGGCACATACGCGGGCCGGGCGCGAGGACGAATTTTCAACTCGCGCCGGGGGAAGAGCCGGCACCGTTTGTGTTACCTGATCCACCGGCAGGGAGAGGCGGGGGAGGGGGCGTCAGTGGAGGAGGAGGACGCGGAGGAGCAGGGAGAAGCGGCGGAGGGTCCGGACGAGGGCCGCACGCCTCCAAGAAGAACAAATCGAAAGACGACGGGAAGGGCGACGAAAAGAATGGGTTCCACGGCTCGGAACCGAGTAAGTTTCCATCCGCGGCTGGTTTGAGCTCGTTTACGTCTTTAGGATTGCCCACGCGCGGATTCAACGGCTTGACGCCGGAGAATGACTTGTCCGCTCTAGTCAACGCGAACTTGGCGTTGGCGCAGCAAAACTTGGAGATGAGCGGGAGACACACGGGAAGTCCGGATTATAACGGCATTCGGTTGAGTTCGGGGTACTCGCCGACGATTGCGGGGTCGAGCTCGTTGCCAGGTGGTAGATTAGGCTCGTTACCTTCCCCGTCGGAGTTATTAGCTGGGTCACACCTGAAGTACTCCTCTCACCAATCGAATTTAGGCAATAATAGAGAGAGTAACGGAGGAGACAACGATGGAAAGAACAACAATAGCAAAGATAATAGCAACATGCCGGCGATGTATGGAAACGCGGGTGGGAAACGGGACCGCGGGCCATCGAGCGCGTTTTTTGGTACGTCCTTTGGCGTCGCCGGAAGTTTCGGTTCGATTTTCCCGCACGACATGCTCGGAACTTCGCCGTCCGATCGAAGCGGGAATAAGAATTCCACGAAAGTGGATTATTACGACGATTTGAACGCAGGGACCAGTCCGAGTTCTCGAGGGAACTCCACGCACAAAGGCGATAGATATAATAACAACGGTAACAACAGCGGCGGCGGTAGAGGCAGAGGCTTCGGAAGAGGTTCTGGAGGCAGAGGCGGCGACAGAAACAACCAAACGGACGACGAGAATATGCAAAACGGAGGCAATGCTTTCAAAGTTGGAAGCATCGGATATATGCGCGACTTGGACGACGCGCTACCGTTGGTTGGAAGTTTAGAACTCGGATCACCAGATTTAGGGAATTACGTCGAAATTGGTAGGAGTAACGACACTAAGAACAACACGAATAATAATAGCAAGGCGTCGTTGCGCGGAACGAAGAGCAAGTCAAACGCGTCTCCAACGAAGAAATCCGGTGGTAGCAGTGGACGGTCTTCTGGGAACAGCAACGAAGAGACGAAATCGGGAGGACGGTCCACTCGAGGAACGACGAGGAGTTCCCAGGATCCGGGTTCAGATACATTCGACGCGCTCTCCGCGTTGATTGATCAGAAACGGAAATAAAGAGAATAGTGTGCGAGTACTTCGTCATCTACTACTGCTGAAAAGAAGAAGAAGAAGAAGAAGAAGAAGAAGAAGAAGAAGAAGAAGAAGAAGAAGAAGAAGAGAGAGCGAAAAGAGTGTGGGTATATATATATACAACAGTGTATCTTTTAATTTATATGGTGTATAAAATGGTATTATTAATATATGGCGGTGAGATATCGTCTCTTCTCGTTCTACGACGAGCTTGGCCTCTCGCGCACCGCGCATCATTTTTTGAACGCCGCTTATACATCGTTCGCCCCTTTGAACGACCCGCCAACCGAGGCGGATAAGTTACCCTTCGGTTTGTATTGGTTGTTCTTCAAGTCGTCCTCGTAGCCAGCGCCGGTTCCTTTTGAGTCTTTCAACGCGTACTTCATAAACCACTCGCCCAAAGATAACTGTTAACGTTGTTTTTGTTTTTTGTTTGGAGAAAGAATAACAACAACAAAGGGAGAGAGGAAAAACAGGTCAGAATTTTTTAAGGGGAGGCGGAGGCGAAAGAGGAGGGAGGATGATAAAATTAGATTTTGCCACCGAAAAAGGGAGAAGAGAGAAAGAAGAAGGTAACGCAAGGAGAGTAAAATTCTTAATCTCTTTCCCTTCTTTGCTCTCGCGAAGAAGAAGAAGAAGACGAAGAAGAACGACGTAAACGACGTAAACGACGACGACCATAATAAATCACTTCGTCGTCGACCGTGGTGGTGCGTTGAGTAACAAATACCGCGTCGTTTGCGTTCAATAGGAGAAGAAGATTGCAGAAGAGAACACCAAAACAACACCACCACGACAAAAGAGATCGAGAGAGAAGAAAGCAGATAAAACGCCCTCTCCCCCTCTTTTTCTCTCTCTTTCGCTCTCTGTTCTTTGTCCATTTTCGTGTAAAAAATTATCCTACAAACGCACCTTTTCTCCTTTCTTTTTACCTTTCGCGCCCATTTTTTGCGTCGCCGCGCGAACGGTCGCGTTTCTTTTCACGGTTTGGACTCTAGTAGCCGCGGTAACTTTCGTGCCAACGAGGGAAGTTGTCAACATGATTTAGTAATTCTTGGATGTTTTTTATGGTGTGATTGTGTGGGAGGAGGAGAAAAGGAGAGAAGTTTCGGGGCGAATCCTGGTTTAGGGACTCTCGGACCCCCCCCCAAAAAGGCCTCCTCTTCCGCGAAGACCTCCCCATCCACAAGAGAGTTCACTTTAAACACACGCTTACAACACACGCATAAAATATGGGTCGCGTTCGCACGAAAACGGTCAAGAAGGTACGTTTGTAACACGAATCAAACGTGAAGAGAGAGTTTGCGCGTTCGCGAGAGTTTTCTTTCGCGTTGTTTTTAATCACTACTCGATTTTCATCTTCTCTCCCTTTTTTTCTTTTGGGGCGAAAAATTTCGCGCGTCCGGAAAAGGGGAGGAGGAGTGTGCGCGCGTGGTGCTCAATGCGCGCGTTTAGAACACAAACGTGTGCATACAGATCACTTCCACGCTTTTTTCGGTATATCTGCGCGTTCTATCGTTCGCGAGAGTGTGCGTATGCGCGAAAGTCGGCGTGGAATTTCAAAGGCCTTTTGTTCTCGTAGCCCTATGCTCACGATGTTTCTTTCATTCTGACTTAAAACACCACAGGCCTCTCGTCAAATCATCGAGAAATACTACTCCCGATTAACTCTCGACTTTGCCACGAACAAGAGAATCGCAGATGAAATCGCCATCATTCCGTCCAAGAGATTGAGAAACAAAATCGCCGGTTTCACCACCCACTTGATGAAGAGAATCCAGAGAGGTCCGGTCAGAGGCATCTCCTTGAAGCTTCAAGAAGAGGAAAGAGAGCGTAGAATGGACTTTATTCCGGACGAGTCTGCGTTACAAACTGACTCGATTGAAGTCGACAGAGATACCATGGATATGTTGAAGTCCATGAACATGGGTAACTTACCGGGTGTGTCTATTGGACACAGAGGAAGACACCACAATAACCGCCGATAAGCAACCAAATAAGACGCGTAATAGCAAAACATATAAATTAATGTGTGTGCGTGTTCGTTTTAAAGCCTACCATGTCCTTTTTGGGGAGATTACCGTCGTTTAAAGTCGATGGATGAAAATGGAGGTTGAATACGCATGAAGCTGACAACTGATCGAGTTAGGATCAGAGGAAGTACGCGCTATGGTGTTATTCACTTCGGCGACTGGAACAGCCTAAATAAGTAGCTCTAATCTATACTAGGAAACATAGCTTTGATAATAAAATTTACTTTTATTGCTTCATTTTGCAACGCATAGAGAACTAGTACGTGCGCATTCGTTTTGCGATAGCGCGCTTCAAAAGTCATCAGATTTACAAAACACGCGCGAGCTAATATCTTCTACATAAACAAATTCTACGAGCTGTGTTTTATAAGTCCGCACTCTTTGATAAACTTTTTAAACCTCTCAATATCTTCGAAGGCGATTTGTACGGCGACTTGACTCTACTTTGCCGCGTGTTGAAGCTTTTCCTAGATTCAATACCGGCTAAAATAGACGAGGATTTTTGACTCGGCGGACTCGTCAAACTGTCGTTGTTTGTATTTTTCGTCGCGGACGTTATGGAATTGGAAGGAGCAACGCCGCTCGTCTTCCTTTTGTCTTTTATTATCACGACTGCATCATCGTCATCATCTTCGTTATTGTTGTTATTTACGTCGTCATCTCTACTGCTTTTTACATCTTTATTCGTGTCGACAACGTTCGAACGGGAAGAAGAAGGCGCCGGAGCTTTTTCTCCTTCATTGGTGTTGGCAGAGAAGATCTTAATACTTTTCGGTAATGATCCGGACTTTCGAGGCGCGATGGCGCCTCCAACAGTTCCACTTTCATTTTTGAATTTCAAACGCTCTTCATTCTCGAACTTTTCCGTGGATTCAATCATCTTTTGTACGGTTTGAATGATAGTCTCAAACGTCGGTCGATCGACACTTTTTTGCGACCAGCACAAACGCATCAACTGAATAAACTTGTCGAGCGCGTGGAAACGAGGTGAAACATCCGCTGGAATTTCTGGACGTTCCTCTAGCTCAATCACGGCGTGCAAAACCTGCCAGTGCGACCATTCCGCCCATGGCAATTGCAACGTGAGGATTTCCCAAAGTACGATACCAAAAGAGTAGACATCTGACGCTTTCGAATAATCACCCGTGTCTAATACTTCAGGCGCCGACCAGCGCGGAGAGTGCAAGTTCACGGAGGTTGAAACACTATTACCCGTAGCTCTATTCGCGGCAGTCACGCGACTCAAGTTGAAATCACCAACTTTAACGCGGAAAGATGCATCAACCATGAGATTTGCAGATTTCAAGTCTCGATGAATTACCGGTGGAGTGCAATTGTGCAAATAACACATGCCACACGCTGCGCCGAGCGCGAGACGTAAACGAACGCGCCACTGTAAAGATGGCACGCCAGGTTTCGCGTGGCGCTGTAAAACTGAAAATAAAGAACCACGCGCGCAATATTCTTCGACAATAGCTGGAGGGTATCGCATTATTCCAAACAGAGCGACGATGTTCGGATGTCGCAAATTCGTCATAATCGAAACTTCCTTCTCGAGTTCGTCCATCGCCATGCGAAGGTCGGACGATTCTTCCATGCCTTCGGTTCCGATGAACTTTACGGCCACTTGAACGTGATTCCAAACTGCGACGTGAACTCGTCCAAAGGAACCTTCCCCGATTTTCTGTTTCAGCGCAACTTCACTCTGAGAAATCAACGTCGTATTTAATTGAGAAGCGATTCGCTTTTCGCTCGGCGTGTGTGTAAACTTCTTCCCGATGTCGCCGCTACTGCCGCCATTCCGATCTTTAGAAAGCATCGGAGAAAGATCCTGGGACACCGTTCTACTCGACGTGAGTCCAGCGCTCAGTTTCTCTTGCGAAGGCTGCCGGCGCTTCTTTCTTCTCATTTTACCACCGTTTTCTTTGATTGCACGATCAGCCGCACTCTCAAGCTCCGACATTGGCCACAGTAACACCGAGCCAAACGTTCCCGCGGTAGCAACACCACTGTGCGAACCGCTCACGGCGTGAACACCGCACATGGAGACCATACCAGACCGGTGCGCTAAAATTTTGCCAGGCACGCCGAGATTTAAACTTCTCTCGTCGACTCTTTTCGTCACGTACGCGTCCAGTTCATCAGTCGAAGGAAGCTTCCATATGGTAATATGACCAGAAACATGTCCAATAATCAAAAGACTGGCAAATTCAACGATATCGACGCGACACGCCAGACTCCCAAACGGAATTTCATTGATCTTTGCGCTTCGCGCTTCCGGAGCTATACCTCTTCCTCCCCAGAGTTGCACCGTTCCCAAAGCACTCCCGAACGTACCTTCAGCTTGGTGTAAAGTAACGACGCACTCGGCGTCTTTGTACGCGACGCACTCTTCGACTAAACCTAAATCATTGTGAACTTCGTTCGAGGCTATGCGCTTTCCCGATTTCGTCGACCACACTTCCAAATTCTCGTTCGCGTACTTTGTCGCCGTCGCGTTCGTGTATGGCACGTATACGTGACCGTTTAAGTACACTATAAACTTCACCGCGCGTTTGGAGACACCAAATCCATCCGCTTCTCCACGAATTAATCGACCCAGACACAAATAAACTTCAAAATCTGCTCCAGCGATGCGATCGACTTCGTTATCAAATTTTTCTTGCCAAGAATCTCCCGGAGATGTGTTTTGACTGTTTCCTAAGCTCGAGCTTTGTCGCCGAGACTTTATTTTTACCTTTGCCATGACTTCTAATATCGAACCGTCTGAAAACCCAGTCCAAAGCGTACAAATTTGAAACTTGTTCTTTTGGAATGCCGAAGCGCGCACTTCGTTCGTTCCGTTTTCCTCCTCGCCCCTAACCAAATCATTGTCGTTGTCGTCTTCTTCGTCGTCGTTTGATTCTTCTTCGTCGTCGTCTACGATGCTCATAGCTGTCGCACTCACACCTTTCCTAACTTTCATTACCGCGTTTTCGTTTCCTTTACCCAAATCTACGTCCCACACGCAAACGTCACCAGCGGACGTCCCAACGAAGAGCAAAGCCGCACATGCACCAGAGCCTTTTGTCATTACCGTAATAGCGCCGCGTGGCTTTTCTGAAACGCGCATGGAAAGAGAAGACATCCCGTTTCTGATAGCGTTTGTATTACCATCGTCATTGTATTCGTCACCTTCTTCGAGACTTCGAAAACACCCTCCTATTCCTCTCGATTTACTGTAAGCATCGCTACTGCTCTTATTCCTGCTACTTATACTACCGCTACTACCACTGCTACTCGCATCTAATCTACCACCGTTTTCCAACTCTCTCCGCTCGTTTAAAAACAAATCCGTGACTTGTAAGATTCCCGAGCGTCTAGGAAACCTCGTCTCATTCGCTACCCACAATTCGGAACAATCAACCCCGCACGCAATCATCTCCGTTACGCCGCTCCCGAAAATAATCTTATTCATCGCCGTGGTAAAGCCACCTCTCAACAACCTCGAATGCCTTGTCAATGATGCAATGCTTTGAGTTTTAGACGCGATTCCACCTCCACTCGCGCCGGTTAAATTCCATAATTGCGTTTCGATAATCTCCAAATCCGATTGTAAACTGATAAACTTCTTATTCGAGCTCGACGAGAGTATTCCATATCTCGTAAACGCCTTCTCTAGGATGGATAAATTTCCAACCTCGTCCACTCGCGCTACGCACAATCTCAGCAACCCCACGCACGAAATCATAATTTTCTTCAGTTGCGTTAAACTTTGCGCATCTAGCATTTCGTGTGTCTGATTGGCTTCGACCAACGCCAACTGTAAAGCGTGCGCGTTGGAGAGTAAAGTGATACATTTTTCCCTGTGCGAGGTTGCACGCAACACTCGTTTGTGTAAATCATTCACCGCATGCGTGTTTGCTAACATCAAAGATTGAACCGAAGACACGTCTATGTTTGACGTTCGAGTGGAAGATGATTTGTTCATGTTATTATTTGTTCTCTTCGTTGGAGTCACGCCGAACGAAGATGGAGAGGAGGACACTTTCGAATTATTAGCAGGAGAAGCAATCATCGATGGGCTGGCGGCTCGATTACTACCATCACCACGAACGCGAACACTGTTATTATTGCTCGCATTCACTCGCATCTGCGGCGTCGAATATTCCGGAGATTTCGGGGTAGGGTCCTCTCTCGTCCTCGAAGTTTTCTTCTTCTTCTCCTCGTCGTTGTTGTTCGTTACGAAAGAAGAAGCAAATTTCTTCTTCTTCACCGAAGAAGAAGGATAGGACTCCAACGATGAAGAAGAAGGAGGAGAATGCACCAAGACACCGGCGTCGTTATTCACCCGAGCTTCGGGCGTGCCGTATTCGGATTCGCCCTCCTCCTCCTCCTCCTCCTCGCCTGGGTCCTCTCTCATCTCTCTCCCTCTTTTTTTTGTGCGGTTTTTTTGTCTCTCTTTCTCCTGAGGAATCTCCTCTTTCCTCTCTTCTGGCACATTCCTCTCTCTCTTTAAAACGAACTTCAGAAAACTCTTCGTCAGTTGGGAGAATAAATACACACACACACGCACACATATACAGCGCACATACGCGTCTCTCTTAGATACGTAATAACACGCGTTCGCAGAGAGAGAGAGAGAGAGAGAGAGAGAGAGAGAGAGAGAGAGAGAGAGAGAGAGAGATCGGAAAGAGCGGAAAGAGCGGAGAGCGCACGACACACTCTTTCTCTCTTCGGTCTCTTCTCGCACATAAATCAAATTTGCAAATTTGAAAGATTTCCATTTACGGCACGGAGGAGGACCCGGAAGGAGGAGGAGGAGGAGGGACGATGGCGGAACAGATTAAAGCGTCCGTGTCGAAAGGCGTGGATAAGGTGAAGTTGATGTGAGTGCTTCGTTTCTTCTTCTTTCAATAATAACGTTTATTTCTCTCTCTCTCTCTCTCGTCCTAACGACACGACAAAAACTAATCCTGTGTATGAACTTCTTCTCTAATATAAATACAACAGGGCTGGTATTCAACCATCACAGCCGGAAACGCCCGCGGGAATGCTCGACGAACTCACCGGATCTATTTGCATTGATTTGACATACGAGCAAAGATTATACGGATTTGCCTGTTGCGCTGGCATGGGTCTCATTTGCTCGTTCCTCTCGTCCTTGTTGTGGATGCAACCGATGAAGTTCGCGTTGTTGTATTCCATCGGGAACATTTTATCGTTAGGTTCGACTGGATTTTTAACCGGGTTTGCCCGACAGGCGAAGAATATGTTCAAAGCCACGCGTTTGGTGGCAACTTTGATGTACCTCGGGTGTTTAATCATGACCATCGTGTCGGCGTGCGTGTTGAAATCGTTTCCGTTGACGATGGTTTTTTTGATTTTGCAATCCTTGGCGTTGGTTTGGTATTGTTTGAGTTACATCCCGGGTGGTAGGAGCGTGTTGAAGTCGTGCTTTGGGATTAGCAACTTTTAAAAGTAAAAAGAGCGATTAGTAGTACATTGAAACAACATCGCGCGTGTACTTTGCATGAAAACACGTTGTCTGTCCCACCATAAAGGTGGGCTAAAAATATATATTATTCTACACAAAAGCTAAACGGCTACTATGTTATAAAAACGCGCTCGGCTGGAGATTAAGGTCCTCCTTGTTGTTGACCAGCCATTCTCGCTTTAGCCTCGGCGAACATTTTTGCCTGCAGAGCCATCGCCTCCTCCGCCGACATGCCCATGTCTTTCTTCTTCTTCTTTTCAATTCTCTTGTCTTTGGCAACGTCTTTCTCAATCTCCATCTCTTTCGTGCACTCGTCGATAAAATCATCAAAACCTAGTTTTTTCAGCGCAGCAATCACGTGTTCCGGTGTTATCGTCGTTTTGTTCTCTTTCGTGCTGATATCCGTCGCTTCGGAGGATATGGAGAGGACGAATTCCGTGCACGATTCGAGAAGTAAATCTCTCAAGTCGTTGCTCAATCGTAAACCTTCCGGGATGCTGTCCGAGATCATCTTGTTGATGGTCGCTTTAGGCAACGACTGCTCGTCGTTTTCCATTATTATTTCTTCTGCAAGAGTGTTTTATGAGCGAAATATTCTTTTTATACTTCCTATGTAAAGGTTTCTTTTGTGCGTATACAAGAGTGAAGAGGACAAGTGGAGAAAGTTTTGAACGAGAGCAAGGAGAGAGGAGAGAGCGAAAATTTTTACGAGCGACAAATATTACTTTGGATGTACTCTTACTAATAGTATTCTCACAAAAGGCTACCTGCTAATAAATTCGGACGATGTACTTTAGATTCTGCGGATACATTCAGAGAGAAAGAGAGTGACAGAGAGAGAAAATTGAACGAGTCAGCCCTTGGGGTAGAAGAGAAAAGAGAGACGAACGCGTGTGCGCGCACGCGCGCTATTATTATTTTCTCAGGTGCGTTTGTAAAGCGCCTTCCGACTGATCAACACTCGAGGTATCAAGCTCGTCTGTCCGCCCGTCGATAAATTGTCTTCATCGAAAATAATCAGCATCGCATATATAGTATATGCGCGCGTGTGTAAAAGAGAGAGAGAAAAAACGAGAAGGAAACGCGCACCTTTATGCGTAAAATTTTAATCTTCCTCTTCTAAGACTTCGTGAATACTTTGCTCGTCGACGAATTTATCGGTCGCAAACACTTCGTCGATGTTCTCCCACCACTTCCACAGAAATCTATCGACGATGATTCGAAACCACGGAGACCACCGCAAACCTTTCTCTTCCTTCATCATCTCTCTCAACTCCTCCGGCGACACCCAAATCATCGCGTCTACCTCTTCCGGGTTAATCGACATCCCGCCTTTCACCAACTCCGCCTGGTCCGCTCGACAAAACAAAACGTAATCCATCTCGTGTTCGCCCCAAAATGCGGTCCCGTTCTCCGGACGCAAACTCGCCTCTCCAAAACTATCTTTCGCGCAATAGTGCAAACGAGTTAGAAACTTAAACTGCGTTTCTTTCACCGTCTCTGGGTCTATGTTCAACTCGTGCAACAATTTCCTCCTCGCCGCGCGAACAGCGCCCGGCGCTCTCTTATTCTTTCTCACGTCTACTACCTCGTCGTCTACTTCAGTCGGTTCGTATCCGTGCAACTGGTGCGAACAACACGTGTTCGTCCACACCGACGGGAAGGTAATTTTCGACGCCGCTCTTTGTTGCAACAAAAGTTTGTTATTTTCTTTATCGAATAAAAACACCGAAAACGCTCGGTGTAATAAACCTTTCGGAGTGTTTCTTCTTTCTGCATTCGCGGAGAAATGATGAGCGTCGTATTTACTCGCGTGACCGACGATGGAATCTTTAGCGTCCACTAAAATGCACTCGTCTCGGTGCATCAAATCTTCTTGCGTGCCAGAACCGTCCCAGTTTTTTCCCTTTGATGAAGAAGACATTGTTGTTTTCGTCGTCGCGATAGATCTATCGGTGGTGCGTTTGATAATGATTGAACTACTGCTGTGATGATTGAACGCCAGACGAGCGTTTTGGAGCGCCGCTCGCATACACTCCTTTTTCTTTATGAAGAGAGACAAAACGCGCAGCAAAAGTCATCAGAGCAAAAAGTTTTTTCCACAAAACTTCTTTTCATCTCTCATCGAATTATTATTCCTCGCAGCATAAGAAGAAGAAGAAGAAGAAGAAGACAAAGATCATGAACGAGAAGAAGACAAAGAAGAAGAAAAATGAAATTCCTTTATCGCCAAAGACGAGTTCGTCGAGAGCGAGAGAGGCGCGACGAGCGACGACGATGGAAGCTTTCGGAGGAGGAGGAGGAGAGAAAGAAGAGAAAGAAGAAAACGGTTGGGGGTCGAGACAAGGAAAAAGCGAATCCCCGGTATCTCCGCCGCAAGGTCGCGTGTCTTCGATGAGAGCGTCTTCGTGCGATAGCCTGGGTGTCATGTTTGCGGAGCAAATGAAGACGACGATGAATACGACGACTACGACGAGTTGCAGTAATACCAACCACCCAGCCGTCAAAAATGTTAAATCCACTTTATTGGAACAAGAAGAAGACGAGGAAGACAAGAAAAGCAGCGAAAACAAGAATACTACTATTAATACTACGAATCATCATCAACATCATCATCATCGACAACAAAACGATCGAAACTCACGAAACTCGGAAATATTCGGAAACACGGACCAGATTCCGTACGAAAAAGCGACCGTTCTCACGAAACTACAGAAATGGGGCGATTACGAGTCCTGTGGCGAGAACGTCGGAAAGACAAAGTTCGTACCGATGAAGACCCCGTTGTCGCTAGAGTTCTTGGAGCAGATGGAGAAGTACGCGCATATTTTAACAGTGGAGAAGATGTTATACGAACAACGAGAGACGAAACAGAGAGAGGTTACCATGATCATTGATTTGAGCAATCACGAGTGTTTGTACGAAGAGGACATACCGAAAGAGGTACATCGAGTACACGTCAGGAACATAGCAAAATCGATACCGAACATCGAATGTTGCTCGAAAGTGATGAGAGAAGCGACGAAGCATTGGAAAAAACATCCGGAACAGTATATTGCTATTCATTGTGCGTATGGTTTCAATCGAACGGGGTTTATCGTGTGTAGTTATCTCATCGAGAAGGAGAACATGACCGCGGAGGAGGCGTTGGAAGCGTTTGCGATCGCGAGACCTCCCGGGGTGAAGCACGAGAGATTTCAATTGGCTTTGAAAGCGAGGTATCCCACAAGAGGGTGTAAACCAAAAGTTACTGAATACGACGGCGATGAAGACGACGATAAGAATGAAAACGGATTGGTGAAGAACGAAACGGTAGAAGGAGTAAACGCGGTGCTTCGAATCAACAAGAACAACGGCTTTGCAGCAGGAAGCGGAGAGAAGCAAAAGAAGAAAGAAACGCTCGTGCGAAAACTGTTCAGTTTGATTAGGATGAGAAGAAAGTCCAGCAGCGATCCCTGATTTGTGAGGGTATGAAAAGAAGAGCGAGCGAGAGAGCGAGAGAGTGTGTGTGTATAGAGGATAGATAAGCTAGATTTGTAGTGCTATAATAGATAGATAACTTGACAACAATGAATCCGATTTTAAGTTTTTATATCCAACGCTATGCCGCCGCAAGGCCAAAGCGACAGTTGTCTGTAAAACTCATACGCTAAATCAAACGAGTGATGCGTCGTCGTACCAGTGATGGAATCAAAGTAATGATACTTGTTAGAATCGCTCGAAATCGCGGACGTTTTTGAATACGGCGAGAAACCGTAAAGAGAAACTTTCTCGCACGAGTGTAACGCAAACGTAGCCGCAAAGACGCCAGACATTGGTTTCGGCTTGAACCTTTTCGAGTGAAATCCAGCAAAAACAGCACCGAGTTCCACGGCTTTTTTGACAGCTTCCCAAAGTTTGAACGCGTGTGCGATGATTTCAGGAGAAACTACAATCGCGGAGCTTCCTGGAGCTACGTGCTCGTTTGCAACACCGGAAACTCGCGCTGTTTCTAACCGCTTCAATAACGGCGCGTAGTAATGATAACGCGCAAACGGATTGAAAATTTCAAACAGTACCAAAGTCGTGTTTCGTAACGCAGAGCGAGAACTTTCCGGAATGGAACCTCCCAAGCGCGTACGACCAGCAATGAATGGTTTCACATGTTGTAAGTTCACGAAATCGAAATCTGTTCTCGAGCCGACGTCTTCTTCGTATCCTGCCGTTGGCGCGTAGTTGATTCGAAACACTTTTTCGTGTTCATCAATCTCTTTGCCTTGTTTGGATTTCAAAAGTACGCCAGAATTACCAACCACGGCACACGTTTTGAATTCATAGTCCTCGTCATTTAACGGTAACACGCCGACTAAATCGAGTTTGAGTTTTAAACGCTGTCGCTCGCCTTGTTTAACTTGAAGCAAGTCGCCATCTGCGCCGCCTCGTTGCGTGACGCCGTCCACAAATGTCTCTTGTTTCAACTCAATCGCGCGCGGCAACCTACGCTCTGACTCGGTACAACCTTTCATGCCGGCAGGACAATACTTGTCCGATGTGTGATAATCATCCGGAAAGAGCATGGCTCGATGTAAAGTCAAAGGAATACTCCGCGGCTTTTGCGACGTGCTCAAAAGTCGTCGACGTCGTCGTCGTCTCTCCGGTACTTCTTCACCAACATCGTCCGTGTTATCATCACCACTTACAACGACGCTTGCATCGTTCGAATAATTGTCATCGTTCCCATCTTTACCTTGCTGTTGTTGTGGCTGTTGTTCTTGCTCGGTGTCCTCATCTTTGTTATTCGCATTTTCATCTCCTCCCTCTTCAATTCCGTCTTCTTCTGCACCGTTCTCTCCGTCCTCCCCGATAGGTTTTTCCAACATCGCTGCATCTAAAACAACCTCGCGGCCTTCCTTGTCTCTGTTCTTTATGCTAACTAATCCAAGCTCTTCTATATCGGTGCTATCGAGATTTAAAGCCTGAGCTACTGTGTTCAAAACCTCTGCCGATTGCTGCTCCGCGTTCTCTGCGGTTTGCGGTTTTTGCTCCATTTGCTCTTCCTCTTCTTCCTCTTCGTCATCGTCATCTTCCTCTTCGTCGTCATCATCATCTTTGAAAGCTTTACCTTTCGCAATAGCTGCTCGCAACTGTTCAATAGCTTCGTTCGTATCCGTAGACATTTCAGCCGGTCGGTGTTCTTTGTGAACTCTCGGTTTGTGTGCTCTCGGCGTCGCCGACGCGTCCGATCGAGATTCTCTGGAAGAAGTCGAGGACGATGAAGCTACTCTATCTCTGAAAATAACGTTTGAACCTTCGGAAAGTAAAGGCATTCTTGCCCATAATCCCTGCGCCAATCTCGTCGCATCGAGCGACGACCACACTCTCTGCAAATACTTTAAATCTCTTTGCATCAAACGACCGCTGTCTCTTAAATCCGCCGTTACCGGCGACGACGAGCACTCCAACCCGTTCCTTGAACGCTTTGGCAGAACGTGCTCTCTCGCCGCAATAGCCGGTATCCATCTTGCTAAGTTATTTGGCTCGATCTCCAACGGATCGGATTCCGACGCGGAATAGGTGTTCGACTCCAACCTCGCTTGCAACCACGAGGGGATATCTCTAGACTTGGAGTTGTGTCTCTTCAAATATGCCTCTTGTTTCTCGCGCGCGTGCGAAACTAAACTTCCTTTCTCGTCTTCAGTTCTTTCTAACAATGATTCCGCGTCGCTTTGCACGCCAGAAATTCCACCGAGAATAGTTTCAAAGTGCGTCTTCGTGTCTTCGTCCAACGTCGCGTCCATATCTTTCCTTTTGTTATGTCTAAATCCACCAAAGAATCGTCGTTTTCTATTTTCTTTCTCCTCTCTTTGCTTTTGGTGAATCAGCGCGTCCGCTTTGGCGACGTCTTCGTCCGACATGAACACCGCGCTCGCTTTCTCCTTGTACTCGTCTCTCTGGCTTTGCAACCGCTCCATGAACGCTTTACCTCCACCTTTCCATCCGGTTGAATGTTTCGCCATCTTCATCGCGTCTGCCCACGATTCTTGCGTCATGGCAGCTTCCGCGAACAACTCTGACGCGTCCGAACCACTCTCTAATTTTTCTCTCGCTTTCTGGTTAATCTTTTCCAACTGCTCCAACTTTTCCGCGAGCGATTCTCTTTTCGCGTTTGCGCTTTGTTTATTATTGCGTTTGTTCTTCGCCGTACCTTGTCCGGACGATTTCATTCCGGAAGCGCCTAAACTACTCGTGCTGCTCTCGTGAAACGGCACTCGTCCAAAATTCCTCATCGCCGCTTGCGATCGAGACGTTCTCACTAAGTTCGAGGCCAAATCGCCCCCGCCGTTCTCCGCTCCCGTCCCCAACGTTTTACTCAACTCTCTCTCTGTCCTTCTGGCAACTTCGTCCAAACGTCCTTCCACGAAACCTCTTAAACTCCCTTTGACGACTTTCGTCCCGTACTTCCGAAGGAGAGATAGCTCCTCCTTTGCGTCCACGGTTCGATCGATTTCTGTTCTCAGGGAGTGCATAGAATTTCCCGAGTGCGCTCGTTCGTGTTCGATGCGATGTTTGTGCGCCAAATCGTGATGGGATTGGAAGAAAGGAAGCGACGCCATGAGGAACAAAAAGACAAAGAAGGATAAAGTTTTCGTGTTGATTTTTTGTTGTTGCCCGCTGCTATTGCTCAACAACGACGCTGGTGGTGGATCGCCCCACCCCATAGATATGTGTATTGAATGTTGTCGTCCTTAATGCTGCGGTGCGTTCTTCTTCTTCTTTGTATTCTTTTTATTCTTCGTGATGATGTTTGAAGAGATTATATTCATCACTCAGAAAGAAACACAAACAAACAAACGTTCGTCTTTTTTCTTTTTTTTTCTTTTTCTTTTTCTTTTTCTTTTTCTGTTCTTCAAAAAACTTGTTTGGAACAACACACGCGAAAAAAAAACAGAACACATGCCTTTGGAATCGCTGCCACCGTTCGCGATCATCGTCGGTGCGATCACTGCTATTGGTGGCATCCAATACGCCGCGCACGTGTTACCCATGGGGAAACCTAAAGCCGTCGGGTTAGATAACTTTGACCGATTGCTCGAGAGGAGAGACCAGAGAATACGAGAACGGAGTGGGCTACAAAAATAAACATCTTCAATGGCAACCCCGATCCGCGAGTGGTGCTTGGATGAAAACGACCAACCGAACGAGAACGCTGCTCGCGTGCAGGCGGCGCTGGATCTCAAGGGATGCATGTGTTCCGGCGGGCAATGCAAAGCACCCGTTATTTTTGACGCCATGTCGGTGACGGTCACCTGCACTGCCAACCCCGAGGAGCACACCTGCGAGGCGTACGACGAGCCGTTCGGGGAGATCGTCCTTGGCGTGATCGACCAAATCATCTTCGAGTCGGAAACACGTCCTCTGCCGACGACGGCTGAGCTCGAGGAAAATGAACGTCAACGTCAACGCGAAGTCGCTTCGCGCATGGCACGAGAGGAGGCGCGGGCGCTTGGTCTGGTCGAGTTTACCGCGCATGTGCGCCCTGACGGTCGGGCGCCAGATGGCAAAACCTGGAGCTATACGCGAGGCGAGTGGGTTCGCGAGGACTTCCGCAAGCAACAGCAACAACAAGTAGTAGATAAGTCGGAGTACGTCGAGGTCGATTGATGTAGATGTAGTGATTTGATTTGACGACGATCGATCGAGTTTATTAGTTAGAAAAGAAGAGAGAGAAAAGTGCCTTGAGTGACACGTTGTAATTTTAGAGAGAGAGAGAGACAAATTTGACTGTTTGATGAGTTTTTCAAGAACAGACAACAACACAACACTTTTTTCGCACGCAGTTACTCGTACATTTAAATTATGTATTCAATAGTATCAGTGCAACACCCTCATCATCATCAGTATCGAGGGATTAAGAATCCGATTTCAAAGACATCCAATCATCATCTAGCCAAAAAACGGTCGTCGACAGTTTCAGTTTCGAGAATAAACTCGTCCTCCGAAACTTCATCGTCGTCGTCGTCAACTTCCGACGATGGAAAAAAAGACGACGAAGAAAAAGTTCGATTCATGTTACAAGAATACGGACATCCGTGGATAGAGAACGAAGAGTCCGCGGTGCGGTTGCTCGATTATTTACGAACGAATGAGAAGAGAGAGTTCAACTTGGAAAAAGCGAGAGTGGTGATTACGCAAATCAGGGAGACGCACGAGAAAGGATTAGCAACTGAAGATGCGAAGCTGGCAAATCCGTTTAAACTACCAAAGACTTTTCCCGGGTTCTTGGGGATTTTAGAACGTAGCAGCGATAAGATTTAATACGTGCGAGGCCACACGCGTGATACTTTGTATGCTTTCGCTGCTTTCTACGTATCTATGAGTATTCGAAACTATTACTATCTATGCGGTCTTCTTCGCTTTCCTTTTCTTCAACCGCTTTTTCATCCTCGTATTTTTTTCGCGCGACCTGGCCTTCACGCAACATGTCTTTCAATTGGTCCTCTAAACCGTCCGTATTCAACACGGCCACGCAAGAAACGTAACGTGGACCGCACAACTTACCTAATCGCGACCGCGTGAGTGCGAATAAAACCGGCGTATTTAGTTCGCGACACTTCTTGACGATTTGCCAAATTTGGTCGTCCAAACCGCCTTCCATATCGCCGGTGGATTCAATGTTCGGAGCGACGACAACAGCTTTGCATTTACCGAGTTCGACATTTTTCACGACCTCACGCATACCGAACGTGAATCGCTTTTTCGATTTTGCTTTTATAGGATCTGTTTTATACAGTCTCTCTTGTAATCTTCGAAGCTCGGAGAAGAGCGCTTGTACGGCTTGATTCAGAGGCGTCGTGATAACTTGCGAGGCATATTTCGGCATTTTTTCAACCTTGTTGACGAACGAGGCGTCTTTCACGCGCTCCAAATTGCGTTGAATGTGCTCTTCAGTGGTTTCTCCGCGATCGATTTTCTCCTTGCGTTCGAGCATCTTCGCGTGTTTCTTACCGGCGACGTGGTCCGCCCACGCCGTTTCGCTGTTACACTCCATTTTACACAATTCGCAGAATTTTGATACGAACGCTGATTTTTCCTTCTTTTTTGGCTTTGTCTTCTTTCCTATCGCTGTTGTGTGCTGGTCTGTCTGGCTGTTTTCCGACTTTGTGTTCATGAGTTCATATTCTTTCTGTTTCAAAGTATCGATAAAACTTTTTCTCGTCCAAATGGAAGGTAACTGAATGACCGTTCGACTCGACGTGGACGAGACGATGTACGGTTCATCTGCATGTTCTTTAGTTGCTGTTGGTGTATCTGTGCCGTCTTGTTCATCTGCATGTGCTCTGTTAATAGATTCGTCGTCGTCGACGACGACGTCGGCTTTATCGTTGTTATTATCGTCGTCCGAATCATCGTCGTCTTCGTCGCACCACAAATCCACCTTTACTCTTTCGCTATCCTCCTCGTCCACTTTTATGTTCACGTACACCTTGTCAACCTCGATGGTTACTTCAATCGTCGAGTCGTCATCTCCTTTCGACGACTTTTTCTTATTTGCTCTGGACACGAGAATGATTTTCCTCAGTTTTGTCATGCGTTTTTTTTTCTTACCGTCCATGCGCTCTTTCCCTCTTCTCATTAACGTGGCCGAAGCCATCGCAGCGTTTGGATTCGCCATAAGTTCCCCGCCCCGTTTGGGACGACCTTCCACTTTCTTTCCCAATAAAGCACGTTTATCGCTTTTCTTCGCTTTCCCTTCTTTAAAGTATAAACCTAAACCGCCTAACATTGCACTCACGCCACCGCCGCCGGCGTTGATGGATTTATTCTCCCCCGATACAATTTCCGATAGGTCAATCGTCGTTCTCTTTTTCTTCCGTTTTTCCTCCTCGATTCGTTCTTGTTCGGTCAAATCGCCCCTCGCTATGCGTTCGGTATCGATTACCTTCACGCGGTCTGGGTCGTTCAACCCGTAATGTGAATTGTACAAGTGCGATGCTAAATGTTGAAACTCGGCGAACCGCCTTCCGCACACTCGACACGGGATCTTCCCAAACTTATCCACCTTGGACTTACGAGCCTCTATTCGTAAAGATTCTGCGGTTATTTTTGGTAAATAGTCTTTTCCACCGTGTTTTCCACCGTCATTTTCGGCAGTCGTCGGCCAATGCACGCCATCGTCTTCATTATGAGTAGTATTCGATGAAACGTTGAACGGTTGCGCTGCAGCGGTCAGCGAGGACGCTGTCGCGGGCCGTGCATTCCAAACTGGTCTAGACGGTGCGGGAGCGAACACCACTTTCTTCGCATGTTGCTGTTGTTGTTGCTGCTGTTGCTGCTGGATAGAATTTTTCGGTTGTTGCTTCTTGCTATTATTACTGCTACCACTCGTCTTGTTGTTGTTGTTGTTGTTGTTGTTGCTGTTATACTTCTGTTGTTGATGTTGTTGTTGTTCATTCTTCTCTTTCGTTCTCTTCGCGAACGACAGAGCTTCTTCCACCTCTTTCGATACTTGCGACGGTATTATCGTTGTTGAGGTCTTATCATCATCGACGTTACCATCATCGATGCTTCTCTTCTTTATCCAACTCTTCGCCCGGTCTGCTTTGCTCGCCACCGCATCGTCATCACCTACCTCGTCGTTTCCTAAACCCATATTTCAATACACACCGAGGATGTTATTGAGATGATGACGTTGTTCTGAAAGTGATGAGGAAGAGGACAAAGAAGAACACCTCGCGCACCACTAAACTAAACCACCACGCGGAGAGAGTCAGAAACAACACCAACAACACCAACAACAGCTCCCCTAACCCAGAGAAAAATGAGGAATTTCGTCCAACATGTCCTACACTTCTTCAAAACGGAAAGCCACGTACTATTACGACGAAAATCATTCATGTTTGGCATCAGATGGAAACAAAAGAGCAGCTTTCCAACGAACGCTGATTTCTCGTTAGCAGAGAACGAAGCCATTCTCGCGGCTTCCAAATTATGCCTGATATTCATCGTCTACTCCTTCCTCGCGTCCTTGAAAACGAAAACGTACTCGCACGTGGACAGACTTTGGAGTTTGACGCCAATTTTCTACTCGTTCGTGTTTACGTATTACGGGAAGTTTAACTCGAGAAACGTGCTGATGAGCGCGCTGATTTTCATTTGGGGAGTAAGGTTGACTCGTAATTTCGCGAGGAAAGGTGGATATAATCGCGGAGAGGAGGACTATCGATGGGCGGTGTTGAGAGAAAAGAAAATTTTGAATTCAAAATTCGGTTGGTTACTGTTCAATTTCTCCTTCATATGTTTCTATCAACACGCGCTGTTGTTCTTAATCACGGCGCCGTGCGCGTGGGCGGCGACACCGTACGCTCAAAAAATACCTTTGAACGAGTACGATTTGTACGCCACGCTTCTTTTCTTATTCTTCTTCAACTTGGAACGCGTCGCAGATAATCAACAGTGGCGGTTTCAACAGGCCAAATACGGCAAGGCGAAGCGGGAGGCGAAGTACGAAACGGATTACCAAAATGGGTTCTTGAGTAAAGGTCTGTTCGCGCGGTCCAGACATCCGAACTTTTTCAGCGAACAGATGATTTGGTGGTCTTTATGCGTTTTCGTTTTGGCTTCTGGTGGGTCCGCGTTGCCGCAATCGTGCTCGGAGGCGAAAGAAAACTGGTATTGGTTGCGTTTACCGAAGACGCTGAGGTGTTGCGGATCGTGTTTTTTCGTGTCCATCCCTGGTCTCAAGTGTGGCTGCGAGGCTTTGCACGCGTGCTATGTAGGTGCGGTTTTGTTATCTTTGTTGTTTCAAGGATCGACGGCGTTTACCGAGCAAATCACGGCGGGGAAGTACCCGACTTACAAAGAGTACCAAAAGAAGGTGAATAGATTGTTTCCCGCCTTGAGACCGCCTTCATTTTTTTTATCCGCCGAGAACGCCGCGACCAGGATTCAACACGCGTGGAAGAAGAAGAAGAAATCAAACGCGGCGACGACGAGTACTCCCGGCAAGTTCAAGAAAGTTTTTTTATCCTTCGGGAGGAAGAGTAGTAGTAATAACACTCCCGCCAAGAAGAGCGAATAAAAATATTTAAGAATATTAAGAATATTACCTCTGTATTACCATGATATTATGCCAAACCGCGGAAATGCACGTAGAAATATCTACTGGTAACTGTCTCAGACTGACCTTTTCCTATCCACATTAAGACGTCACTGTCTGGCTGCTTTTTTGTCATCACTTAAAATCTAAAGAAAAAGAATATATATACACACACACACACACACACACACAGAGAGAGAGAGAGAGAGAGAGCAAAAGAGTGAAGAAGATGCCTCGGCGCTCGTCCTCTCTGAAATTACCAACGAGAACAAAGCGTGGTGAGTCGTGCTTTGCTCTTCGTCGTTCGTCGTTGTTTTCTTTTTTCCCATCCTCAGTTTTGCCCTGATTATTGGTGTGTTGTTGACGTCTTCTGTTTTGTCTTCGTGGCCCACTCACTCACCTCTTCTCTTCTTATCATCATTTTCAACAGGCGCTGCGACGGCGATGATAACGATGATAACAACAGTAGTATTCGTCGCGCGTTTAGGAGCAGTTAAAGCCGATACGTTGCTTGTCATCAACACGGACAAGCAAATCGATGTCGCGTCAGGTTCTGATTTCGAGTTTTCGTTCGACATATCCGTGTGCTCGCAACAAGGCAAAGAGTACATCCAAGTAGATTTATACGATAACGGGTACTCGTACGGCATGGACACTTCTCAAAGACCAGATCCGATGTTGATGATTGCCAGAGGGCAAACGGCGTATCCAACGGCGTCGTATAACGCGGATTGGCAAAAGTGGTCTTGGCGTCCGACTTGGGCGCAAAAAGACGAAGACGGCTACGAGACCTTTCGTCCGTACCATAGGATTGTGATTGATAACAGAGCGTGCACGGAGCAATGTCTGAATGGAGATAATGTTTGCGAGGATAACTGTGAGATGGTGAAATCTTACGGCGACATATTTAAAGGTGTAGTGAAGAACGTGAATTTTTTCACGGAGAATCGGTTAAACGGAAACTTGAGAGCGAGGTGTTCTTCCACGCCGCCGTGTCCGGAACCGGATGGGAACG
The DNA here is from genome assembly GCF_002220235.1 of Bathycoccus prasinos. Lineage (NCBI taxonomy): Eukaryota > Viridiplantae > Chlorophyta > Mamiellophyceae > Mamiellales > Bathycoccaceae > Bathycoccus > Bathycoccus prasinos. The sequence goes on from NC_024001.1 coordinate 877,851, forward strand.
AATGTAGCAATAAAGGGGAGTGTAAAAACATAGATAGCGTTGGTGTGTGCTCGTGTGTCGTCGGGTACGGCGACGTGGCGTGCGATAAAGTCGCCACGACGCTGCCAAATGGAGAGCAACAACCAGTGGACGGCAACCCTTTTTTGTTGAACGAGAAGATGTGGGATTATTATTCGTTTGAAGTGCCCCCCACGCCAGTCGGATCGGAATCGACGATCATTGTAGAGTTAAACAGACTCTTTGGTGATCCAATTCTGTTTGTCAAGAGAGCGGCGGACGGAAAGGCGAATGGAGGGAGCGGTATCGCGTATGGCGTGCCGTCGACCCAAGATTTTACAACCATGGCAGACATGAACTCCTTTCGCTCCAGGCTCGATTACCATCACATTGAGTTGACAAATGCAGATTCAGGATTATATTACGTCGGTGTGTTTAACAACAATCAGTATTTGAAAGAGGTTTCCAAGTACTATCTTCGTGCGAGATGGAATAACAACGGCGCCGGAGTGGAAACGCCGATGTGTCCTTTCGATTGTTTCGGCGACAGTCACGGCACGTGTGACGCGGATATTCCGAACGGGAAGAGCGTGTGTACGTGTGAGGTAAATTCTTATGGAGGAGAATATTGTCAAGGTAAAGTCATTCCGTTCGATACAGATGATCATCTCGCGAGCGGTATCGATGGCGTCATCGCCCCGGGCGAATGGAACTACATACAAATTGATACCGCGTTTTTTCCAGACGCGACTAAAGATGGTTTGCGAGTGATTTTCTCCTACCAAGGCAATGGACACCCGTTACTGATTGTGAAGTACAATGACTACCCCTCGTACGAAAACGCAGATGACATCTTATCTAGCTCGCGGAATATGCGAAGCCCGACGGAATATCACATTCCCGCGGACATCATGAGCAGAAGCGGCGTGTATTACATCGGCATTTTGAACATCAACTATTACGTACACGATGGCTTTTCGTACAACATCGTCATTAACGCTGGTAAGTCCTCGAGCACGAAGCTTCCGAATTTCATCTCTGTATCTTTAGTGATGATTTTCAGTTTGTTCGTCTGCATGCTCATAGCGCTCGCGAAAAGAATAGTTCAAAACAGACAATTGGCAAGGATGCGTGCGCTTCGCGCGGCTCAAATCGCTGCTAATCCAGAATTGGCGTTTACATTTGGTGGTGCGGGTAACCGGCGGATAGAACCGTTCAGGGGTACGCCGCAAAATGTGATTTCTAGAATTCCTATTGTAACCTTTAGAGATGCGGGTGATGGACCGAAGCTCGACGATTGCGATTACTCCTGCGCGGTATGCCTGGACGAATTTGTAAACGGCGATCGATTGCGTCAACTGACGCTTTGCGGTCATCAGTTTCACACGGCGTGTTTGGATGAATGGTTGGGGCAACACGACAATTGTCCTTTATGTAGAGCGCCGGTGGTAGGTGAAGAAGGAGGAGGGGGAGCGGAGGACAGTGGTAATCATCGTCAACAACAACAAAACGTCGAGTTGACTTCGGTATTCCGCCCATCAAACGACGAAAACACGAACAACGATGATAGAAACGATAATAGCTCACCGTATAGCGTAGTATGATTCATCCAAGTGTAATTCTTTTGTATTCATTAAGTGTTTATAATTATTATTGACGACGAAATTTTTTACTTCTTCCGCCCGCCACCAAAGAGCGAGGCAATCCCAAAAGCCGCCGGTTTCTTCTTCTTCTCCTTTGGGATTTCCTGCTTGCAGTCTATCTTCGATTCAACGAGACGTAGTCGTAGACCAAGTAAAGTGTTTGGAGCGTTCTCGTCGCGTTCTCGTCGCGCCTCTTTCATTTTTTGCGCTTGTATCAAACGTTTCTCGTATTCTTTGTACCTTTTTAGTGAAATTTCCTGTTCGCGTTGTCTCTTTGCCTCCTCTTCGCGTTCTTTTTGTCTTCGCACATCCTGTAACCGTTTCTCAAACTCGTCGTATTCTTGAAGCAAAATCTCTTGTTCTCGCTCTCGTTGAACCCAGGTGTGATTTCTGATATCTTTCAAACTAAATCTTTTCTCCGGGTCGGGCGCCAACATATTTTCAATCAAGTTCAACGCATCCGAGTCGATGACGCCTTTCTGCGGTCTCGCAAAATTCCCAGCGCGGATATTTTTCATGGTTGACAACGTTGAATGATTCGTTGGATCCTCGAAAGGATAACGTCCGAGTAACATCAGGTATAAAGTTACACCCATTGCAAAAACGTCGATTTTAATCGGATCATAGCCTCCTCCGCTCTTCATCCGCGAAGGAGCGCCAATCAACTCCGGCGCCATGTAGTCGGGAGTACCAATGCCGAGCGTTTTTGCGGAATCTAACCCTTTTGATAAACCAAAGTCAATCACTTTTAAAGTCTTTTTCTGTTTTGTATCAACGACGAGACAGTTGTCTGGTTTCAAATCTCTGTGCGCGAATCCTCGCTCGTGAATCGTTTCCACGGCGTTTAACAGCTGCGCGAAAAGCGCTCGCGACTCTTCGTTGGTCAATCTGCCGCCTTTAGAGTTTATGTAATCAAGCAAATCTAAACCTTCCAATAACTCCCAAACCAAAACGACGTACTCGCGCTTAGTCTCTGGCGAGATGTGGTTCGTCACGTTCAACAAACGCGCAAAATTATCCGTAGTATTTGAGGACTCGGAGGAAGAAGAAGGAGAGTTTAACTTGTGAGCGTATTTCACCTCTCTCGTTATCGAGTTTAACGGCAAAGACAGTTCGCTTGTCTGCGAAACGTCCATGATTTTCAACGCCACCGGAAGCTTGTTCGTCACGTCGTATCCTTTAATGACCACGGCGGAGGAGCCGCGGTTGATTTCTCGCTCCGTTTGATATCGGCCGTTACATATGAGCGTCTCTTCCAACTCGTGCGTGCGTGGTCTTTGCACGAGTTCTATTTCTTTCTTCTTCTTTGTCTTCTTCTTTGTCTTCTTTGTTTCGTCTTCTTCTTCTTCTTCTTCTTGTATTTCCTCTCTTGCTGTCGTCTCCGTCATCTCCACGTCGTCGTCTCCATCGTTGCCAACAGCAGCAGCGTTCGCGTTGGCGTCAGACGACGTCATCGCGTCCGCGAACAACAACACAACGTTTCAAAAGTCGAGGTTGGATATTTTTTTTGTCGTCGTGCGAACGACGAACTCAAATTTTTGTTTTCCTTTTTTTTTCATTCGAAAAGGACAATAACAGAATAACTCTGGGTCTTTTAGAACTCGTTTTTAGAAATCTTAACACACACTTTTTACACGCTCGGCGCCGCGAAACGTTCTGTCGTCAACACACACACACACACACACACACATCACATCACATCACAGAGGGAGAAAGAGAAATAAGACTACAGATTTTGCGCAGAGTTTTAAAAGAAGCAACAACACGCACACACACAAACACAAAAGCGAGAAGCGTTTAAGGGGAAAAAAAAGACGTCCAACAACAACACGCCAATGAATCCGTTTTTAGCGCACGCGGAGCAGCAAGAAACTTCTTCGCAACAAAGGAACGACGCCGCCGCGGGAGCGACCACGGCATCCCAGAATATGAATACGAATAACGCGGCAGAAATTTCTCGACCGGCGATTACGGCGACAACGTATACGCCAGCACCGGCTGCTGGAACACCAATCGCTGGCCCGGTGCCTTCGCAGCAGGAAAGTCGAGCGAACAACTTCGCGGTCGGATCGCCGTTCTTTAGCAGTCAGTTATACACCGGCGGTCCATCCGTAGAACACTACGAAAACGATGAGCAAGAGGCACAAAGAGCGAGAGATGAAATTCGGAACGCGTTTTCCCAAATTGGCATCAACGCACCGTCGTCGGATAACTCGAACGACTTGTTACAGTTTGTCGTGGCGAGACAATTATCGAGGACGTTGAGACTGTTCGCGTGCGTGGATATTATATTTTGTATGTTTTTCTTCTTCACGGCGTGGGTATTCGTGTTTTTATTGTTTGGACCGGTGTTGGGGTACCAAGGCGCGAGATTTTTCAAGTACGGCAACGTGGTGGCGTATTTAGTGTACGTCCTCGGGATGGCGTGTTGGCGAGTGGCACTGTTTATAACCAACAAATCCGCCGCGGCGAAAGTGTTAACCTTTATCATGTTTATGGTGGAGCTTTACATTTTACGTCTGGTGTTTAAATTCATGCAGTTATTGAAGCGGTTTTCGGAGGAGGAGTTGCAGTTGCTGAGAATTTTAGAGAATCCGCAGCGGAACGTTTGGTGGCATCAAAGCGGCGGACCGCAAGCGACGCAAAGGGTCGTCATGGTGCCGCCACAGGCAGGCATGGCAGGGAGAGCGCCGATGTACCATTAAAGATTGCCCCAACTACATCTTTTAGCACATTTTATAATAAAAATAACATGCAGTAATGTAAAGCACCATCATATGCTGGTAATTTCTTTATTTGTGAAATGAAAATAACAACGCGTGACATTAAAAATGTTCCTACATACTCCTCTCTCCCTCTCGTCTATTATGTTTTATGTATCTCACGCTTAAGCACTGGCTTCCTTCTTCAAATCGCTCCACAATTTGGCCACATCCTTCTTCGCGTTCGGTCTCCCGACACCGCAGAACCAACTCGCTTGTCTCCCCGGAGGCACTTTGCACTTGCACGGCTTCCCGTTCGGTTTCCCTTTCGTCAACGAAAACCATCCTCGCGGTGGTGGTCGAGACAAACCACCTTCGTTACTCGTTTTCACCATGTGCATGTACGCATCGTCATCCGCGAACCACCCATGCGCACAAAACGTATCCAACCACCACTGTCTCGGCTTCACCGTTTCGTGAAATTTGAACTTTGTCGAAATCTGCGCCACGGCAGACTTCTTCCTACCATCAGCCGTGTCAAACCTAGACGTGGACTGTCCAACCGTAATAAAAGCATTCGCTCCAGGTTTAGCCACTCGACTCAGCTCGTTAATGGACCGATCGATATCTGCTTCTGGAATGTGCTCGAACACCTCGACAGACGTAATCATATCGAACGATTCCGACTTGAACGGAATTTCTTGCATTGGCGTGGAAAATACCGTCCCATTCGCCAACAAATCCGACGCGTACTCTTTCAACGGCAAGCTCGCGGCTTCAATCCCTCTCGCGTCTACCCCACTTTGTCTCAATTTTCTCACCATCACCGCCGTGCCGCACCCGGCGTCTAACAACGTCTTAAACTTGTACCTCTTTTTAATCCCATCTAAAAACCTGCACGAGTGGCACACGTTCGCGCCAGAGCGTAACTTGTGATACTCGTCGTACATCGTTTTATACATCTCTCTGTGCTGCGGGTTCGTCCACGTTTGCTTACCGGATTGCACGTTCGTGTTCACGGTCGTTTTCGGTTTCGAGACTAAGTGGTCGTCACCGTCGTGGTGGTCATCATTTTCTTCTTCTCCGTCGTTATGATGATCGCCGCCACTATTCGAGTGATGATGATGCTGCTGCTGACGACTCGAATCGTCGTCGTGGTCGTCGTCGTTATTGTCGTCATTATCAGAAGAAGAAGAAGACCCGTAACTCGTCGTCGGATGCCAAGTCGATGAATGATCGTGACGATGAAAAGATGATGATGATGATGGTGCGCCAAATCCGTCGTCGTGATTCGGAGGCGTGAATAAAAACCCGGCTAAAGAGCCAACCACCATGCCGACGGCGACTAAAAACGCCGCCGAACGCACGCGTCTCCCTAACTTTTCGTTGTCTTTGACTCCCATTATTTATTTATTTATTCGTGGATAAATAAGTATAAGGAGAGTAAGTTGTGTCGTGCTTTCCTTTTTCTTCCTTTGCTTCCTTTGGGCATTTTATCTTTTTCAATTTTTTTGCTGCCAAAAAACGACTTTGAAACCTGCCTGCGTTGGGACCCCAGGTGATGCTTTCTCTTCATTCTTCAAAATCATCAATAAAATACTTTGACGACTGAACAACCGAGAAGAAGAAGAAGAAGAAGAAGAAGAAGAAGAAGAACGATGATGAAGATGATGGATTTCCGCACCGCGGTTTTCTTTCTCTGCACGACCGCGACGCTTCTTTCCACGACGTGCGCCATCGCCGGGTTCCTCCCGTTTCTCTCCCCGACTTTTTTTCCTCTTCTGCGATTTCATATTCAGAGAACGTATCGAGTGGCGTTTTTCAGCGCGTGCTTGGCGTTTATCTATAGGATTGGATACACGTTGAAGAAGCTGACAGGAGGAGTCACGACGCAGGAACAAATGAGGAAAGAGTTGAATGCGGTCACGAGTTCGAATGGGTTTCAGTTGACGATGTTTTCCGTGATATTTGCTTTTTATTCGAGACCGCTAATAATCGCCTTGTTTCCGATATGCGTGCCAGCCTTGTATCAGTGGTTTACCATCGTGCATAAGATTTTTCACAGCGAAGACGGGAAGAGTTTGTATACGAAAGTCGGCATGAGCAGAATCTTTTCATTCTTGCAAGAGAAGATGCACGTGGCCTTGAGCTTGAGCGCGTTGATGGAAATAGTCATATTGGCGGTTATCGTGACCGACTCCGTGAGGAAGAGAAGCGTAGGCAAAACGTTCATGTACGTGATGTGGTTGCGAAGCAGGTATCAGTGCGAAGATAACACGGTTTTCAGGATCAAATACACGTATTACAACACCGGGTATTATCACAAAGAGGCTTGGAAAAGTTTGAATCAAAATTTGTTCGCGCCTCTGACGTCGAGAGTCCCGGCATTGCAACGCGTGAGCGACGGGATAGCGATGGCGTTTACGCAACCGAGAAGTAGGGGCATTTAGGAAGAAGCAGAGTGTAGCAAAAATCTGAGTGTAAACCACTCTGTGCGTAGTTGGTGTAATCAATGTGTACCATGGTACCGTAGTACTATTAGTATCATAATAATAATATGATAAATCAACGTTTTGGCAACTCGCACGCATCCAAACTTTTCTTGGAAACTTCAAAGCCCGGGAACATTGCAAAATCAGGCGTTATGCCGGTTCTGTCGATGTCCACAAACTTAGGCGTCACGTATCGCCCGACGGTTAACACGACACCACTACCATCGCTCAGCTCGTATACGGATTGTATCAACCCTTTGCCGTACGTTTTGGAACCAACCACCGTGGCGCGACAGTTATCTTTCAACGAACCGGTCAAAATCTCACTCGCCGACGCCGACCTCGAGTTCACTAGAACTACAAGCGGTTCGGTAACTTTTTGTTTGTTACTTACTGCATCACTATTTTCTTTGTCGCTCGATGAGAACGACGAAATATCCCCTACTCTCTTTAATTTAGTCGGTGCCGCGTCGGCGCCTCCTGCGTTCTGAAGGCCCAAACGCGCATTTACCGTCGCGTCGACATCTGTATCCTCTTTCACGCCACCGGCGACGACTCGCCCTTCCGTATACGCAATCGTAGCGTCTTGCGGTAGAAACAACTTTGCAATCTCAACGCCAGCTTGAACTAATCCTCCAGGATTATCTCTTAAATCTAGTATAAACTCCTTTGCTCCTATACCACGCAACTCTTCTATGGATTCTGCGACGTCCTTCTCTGCGAGCGCGTTGAACTCAGTCAAACGAATGTACCCGGTGGACTTTCCTTCTAATCGTGACTTCACCGGGTTCTTAGGCCCAGCCGCTCGCTTCAACGCGAACAACTTTTCCTCTCCATCTTTCTCACCTCGTCGGACTTTCAAATCCACCGTCGTGTTTCCTTCGCCTTGAATCATGCTCGTGACTTGAAATGCACTCATGCCGTTCACATCGACGCCATCGACGGATAAAATAACGTCGCCTTGCTTTATTCCCGCTTTTGCGCCCGCACTTTCAGCCACCAATCCGAGTACGCCAACTTCGCTCGTATTGTCAGGCATCTCCGCAATGTTCAATCCGACGCCAGAAATATCGTACTTCAAGAGCTCCTGAAAATCTTTCGGCGCAACAAACCTCGTAAACGGGTCGTTCAACGTCGAAAGCATTCCTCTTACGTATTCGTACGCCTCTTGTCTCGATTTCGGTGGATTTTTTACAACGCTCTCTTCGCGCAAGGCGTTCCACGCCTCTCGGTCGAAACCTACGGAAATATCGTTTCTCACGGGAAGGAACGTATCGCTGACGAGTTGCCAAACTTCATCGACGACTAGAGCGTCTGGTGAAAGCTGCTCGTTATCATTATCACCAACAGAGGTCTTTTTCGGGTTACTTTTCCCGACATCGCTCGCGGTATCCCGCTCCTCCTCCTCTTCCTCGGCGTACGCGACCAGACCTTTTGCAAGTGTATTACTAGTTATTGTTGGTGATGTTGCCGCAGAATTCCAGGAGTTCAAAAAAGAATACGGAGAAGGCGCTCCGGATGCAGACGCAACAGCCACAGCTACCGCCGCGCTCATTGCAGCCACTTTAGTGGATATCCTTTGCAACAACACCAAATTACTATTACTATTATTTGTATTACTTTTCACGCCGCTGAATGACGAGGACGAGGACGAGCTCGCTCTCGATGACGATGAGGAGGAGGATGGCATGTCCCCGTTGTTGTTGTTGTTGTTGTTGTTGTTCGTATTATTCGAGTCTGATGAGGATGAGGATGACGACGAGCTTCGCAAAGCGCCGCGCGTCGTCGTCTTCGTGGCACCACTTCTTCTTCTTCTTCTTCTTTGTTGTTGATGAGGTGGATGAGGATGTCCGTGATTACGATAGGAATACGAAGAACACGACGTCGAAGAAGGAGAGGAAAAGCCAACCATTTTTGTGTGTGTCCGCACAAAAACGCAAAAGCGGCTGCGTCTGTGTTCGCAACTGACGACCACTGTTCGAACAACGACAAAAGTGAGTTGAGGCAAAAGTGTGTCCGTGTGTGTGTTTTGATGAGTTCACCTAACAAGTATCTTCTCTTCTTTTTCATCGTGCACTTTTTCTCTTCTTCCTTCTACGAAAATTCTTCTCTTCTTCTCTCTCTCTCATCTTTCATCTTCAACAAAGAAGAATAAAAAATGAACCGAGGAAAACTGGCGACGTGGTTGCTCGTGCTCGCCGTGCTCGTCGCTCGGTAAGTCTTTTTATTCTTCTTTTTCTGCTTGGTCTTCTTCTCTCTCTCTGTCTCTCTCATTAGTAATCGACTTTTGGCGACGGACGACTGATTTTTGAGAACAAGAAATCCCCTAAGTTAACCCGCGGGTTTCCCCTACTTACTCCTTACTATTACTCCGTACACAAAACAAACGACAGAGTGCCGGTGTTCTTAAACGCAAAGACGAAAAATACGTTCGCCCCGATCGATGGCGCCGCGGCGTTTGCAACGAATTACTTTAGCGGCACGGATGACGACGGCGCACCCTTACTCAAACCTCCGTTTGTAGCGAGAGCGCTTTTGTACCCATCGAAACTTGTCCCTCAGCTTTCACAAAGTTTGAAGTGCAACGCGAAAGAGAACATGAAAGTGACGTCGACATCAATGGAAGGAGGGAGCGAAAGGAATAATTGTTTGCCGTATTTCCCGGATTTCGAGTCCTTCACGACGAGGAAAGAAATCATGCGCACGCACAAGAGACTGGTGAAAACGTTCGGTGAGGACTCGCGAACTATTCACGTCGTTTACATCGGGAGCGTTTTGTTGACCTACTCGGCGGCGTTTGCGTTTTTTAGCGGAACGTGCGGAAGAGTCGGAGTGTATGCGATTGCACTTCTCGCGTTGGGGACTTTGACGAATAGCGGGAAGAGAGACGGAGCGGTACCGTTACCAGGTTTATTTATTATTTCGGCGTTAACGTTTACCTCGATGATTTTCGGACGGAATACGAAAAGACGAAGGACGAAGAAACAAAAGACGCGTTAAATGAGGATTTAGATGACCTTTAATTTATTAAAACGATGAGCACTATACAATAAGCCGCGTGTGTATATTACAATAATTTATATCAATCAACCGTACGGTTTGTCCATACCTATGGACTTGTTTTTAACCGTTGAAGGCGGGATTCTAAAGACGTGCGAGAACAAACCTCCTTTACCTTGATTCTTCGCCTCTTGCAGTAAGTCAAACTCGCCGCCTAAAGAAACCGCACGTCGATGGTTCAAAGTCGGTTTGCCACCACCACCACCACCACCACCAACGATACCGCCGCGCGATGTATTCATAGATTTGCTCCCATACGGATTTGAAAGATTATCGATGGACATTTCTTCGAGAGCGGATAATTTGGAGGACAATCCGCTGCCGCTTCTGCGAGGGCTCCCGTGCTGCGCCGTGACGGCTTGTAATCCCGAAATGCTCAAATCGCTGCCTGATCGCGAATGACTTCCTCTTCGATGCATGTTATTGTTGGTGTGATGGTTCGTTTGCACGCCCTGTTCGTTTGTTGTCGCCGCGGGCGTTTGGAGATGATTCATTTCGTTCAAACTCGAGCCGCTCGAATTCTTTGAAAGCGAGGAGGAGATTCCGAGTTTCTTCTCCAAATTTTGTCGGCACTCGCGTTCTTGTTCAAGTTGCGTTCGACTCGATTGCAATTTTGTTTTCAACGTTTGCTCGCGGGTTTGGTACTCTTGAATACGTCGCTCGAGCCGTTCAACTTTCGCGAGCAATTTCAACTCGCGAATCGTGTGCGAACCGTCGTCATCTGTTGGAATCTTTTTCGTTTCTCCCGCATCTGCCTCCCCAGCGCCGATACTGTTCACTGCGCTGGTTGAAGTGTCGTCGATTAAGGAACCATTACTTCCGGTGGTATTCGGGGGCGTATTCGTATCCTTTGGAAGTCGTGGTGGCGGCGGTGGCATCGATAAAAACGGGTCCTCATTCGCATAACCGCCCGTGGAAGAAGGCTCGAAACCGACCCACTCCGCCGGCGGTGTCTTCTCTTCACTTCTCGTCGTCGTCGTCGTTACTACAGACAAGTTTTGTTCTTCGCGTTGCTTGGGAAAATCATTCAGGTCTGATAGCAACCGCAAGGCTCTGTTTTGTGCCTCTGACGCGCTGATTCTATCGTCCGGATCGAGTTTACACAAGTCGCGAACTAACGCGTCTATTCCGGGAATTTGCCTAGGAAACTCACGCTCGTGCTCTTTACTGAACTTTTTACCGTTTGGAGTAGCGGATAGCGCCGAAGCGTTTCGACTTCCCGCACCCCTACCACTCAGCGAACGCAGCATAGCCTCTGAAGCATCGCCAAATGCCAACTCGTCGTACGCAAGCTCGTGCAAAAAACAACCGAGCGCCCACAGATCTGCCGCCAAAGAAGGCGGTTTTTGAAACTTCCAACAATCCCACATCTCGGGAGCTCTGTACGCTGGCGTCGTTTTCGATTTCATATCGTCCTGGATTCTGTGTCGTTCGTTCGCGTCTTTGTACGTGTACTCGCTCGCAGGCGCAAACTCGCACGACCCGAAATCGCACACTTTATAGAGATTCTCAGACTTGGAAAAAAGAACGTTTTCGCGTTTTATGTCCCAATGACACAACTTTGACCCGTGCATTGTTTTTAACACGTCACACACCGCCAAAAACGGTTCCAAGATCTTCTCTAACTCTTTTTTACTAATGGTGCTATCACTACCCTTACTATCACTATCATTACTAAACGATCTCATGGACAGATCGCCATCGCACAACTCCATGCACATGCACATCCTATACGCGCGTTCTCTCGATGAGACTCGTCGTTCGTCCGCCACTCGGATTTCCGCGCCGAATAAAGTCACCACGTGCGCGTTCTTCGATAGAGATTTGTGCACGGAAACTTCCGTTTTCGCTTTTTTCACAAAGGTCGAATCATCCGGTAATTCTAACACTTTCATCGCGCAATAAAAGTCCTCTCTTTGGTTTGCATTATTATTATTATTATCCGCGGCGCCGTGCAGAGCAGAAGAAGAAGAAGTCGTTGAAGAAGAAGCTTCAACAAATTTTGCTTTATACACCACCGCAGATGCACCCGACGAGGAGAGCACTTCCACCAATCGAAACTTTTTCCCTTCCACTTGAATAGTTTTCCCGAGCAGTTCATTGTTATGAGGATGAGCGCTGTTGTTTTTAGCGTTACTATTAAGAGTCTCCGTGGACGATATGCGTTTCATAAAGTTCTTCATCATTTCCTTTCCCGTGATTTTTGAACGGTTTTTTCTCCGCGTCAGGGAGCCTCGCGAAGAGAAGAGAAGAGAAGAGAAGAGAAGAGAAGAGAAGAGAAGAGAGAGGGAGAGAGGGAAACGAGGACGCGTTTGTTCTCGTGGAAGAGAAGAGCTGAAGACCTGAAGAAGAAGAAGAGTGGTAAGAGAAAGGACAACAGGTCTCCTCTGGTGTGCCTTTCTCAGAAAGTTTTTGGAGACGAGTCAAAACATCAAAATCTTTTCTTTTGAGCTCTCTTTTTCTGTTTTTTGCTTTCCACAAAAGAACAACAAAAACAGAACAAAAACACACCACACAAACACACCACACAAACACACACAAACGAAAACGAGACAACCTACGACGCAAATCGACGATGTCGAAGGAGATGATCGAGAACGACGACGAGGACGACGACGCGCACAAAATGTCTTCTCCATCGAAAGAAGAAGAGGCGCCGGAGGAGGAGAAGTACGCGTCGCCGGCGGCTGAAGAAGAAGAAATCAAAAGCGAAAGCGAGGAGGACGAAGTGGGTCAAGTAAAAAAGGTAACAACATCATCATCATCACCAGCGCGCGCTCACGCGGATGCACCCGAGCAAGCTACCACAGCCGCGAAAAGGACGACAACAACAACAAAAGAAACAAAAACAACAACAACGACGAGTTTATTAGACCAGGATGACAGTACAGAAGAAAAAGAAAAAGGGACAAGGGAAAAGAAGAAGTTTGTTGATGAGGAGGAGGAAAAAAAACAAAAGAAAGGAGAAGGAGGTATGCGACGACGACGAGGAAGAAAAGGAGAAAATGAAAACGACGACGACGCTAAAGAAGATGATAACGACGATCCAAACAAGAAACTGAAAAGACCGAGAGGTAAGCGACCACCGGGAGCGAATTTTATCGTGCATTTCATACAAATTCTGTGGACATACATCACTTTTATATTTTCGTTCTCGATGGACGTCGTAGTGTTCTTTTCGCCGTCGACGAAATCGAGACATCGAGCGAGAGGTCATCAAAACCACCACCAGCACGATGAAAAAGAGGTAAATGTCAATCCAGCGGATATAAACGATGCGGAATTTTACGATTTTGTGCAGAGTTCGCAGCAAATGATGATGGAAGAGATTGGGAAACAAAAACGACAACAACAACAACAACAACAACTACGCTCGAAAAGAAGTGAGAAACAGGCGGCAAAGTCTAGACAAAAAGCTGTCGCTTCAATATCTCAAGAAGAATACGAAATTCGACTTTTGAAAGCGCGATTGGCGGAGCTTGAGCAAGCTTCGCGAGGGTGAATGGAGCATAAATAGTAGTAAAGCATTTAGTTTGGAATTCTAGTAGTATATTACAGCGCATTTTTAATCCACCGCATGTCCGCACACAGCATATCGTCTTTGAGAGAGTACATCGCTTGCTCCTGCGGAATGTTCAAGCTTACTTTTTGTAACCGACGCATGTATCCAGGGTCGGCCAATACCAAGCGCATGGAATGTAAACGGCACACTATCGTTGTTTCGAAACCCGTCGGAAGCGTTTGCACGGAATGGTTCATGCACAGCTTCTCGTGAACTTCGAGAACGTCGGAGACGTACACTTCTTTATAGCCGAGTTGTCTCGTGCGCAGAAGTAAAGCGGCGAGGAAAATGCGCTCGTGTTTTGAAAGTCCTTTCAACATCTTCATGTAAGTCGCCGAAAACATTTCATTCTGCGCCTTAGATATATCGTTCGGACCACATCGAGAGACACAATTCAGTTCTCCAGAATCGCGTTCGCGCGCGATCCTCGCCTCGGCGATTTCAATACCTCTCCGGCACAACTCTAGAGCTCGTCGGGCATCGCCTGAAATTTGCGCGACTTTCATACTCGCCAGCTGCACCGCGTTTTGCGTGATCGCGTCGTATTTACCGTCACTGATGTAATCACCGGTCGAGCGTAAGCGCGCTTCAATAATTTTTATCAGTTCGGATGTGTTGTATGGATTAAACGTCACCCGACCCGAGCCCAGGCGAGAAGCAATTTTCGGTAACAAACGCTCCGGTAAATCCATGGTATTCGCAATACCAATGACTGCAATATTACTCGCTTTGTACGTCGGCCAATCAAAAATGTTATACAAAACAGATTGCGTTTGCGTGACGAGAACGTCGAGCTCGTCCACGACGAGAACGAGCACTCTTCCATCCGACTCTTTGCCTTCCTTGAACCGTTTCTCGAGCCATTCTGCCGCGCGACTCGGTGAAAATCTTCTACCCGTGAGTTCCTCTGCTATTAAACTGTACGCGTGTTGCGGCGTTTGTAGCCTTAAACCATTCATTTCGATGTGATTAAACTTTGGAACTTTTTTATTCGCGGCTTCTTGGCGCAACGTTCGTATGACTTCGCGAACTGTTGCCGTTTTCCCAGTACCGGGAACGCCTGAAATGTAAAGCGAGTTGCCAAGACATGAAGACGCACCACCGTACGCACCGATCGCGTTTTTTGTGAATTGCATGATCTTCTCGCGCTCCTTTTCCCGACACTCTAGCTTTGCCGGGATGGAACTCAGCTGTAACGCTTTTCTCGCGCGCTCAATAGCAGTGCGCGACCCATTATTTTGAGCAGAGTCTATGGCCAAAATGCCTGATTTACCCAAGCCAATGGCTTCTTTCCATTCTGACGAAGCGTTAGCTCCTTTTTTAGAAGCCGCGGCTTTCTTTGAGGCGGCAATATCTGCTTTCGTTTGTCGCACTTGCGCTCTCTTTTCCGCTTTTCGCTTCTCTTTGCGGTGATCGTAATCGTCGTCGTCATCGTCTGAACTTTCAGTTTCGCTCCACAGGATATTTTTAGCCTCGATGTCACATTCATCTTCCGAGAAATCAGAGTCCTCCCATTCTGTTCTCCGTCGAAAGCGAGAAAAATTTTGGTCGTACGAATACTCGCACATGTAGACGTCGTCATTACCGCCGGACGAGCGAAATGCGGCAGGCTCGAGGACTTTTGCGCCCATGAGAATCGCGGCGCAATTTTCCTCTTCTTTGATGTTCGTAAGAAACACCTCTCGGCGAATGTGATGACGTTGCCTTCCCGTGTGAGTATGTTCCGGTAGCACGTATAAGCGAGCGATGAACTTAAACGCTTCTTCTCGAACTTTTGGATCTCTGTCGTTGAGTTCATCTACGTTTGCCCAGATGCTCTCGATTCTAGCCAAACAAAGTCTCCCCGCCAGAAATTCACCGCAAGGCGTACGTCTCTCGTGGAAATTTTGCGGCGCGGCGATACCGGAAGGCGCAGCGACGCACATTGGGCAACTCCAAAATGTTTCGTCCGGCACGTGATCTAATTTCAAACACCGAAGATGCCATGATCTCACGCAATAATCGCACTCGAGCATTTCTGTTTCGACTTCTTTGCCATCGGCGCCTTCTTCGACGCCCGTTTTTTTGCAAAGCTCGCAGATGTGGTCGACGTCCTCGGTCAAATCAACCGTTTCGGGAGTACACACGTAAACATCGTCGCCGACTTTGAACACTTCGTCTTCAACTTTCACTTTTTTATAAAACTTCTTCTTGTTCCACACCCCTACCGGGAGTTTCTGTTGCTTATTATTTCTATCCGTAGAAGGTAGAGCTAAAGCAAGATCGGATTTGGAGCTGTTCTTTCTGGATACTCGCGCGTCGTTCTTCTCTATCAAAACGTGTTCCTTTTTGTTGCGCGCGCAGACTGTTGATGCCGCTTTCGTCGCTTTAAATGTCTCGGCGGTATTCTCGTTCTTCGTTTTTTTCTTCGTGTCTATCATCGACGCAACACCTTCGTCGATTTGCCGCTTCTTCTTGTTCGGATTTCTTCCGTATCTTTTGGGGAACAAATCAGAGTACTCATTTTTGTCGGGCGAGATGTACACTATTGGCGCCGACATTCTGTTCTCTTTCGGGGACGTTGGCACAAACAAATGCTTCTTCGCGTATGCAATCCCCTCTTCTTTACTGTCCAAATGATCGTAGACCACCTTATACATCGTTTTCAATGGCTCAAGATCCATCTTCTCTAGCTCTTCTATTTTCATCTTTGTACCGATGCGTCGAAACAAATCGTCCGCGTCTCTATCTATGTGTAGACTGAAGATCCTCAACAGCTGTTCTTTGGTGGACTTTTCCACGCCGCCTGTGTATTCAACCATATCCTTGATCTTTTTCTTCCGATTCGTGTCGAACGGTTTCTCTTCTCTTAGTCCAATACTGGTATTGTTGTCGTAGTTATTGTCGTCGTCGTCGTCGTTGTCGTTCGAAAGAGACGCGTAATCATCACCATCACTGCTAGAATTATTATTATTTTCATCCGCCTTCTTCTTCTTCTTCTTCTTCTTCTTCTTCTTCTTCTTCTGTTTCTTGTGTTCCTGGTGATGATTTTGAATTTTCTTCTGATTTGCTCCGGCAGTCTCTTCATTACCATCAAGAGAAGTTTCCTTTACTCGGGCTTCACTCACGAGCTTTCTTAATACCGCATTCGTTGGCTTTTGCTTCATCGTCCTCTCTTTGTTCTTGTCGCTGTTCTTCTTCTTCTTCGCCTTCGTCTTCATCATCTCCTTTTTCGAAGATTTCTTCGCCATTTTTGTTGATGAAAAGTGCCTCCTCTTCTCCTTTTTGGTTATGCGCCCCACCCTGTCGTTCGCACACAGAAACACAGAAACACTCAGAAAGAGAGAGGGGGGAGAGGGAGGGAGGGAGATGCGTGCTTTTCAGGCGCGCAACGGCGGAATTAACGATCAATGATGATGATGATTATGATGATGATGTTTGAAGAAATTGTTTTTGAGTGATACGAAACTTGCCTCCAAAATTTTTGAATTCACAAAGAATGACAAACAACACACAACAACACAAAAAACAGTTCTACAAAACACACATAAAAAACCCACGACAGACGGACGGAAACACACGCGTGAATGAAAGGTGCGATGGAATAAGAGAAGCAGGAGAAAGATGACGTGCACTTCTCTCCGAACTTCTCTCCGAGCGATGATGATGACGACGTTGCACAGTAAATCGTCGTCGCTAAGAATTTCGGGAAAAGAAGAAGCAAAAGAGAAGAGCGCGAGTGGAAGAAGAGGAAGAAGAACGAAGTGTATCGCAGGAGCGCGTCGGCAGGGAAAGGAACGAGAGGAAGTAGTAGAGGAAGAAGAAGACAACGAAGGAGATGATATTTTGCTCTCAACTCTGCAAAAATGTTTCGTGGACATCAACCGACCGCCGAAAGAAGCGGAGAAAGTGGTTGAAATATTGAGAGAAAACTGGTTCGACGATATCGACGCTTTGATATCGCTCGAGGACGGGACCGTTTTAGTGAAACCAGAAGAGTGGATTGCGATGAGATTACCGATGAAGTTGTACAATGCGGTGCTGGCGCGCTCGATGAACTCAACGGAAGCAGTTCATGATGATTATAATGAGGAAGAAGAAGAAGAAGAAAAAGATATAGATGTAGTTTCATACAAGAAATTCAAACACATCGAAGGATGGATTGGAGGTGATATTCCGCTCGATGCCCGCGTGCCTTTACAGTCGAGATTATACTTTGAAGAGCACAATACCGTTAGTGACGATAGTAAAGATTCTCACAGGAAATTATCGACAGAGTACAGAACGAACAGACGACCGGACGACGTACCTTTGAGCGAGCAACGCGTGACCTCGCGTCGACGTTTGCCGGATTACGCAATCAGCGAGAAAAGTCTACCTAAAACCCTCGAGAAAGAGCTCGATAAATTCGTTCGAGATTTGACGACGCGACGCGTCGGGCAAGAAGGCGTGCCAGTTCGCGCGCAGACGGTGAAGAATCATCGCGATGTCGCTCGAGCTTTTTGTGGGTATTTGGTGAATGTAAAAGGTTTGAATGAGAACGCTGAAAACTATAGCTTGAAGGACGCGTTCCCATCTTCAGATTCTGAAGGTGCGCAGTACGCTATCGAATACATGCAATGGATGGTTGAAACGCGCGGGATACTAAGCTCTACGGAAGATGCTTACGTTCGTTCGCTCATTGCCATTGCAAAATGGCTTTATCCGCCGTTGATGAAATTATCGTCGGCATCGGCATCATCACTATCCTCGGGATCTGGTAAAAAGAAGAACTCTTCGGCGGCGTCTTCATCTTCTTTACTATCAAGTGCTGGTGAAGAAGTTAACACAGATGTCGTGAAGGAACTTATGCGATTGCAACGCGGTGCTAGAGCGCGCGCGCGAGTGGCCCCGAGAGCAGCAGATGAAGCTAAGAAATGGTTAGATTGGCCAAAATATCTCATTCTCGTTGAGTGTTTGAAGCTCGAGTGCGCCGGCTTTGATAAGCGCGGTAAGCCTAGGAATAAAGCGGACATTGCGAGAAGCATACAGCTTTACCTCATGTTCGCAGTTTTGGCGTGCATACCTGATCGTCAACGAACGTTGCGCGAGTTGGAATTTAACCGAACGTTGTTTTACGATTCGGCCACGAAAACGTGGTTTATTAAGCATAACGCCGCCGATTATAAAACCGGGAACGTGTATGGTACGCGTCCGAATTTAGTGCTCGACTCGCGCGTATATCCAGCTTTGGAGCTTTGGTTGAACGAGTACCGCGCAGCGTTCAATCCAAGACACAATTTAGTCTTTACGAGACCAAACGGTGAACCGTACACGGCGTCGGAACTTTCCCGAGCATTCTCCAGATGCGCTTTGCGCGTGACTGGCCAAAAAGTTAACCCGCACTTGGTGCGAGATATGATCATTACCCACGTCAGAGGTCAAGGCGTGGCTTCTGATAACGAGTTAGAGGCGTTGGCTATGTACATGGGTCACTCATCTGCGATGCAAAAAGGCACTTACGACCGAAGAACAACCTCGCAAAAGGTAGCGCCAGCGGTGAACTTGATGTCCCTCGTTAACAACAACAAGAAGAAGAAGAAAAGTAATGATGGAACGAAGGATGCGTAGCGTTTCTAGATTATGTAGTTAGAGCATTGATAGTCTTTAGTTTTCTAGATGTAGTAGTTAGATTTATAACAGAGTTCAAATAGTCCGACATTTTAGCGAAAAACCAAAAATGAAAAAAAGAGTCGTTCTTTCTCTGACGATGCTAAAACGAATTCTTTACAACTTCGCGGGGGAAGTCGAAACTCGCCCCGGCTGCTCGACTCCTCCTGGAAGAGCGCCGCGCGTGTGTGTGAGAGAGAGAGAGAGTTTTCGCGCTTATTCACGCTGCCTTACGAACTTGTCAAAACACCAACGCATCAAACACCTAAACTTCTTCTCCCCTATTAAAGGCAGAACGAGAAAGAAAGAAGGAATTTGGTAGAGGTGGCGTCTCCTCTGGTCTCGTGTGATCGAATTCGTCGTCCCCACGCGCTTGCATCTAATATTATATATTTACTCTGAGTCAGAGAAGACTATCCAAATATAAAATATGACCGTCACGGCGAAAGACCGATTGATCTTCACGCTGTCCGCCTTGAAAGGCTACTCGGTCGACGTGCAGCTCACGTCCGGAGTCTTACTCAACGGTGTCTTAGCCGACACCCGAGAGATTGAAAAACACATCGTTTTAGCGTACGCGTGGACTCGATTTCTTACACCTCGAGGACCGAATGGAGAAGAACCGAAGAAAGCGCCGAGAAAGAAACCGGAAAAGTTAAAGAAAGTTCCGTTGGAAGACATCGCGTGGATTCAAGCGTTCAACGTCGGCATGTCCGACTTGGCCTTGGGGCCGTCTCGAATGAACGACATGAACGACTTCACTGACGTGGGGATTTCCAAAGGCGCGACGGGGCAAAATCGAACGCTGGTCGCTTGGACGCCCGGTGACGACGACACCTCGGCTAACGTTGGAGGTTTGGAAGATGGGCAAGGAGGAGGACGGTCGAGTGGAAGATTTGATACCAAAGGCGGCGCGTGGGGAAGGAAGGCACCGCCCGGACAATGGGATCAGTTCGCCGCGAACAAACAACTGTTCGGGGTGGAAACCAAATTCGACGAGTCCGTGTACACGACACAAATCGACAAGTCCAAAATCCGCATCTCCGAACAAGAAGCCGCACGAATCGCGAGAGAAATTGAAGGTAAAGTGTCTTCGAATCCGCACGTCGCGGAGGAGAGAAACCAAAAACTCATCTCGGACTTTGACGACGACGAAGAGGCGAAGTATTCCTCCGTGTCCAGAGCGCCGGGTAGTGAAGGCTTCAAAGCAGCCCCACCACCGTCGAAGCCGGCGTGGGGATCAACAGCTGGTAAAGTTCCTGCTAGTGTGGCATCCATGGCGGACGCGAAGAAGACGGCGACGGAATCTACGGCAGCAGCAGCAGCTCAACAAGCTCCCGCCGCTCCGGCGGCGGAAGCGAAAAAAGCGGCGACTGGTTCGAAATTATCCGCAAACGCGCCTGCATTTTCTTTGTCGGCAAAAGCTTCTGCGTTCGTCCCGACAAAGAAGCCCGCTGCAGCCGTTGCTGCACCGCCAATGCAAGCGCAGGACGCCATTAGCGCCGCGCAACGAGCGGCGATTATGAACTACCAGGCGCAAATGGCGCAGATGAACATGATGATGGGGTATGGCATGGGCCCTGGTGCTCCGTACCAGAACCCGATGATGCAATACGCACCACAAATGCACAGAGGCGGGCAATTCGGAGGAATGCCACACATGGGTGGTGGAGGATACCAAAGAGGAGGTTTCCAACAACATCAACATCAACAACACTATCAACAGAGGCAAAATTTTCAACCGCCGCAGCAACAACAACAACAACAACAACAACAACAACAAATGAAACAAACGCCTCCTCCAGCAGCAGCAGCAGCGGCAGCAGCTGAGCAACAAGCTCCTTCCTCCGATTAGCGGACTTTTTTGGGAGCGCTATGCAAATGAGAGAGAGAGAGAGAGAGATCAGAGTTGAGGTCATGAGGTCTTGAGGTGTAATAAAAAGAAGAAGTTTTTCCTCGTCATAAAATTTGGCATGCGGTGCAGCGCCTTTAGGAAGGCGCTCGCTCCGTCCTCGCCGTATTCCGTTTTCGCTCGAACGCATTGCCGACGAATACTCTCCTCTTTACGTTCTCTCCCTTCTTTTTCTTTTTCTTCTTCTTCTTCTTCTTCTTCACAAGAAGAAACAACTGTTCCTAGAGTGACTTTGAATCGAGTTCCAAAAGAAGAGACC
Organism: Bathycoccus prasinos; assembly: GCF_002220235.1. Lineage (NCBI taxonomy): Eukaryota > Viridiplantae > Chlorophyta > Mamiellophyceae > Mamiellales > Bathycoccaceae > Bathycoccus > Bathycoccus prasinos. The sequence continues at coordinate 899,106 of NC_024001.1, forward strand.
GAACGAATCGCAGAGATATTGGAAGAACTTGGCTACACAGACTTTGCGCAAGTGAATGACGACGCGCTCAAAGGTACCGATGACGAAGAAGAGATTTTCTACTCCAGAGATTCGAAAGGGAACGATTGGATCCACAAAAAATGGTCGTTTAATAACGTACAGTTGTATTTTAGCAAAGAAGTTCTGGTGAGAGACGTGAGAAAAGCAGTTAAACAACTCGAAACCTATTTAGGACCGCTGAACGCTGTTTACGACAATGTTGACGCGAACAATTGGCAGAGTGTGATATTGGACTCCTACAAAGACATCGTCGTAGACGACGAATTTATCATACGATGCATGAAGTCTAGCGATGAAAATCAGAAACAGAAGAACAAAACATACAAAACGGAAATAGTACTGACGCCAGGCGTGGCCTTTGGCACAGGGGATCACCCGACGACGCTTTTGTGTTTGCAGTTTCTGAAAAGACACATCAAAGCAAGCGATGAGGTCGTTGATTTTGGTTGTGGAACGGGAATTCTCGCGATTGGTGCTCTTAAGTTAGGTGCCGCGAGAGCGTATGGAGTAGACATTGATGCTATAGCGGTTGAATCGGCCAAGTCCAACGCGCTCATCAACGGCGTCCAAGACAGATTCAAAGCTGTGCTCGGCGACGGGATGGAACCTGACGCCGAGGAACCAAAAGACGTGGACGTACTCGTAGCAAATATTCTGATAACGCCAAATCTAGAACTGTCGTCCAAGTTTGTTAAAATGACTCGAAAAGGAGGGAAAATAGGATTGTCTGGTATATTAGCCGGAAAACAAGCGGAGGAAGTAATTGAAAAATATTCTTCGGAAGGCTGCGCAGAGTTTGAAGTTTACGAGAAGGATGAATGGGTATGCATAGAATGCACCGTGCTGTGATGATCTAGAAGTCAATTAAATTATTACTCAGTGCTATTTCGAAAATGGAATTCTACTTATAGTTTATAGCCTTGTGTTGTGTTTTTATTTACCCCCGCAAACTTCTTCGCCTTCTTCGTCGCTCTCGTAGCTCTCAACGAGCGCATCCGTCGGACGATGGTCTTTCTGAATCGAGTAAGTGCCGCCTAACGCTCGCTGGGTCGAATTCGAAATTAATACAGCTTGCACTTCGTCGCTGTCTAGCGACATCCGAGGTCTGCGATTACCTCCGCCTCCACCGACCGAACCTATTAACAGAGATCCTTGTATCCCGCCATCTTGCGAACGCAAAGGTTGTTCGTGCGTTGTCGTTTGTTGCGTTGGAAGGTGCGTTTTATTTAGTTGTGCGGTCGTATCCCCGACTTCTGTCGTTGCACCTGCTGTTCCGTTCGGATTACTCATCTTCTCGACGTCTGCGTTTAACAACGTTTGACCGTGATCTCTATCGTAGCCTTCTGTAATTTTTTCTCGCACGATGCCTCCGAACGCGGCACCGGGTTCCGTATCCATCGTATTCCTACCGCCTTCGGATTCGCCTTCTACTTCAGCTTGCCAAGTTGTCGTTCGCACTGTCGTCGCGTTCATTCCAACGGGTGCCTCGTTACCTGCGGCATCATTCGCCGCAAACGCGTTTCGCACCACCGCAGCATTTTGGATGCCGTAATCAAACTCATGCTGTTGCTGTTTTCCGCGCATGGGCAATAATTGCTCGGAACGCGTTTCAATTTCTTTCCGTAAAAGTTCAAAATCAGCTTTCGTATCCGCTTGTTCCTCGATTTTTAAAGCCTCGTCGCAATCTGCGAGCGCGTTTTGGAAATCGCCTTCGGCTAAGCGAGCCTGCGCTCGCGCTTTTAGAGCCGAAGTATTATTTTTCGAGTTGTTTAACGCCCTCGAGGCTAAGTCACCCGCTCTTGAAGGATCTCCACGCTTCAAAGCACACACGGAAGCTTCAATCAAACACACAACGGTAAGTTCACTCTTTGAAACGAGTTGCGGATCTGGATTACTTCCTTTCGCGTCTGTTATTTGTTTCTCTACGTTCTCATCAACCGGGTTCGAGGCGAAGAGAGACTCGTGCTCGATAAAACGCAACGCCATACCGTATGTTCTCTCGGCGTTATCAAATCGCCCTTCGTTTTGATACGCATCAGCGGTGAGTTTCAGACTTCTTGCCGCTGGAATCAACTCTGCCGAGGGAATATCCCATGGTTCTTTGTATTCGTACTCACTCGTCGGAGGGAGCGGAGCGGTTTCGTTTACAACCGCCGCAGCTTCCTCGGAGGTGTCCATTCCATCTTCGTTATTATTATTATTCGTGCTACCAACATGACGTTGCCGTCTTTGTTGTCTTACTGCTTTCTTCTCTTTAGATTCTACTTCAGGTCTACCGTCGGTGTTTGCATCTTCCGTTCCATTCAAGCTTCCCGCTTTAGGAGCGCCGCCTCCTTCTACTTCTTCGGAGTGCAAACTACCGCTACTTCTCGTTGTTCTCGCTTTGTTCTTCTTATTGTTATTATCATTTGCTTTGTCCTCGTTGTCTCCATCGCCGTCCTTGTCGTTATCTTCGTCGTCGTCTGTGTTCTCATCGTTCGTATTACCTCGGGTACCGTTGGAATCTGCCGCCGATATGGACGGTTTAGCTCTGTTGTTTTGCGTATTTTTGCCTCCTCCTTTCTCCGCGTTCTGCTGGTTTTGTTGTTGTTGTTGTTGTTGTTGATTTATCGTTGACGAGGAATCTGTTGCTCTTTGCGCAAACCTCCGCGTGGTATATACGGAGTTCTGCATCGATGCTCCCGGGGCGGCGACGTACTCATTATCATTACCACCACCACCAGTACCATCGACGAATGGATTCGACATCGCCGCGTGCATCGGTCTCGATGGGGGAATTATTGGATGAATCTCTTTTGCGTCGTTGTCGGTTGAAAGGGTGGTGTCGGCTCCTCCTCCTTTTCCGTTGTTGTTGTTGTTGTTGTTCATGGAGAGCGGCGGTGAGAGCGATCCACCGCCTGACCCTTCCAAGTCCATTTCTATTCTAAATCTGTGTCTCACTTTTACGTGTTTGTGTGTGTATTTGCGCGTGTCCCTGCCTTCCTTCTACTCGTAAAAGAAAGTGTGGGGTCGGTTGTTCAATCACTCAGAAAGAAAGGAGCTCTTCTCTTTTCCAAGAAAGACCAAACTGAGCGAAAAAGAATGCATGAATCCTTTCGCGCGCAAAAGAAAAAAAATCGGAAGACGAGTTGTTCGCCAGAAAGCGACGCGAATATATGGCGAATAACTGGGCTGACGATACCGAAGAGTTACCACCGTTGGGAACTTTGAGTAAAGATGAATCGACAAAAACAACGAGCACTCCTGCAGCGAGTGCAGGAAAAACGTCTTCGTACGTTCCACCGCACTTGAGAAATCGTCAAGGCGGAGGGAACACTGAAAGAGGAGGAGACCGACGAGATTATGGCGGTGGTGGCGGCAGACGAGATTATCGAGGTAGGTTCTTTTCAGAGAAATAAAACGTGATTTTTTTCGTTCGAAACGAATAAAGCGCATAGTTTTGCGTGGAATTCGCGCATCGCAATGGATGCATAACGATCGCGAGAGTCCGCCGTTTGAGCGCGCGCAGTTGTTGAAAAAATTTAAATCACTCGACACAACGTGTGCTCGTGACGGCGCTTCAACTTTTTAATACCACCGCAGAATGTGAAAGAAAGAATGAAAGAAAGAGAGGCATTTTATTGCTCCGCAACGTTCGCGGGAGAAACGTTCCCACGCTATCGCATTCGCTCTTCTCTCTGCGAGCTCGATCGATCGATCGATCGATCAAATACAATGCTAAACGATATCAAAATATTTTATTGATTTATTGATTTCTTCCTTCATAAAAACAGATGACAGAGGTGGCGGTTCATTTCGCGGCGCAGGATGGGGTGGTTCATCCCGGGGAAATAGAGAGGATTTAGATTACTCGAACTCGTCGTTTGGGAGACGAGACGATGACAGAAGAAGAGATGATGGTGGAAGACGAGGCGGATGGGATACCGGGAGGTCGTCTCGCTTTCGCGAATCTGATCCATTCGCTCAAATGGAAGCTGAGGACAAAGCCAGAGCGGAAGGTGCGGATGCAGAAACAGAGATGTTCCAAACTGAGAACCACGGTTTAAATTTTGATGCGTATGAAGACATTCCAGTGGAAGTGTCTGGTAACGACCCGCCGAAACCGATCGAATTCTTCAAGGACGTGGACTTTGGGAAAGAAATCAACGCCAATATCGAAAGATGTAAATTCAAAAAGCCGACTCCGGTGCAGCGTTACGCAATTCCGATATCTCTCGCCGGTCGGGATTTAATGGCATGCGCGCAGACTGGTTCCGGTAAGACGGCGGCGTTTTGCTTTCCAATCATTTGCGGCATTCTCAATCGCGGCCTCTTGACTGGAGGCGGCGGACAGAGAGGCAGAAAAACGTTGCCATTAGCGCTCGTGTTATCACCAACGCGCGAGTTGGCTATTCAAATTCACGAAGAAGCGAGAAAGTTTGCGTACAAGACGGGATGCAGAGCGGTGGTTGTCTATGGTGGCGCTCCAGCTGCCGAACAGTTTCGAGAAATGGAGCGCGGATGCGACATTCTCATCGCGACACCAGGGAGATTGATTGATTTAATCGACCGAGCCAAAGTCGGATTGGCCAAGTGCGAATACTTGGCATTAGATGAGGCGGACAGGATGTTGGATATGGGTTTTGAACCGCAAATTCGACAGTTGGTGGAGCAAAGAGACATGCCTCGCACGGGCGAGCGTCAAACGATGCTCTTCTCTGCGACGTTTCCAAAGGAGATTCAAAGAATGGCATCTGATTTCTTACACGATTACGTTTTCTTAACCGTTGGTCGCGTTGGTTCTTCTACCGAACTCATCAATCAAACGGTCTGCTATGTCCCATCGTATTACGACAAGACTCAAATGCTTTTGGATTTGACGGAAGCTGTCCCGGGTTTGACGCTTGTGTTTGTTGAAACGAAGAGAGGCGCCGATCAATTGGAGGACTTTTTGTGCGAGCAAGGTAAACCGGCGACATCCATTCACGGTGACCGCACGCAACAAGAGAGAGAAGCTGCGTTGAAGTCGTTCAGAGCCGGGAGAACTCCAATCTTGGTTGCCACGGATGTCGCGGCGAGAGGCTTGGACATTCCTCACGTCACGCACGTCGTGAACTTTGATTTACCGACAGATATCGACGATTACGTCCACAGAATTGGTAGAACTGGACGCGCTGGTAAGAAAGGTCAAGCGACTGCTTTGTTTGGGGATAAGGATGCAGGCATTGCCAGAGCTCTCATGGACGTCATGTCCGAAGCTGGACAAGAAGTTCCATCCTTTCTCGGCGGTTTTGCGTCCAGATCTTCCTATGGCGGTCGATCTAAAGGTCGCTCGGGTGGTGGTAGCAAATATGGGGGGAGAGATTATCGTAACCATGGCGGCGGAGGCGGCGGTGGAGGCGGCGGTGGAGGCGGCTACGGTGGAGGCGGCTACGGTGGAGGCGGCGGGGGCGGACATGGAAGCCGTACGAGTTGGGATTAGAAAAATGAAAGAGACAAAGAGTCAATTAGCAGTGTTATTAGTTTTTTTTTGTGTGCGTTGTGAATTTAAATATTATACAAGAGAAATATACTACATTGTATACCTCTTCCGCAAATGCTGAAGTTATTTATCGCTGTTGTTGTTGTTGTTGTTTTCGAGCGTCGTTTGCGTCGTCGGTATGGTGAACACCGATTCTTCTTCCTGTCTCAATTCAAAAGTTGTTGTTTTTGTTGTTCTATTCTTGTTGCTATTCTTCTTCTTCCTCTTCCTCTCGGCTACCCAGCCTTTCAGTGGACTGGAGTCATCGGTTATGGATAAACCAAACGTCCCGGCTACCACACCACCGATAAAAAACGGCAAGTTCTCCGATATGACCTCGAATATGTCTTCTTTCTCGTTGTTGTTGTTGTTGTTGATGTTTGCAGACGAGGATGACGACGACGACGACGACGACGCGATTCTCTTTGAAATCGAACTCCGTCTCGAAGCTGTCGTCGCTGAGCGATGCAATCTTCTTTCTTCTCCTCCTATTCCTCTTTCTCCTCCTATAAAAGACGTCGACGTTGATGACGCGAGGATGGCAGAGATGACCACCATATCGCGGTTTGTATTTGCGTGAAGAGAAATAGTTTTTTGAACGAGGAAAGGTGTGAAACGAGGAAAGAGGGAGTTGATTTTTTTGATTTTTGCAAAAAAAAAAAAATTGTCCAAGAACGGAAGATTGGGAGTGTCCTCTGTCATCTGTCCTCCAAAAACAACAAAAAAGGAATATTTCAGAGAACAATTTCGCGCCTCAGAGTTTAAACACGCGCTCTTCTCGAAGTGTTCTTATTACCATACAACGACGAGTAGTATCGCGCGGCGCGCGTGATTGACGAACGAACGAACGAGAAGATGAAGTTTGGTCATCAACTCGAATCAGTGGTGAACAACACCGCGGAGGATATTCGAGATAAATTTCTTCAATACAAAGCTTTGAAGAAGACGCTCAAATCGATTCCGAGTGGAAACGACAGTCCTGAAGTCGAGAAAGATTTTATTCGATTGTTACAACAGGAAGTCATGAAATTCAACGAGTTCTTCATTAACAAAGAGGAAGAGTTGGTGATGAAAGAGAGCAGATTGAACGTGATGTTTAGCGAAATCGTCGGCGAGGATAAACTGCTTATTTTTGAGAACGCGAACAAAATCGTCGGCAACCCTTCCAACGACGACGAGGGTGAGAATGAAAAGAATATTTCTCACACGAACGACAACAGCAGGGCGTCGTCGACGCAAGTATCGTCTTCACAATATGAGCAGCAGCAACATCAACAAGAACAACAACATCAACAGATGATGGCAAATGCTACGACTGTGGAGCCAAATAACTTAGAGATCGAAGCGGAATTGTGCGTGCAGTTGGCAAACTTCCACGGCGAGTTGGTCCTCATGGAACACTGGACGAATATCAACTTCACCGCTTTGGTGAAAATTCTGAAAAAGCACGATAAACTCTCTCGAGTCGCCTTGCGTTCGCCGATATTAGTCTCCGTCTCGAAACAACCGTTTTATGACACCGCCGTGCTGTCTAAAATGATCGCTCGCGCGCAAGCGAGAGTGGAATGTTTAATGAATAGAATTTCAAACACCGCGGGAGGCGAAGAGGTGAAGGAGCACATTTTAACCAACATACCGACGACGGCGGATTTAGCTAAGCAAACCATGGGTGCGAGGCGCACGATTCGATTATCATCCGACGAAGATTTACTTGAGGAGTTTTCAAACGCGGATAAGGAGAGTTTAGAGACGACGTACGGAAGGACATTAGCGGCTTTGACCACTTGGAACTCGCTTAAAAATAGCGAATCCTCGCAAAATCCGTTCGGCGACGTTCCTAAAATTAAAGCCTTGCAGAGGAAACCGGAGGAGGAGGTGAAAGATGTCGAAATGACAGATGATTAATCGATGTTGTCATCGTCGCGTAGAAGTGTACCGCTATTATAGTTTGTTTGTTGTTGTTGTTGTTGTTGTTGTTGTTGTCTAGTAGCTCTTGTATATAATTATCGAAGAAAAAAGAAAGTCTCTTCGGATTCGCGAAAACGCATAAATACACAGTCACAGTAGCACGCGAAAAGAAATCTATTGAGTAATACTAATAATAACGCACCTCAACCCGACGTCGAGGCATTGCAGCGGGAAATCGAAGCGCTGAAGGGGGAGAAGGCGAGAGCAGAAGCCAGAGCATTGCAGCGGGAAATCGAAGCGCTGAAGGAGGAGAAGGCGAGAGCAGAAGCCAGAGCATTGCGGGTTGGGGCTCCAGGTACACGTACAGGAGCGGCGCAACACTATCCCATGGTGTGATGTGCCTGAATGAACTTTGTGTTGGAATTGTATTGTATTGTTATTGTTATTGGTTGGTATTGTTGGAACTGTGGTGGTACGCGTCGTGAAGGCAGTAAGAGAGCTTCTTCGACGGTTAAGGTTGATGAAGAGCGATCCTGGTTTTGGGGGGAGTTGGGAAAAGGACGACTCATCTTGTTCTCACTTGCTAAGATGCCGTTATCCTTTGTAATTATTTCAAGTTGTCTTAAAGTTGTCTTTAACTTGTCTGTGCCGGAATATATTTTGACTTACAAAACGGGGTAGTACTGCCTTAGTACTTAGTTGAAGTCTGAGGGTCCAAAATTATTTTTTATTTTTTGGAAAAGTTTTGTCCAATTTGAAAAAAGCACTTTAAACTTCACTACTTTTCTACTTTAAACCAAATGGAGACCAAAGTGACGGTGAAGTTACAATTTGTCCTTATCTTCACTATTTTTCAAATACAAAACCAAACGTAAACCTTACCAATGTCGACTTTATGTCTCGATCGCAAACTTCACTCTTTTTTTTATTTGGGTTTGAAGAAAGGTTTGAACAAAACTGGTTTCATTTTGGTCAGGTTTCCTCTACAACCATACTTAGTATTTTTTCTTTAAGCAACTTTCTTTTTTACACTTGACACTAAACTTTTTGGTAAGGTATTGGTCTCGTTTTTCGAAAGTTTTTCGAAAGTTTTTTCGATTAATCGTTTACATTTCTAACCAAAAAGACAAAAGTTTTTCGAAAGTTTTTGGAAAGTTTTTTTCGATTATCGTTTACATTTCTAACCAAAAAGACCAAAGTTTTTGGAAAGTTTTTGGAAAGTTTTTGGAAAGTTTTGGAAAGTTTTTGGAAAGTTTTTTCATAGTTTCTCGTACATATGTGTACAGTAAATATAATATGATACGTGTAATCATACACGTAGGCATTGGTTGCGATAAATGTGACGTGTTGCCAATTCGTGGCGCGAGGTATAAGTGTACGAATAAGGACGACTATGACTTGTGTGGAAAATGCCATCTTGAATACACTAATAGCCTTGTCGGTGAAGACTTATTAAAATTTGAGAGGAAAGTTTTTGGAAAGCTGTAACATCCATCACTTATGATACGTCATATTCAGCGGAGGTGCGCCGGGTATGTTCAGGGTCATGACCCTCTTGTTTGCGTACTGTACCGCGGAACCCGTGACTGGAAGTCCTTTTTTGTCGTGACCGGATATGGCGTACGTGACGGAGCGGAGGAGACCGTTGTGATCTTTGTCGAGCGACACCAGCGTGTAAGTCGTTTTTAATCCTTGGTCGTCCTCCATCCTTCCGCCGAGACCGTCCTCATCGAACGTTCCCTTGGAGGTGACGTGCTGTATCGTGCAGCAACAGCACTTGACCGTGAAGCTTAAGTCGATCTCCATCACTCGTCCGGGGCCGACGTATGTGAGGGTGTACGCGTTGTTCGTGAGGGACACGCATGGGAACAGCGGGGCGTCGTCAGCGACCCACTCGCCGACAAAAGAGCGAGCCTTGCTTCGCAACTCGTCGGCGTCTTCGTCGCTCATCGTCATCGGAGTGGGGGCGTGCATGATGGCACCACCGAGATAAGCGGGGGCGGAGTTCATGGTCTCGTTGCGGACTTTTATTTGGCGTTAGTTGGGGAAAAGTAAAAGCCATGTGTCGGCTCTTCTCGTTGATATTTATTATGTTTAGGATTTCGAAGATCAAAAAAGTTTTCTTCGGTCACAGGAAAATCACAGGATTTTCACAAGAAAAACAATAGATTTCTTTTCTTTTTCGTTCGCGTCATACTTCCGTCACACTCACAACCACAAAATACAACACACGCGCACGACCTTTCGATCGAATCCAATCCATTCCATTCCATTAAATGGCGCCACCGGCTGGTTTTGATTATTCCAAGTGGGATAAGCTCGAGTTGAGCGACGACGAAGACTTACACCCGGGCGCGCAATTTATCGAAGCGAACACTCTTCGAAGAATCAAGAGAGAAAGTCAACAGAATAAAGCGTCTGATATTGACGCGAAAATCGAAGAATACGAGAAATCTATCAAAGAAACGAAGAAGAGGATTAAAACACTGGAGATTGACATCGTCGAAGATAGATTCGCGGGCGACGAGGACGCGTTGAAAAGCGTGAGAGACGAATTGGAAAGTCTGGAAACGACGCTTCGAGAAACCCAGGAAAAGCTTGAAGCTGAAAAGAAGAAACGAACGTTTAGCGCAGAAGAATTGTGTAAAGTCACTACTTCAAAAACACTCGTCGGCAAGGATTGCATGCCAACGGAAGTTTCGGAAAATGTTCAGGCGCAGAAAATGACGTACGAGGCGTATTGCGAAAAATACGAGAAAGAGCTGGATACGCTCGCGGAAGGCGGAGACATAGAGACGAAAAGTCAAAATAAGAATCCATATGCCCGCATGGAGGCGTATCTCTCGAAACATACGTACTTGGTGTGCGAACACGCGCTCGGATATCTCTTGCTCAAAGCTCTGTATGAAGAAATGGACGGCGTTGTTGGTCGAGACAAGGTACTTAGTACGGCCAAAGCCGGTTTCGCGCTGAAATCTATTTCCGATTTTGCGACGGCGAATAAAAGAACTATGTTGGACCAATACAAACCGTTTTTCGTGCGTTTACTGGAAAACGACGAAAAAGTTCTGCACGAATACGAGCTCGCCGAGATGGATTACGTCGAAAAGCTCATCGAACGCGCGGAAAAGAAAAAAATGGAAGAAGAAGCAGAAGCGAAAAAAGTGGAAGGGACCACCCAAACAGGAGTAGAAGAAATAGAAAATCCGCCGTTAGGACCAGGAGGCCTCAATCCGATTGAAGTTTTCGAGAGCTTGCCGGAAGAAATGCAAACAGCTTTTGAGTCCGGTGACGTTGAAGCGCTTCGTGAATACGTCAACGGCCTTTCTATGAAGGATGCTAAGTTTTACATGCGAAGAATGGTTGACAGTGGTTTGTGGGTTCCTCAAGAAGGCGAACATCCAGGGACCGCGTTGGTTGACTCGGGTGATGATGAAGAAGAAAAAGAAAAAGTCAGAGACGATGATGATGAAACGAAAGCAACCTAGGAAGCATTAGAGAGTAAATAGCTACATACTACAATCAGCAATAACAATACTACTAAAGTACAATCAATAAGATTAAAGCAAGCAGAGAGTTTCGTCATCATCAATTTTACCATCACCTTTGTCCTTTGGCGGCCATCCTCGCGTTTAGCATTCGGGCTTGCTCTCTCGCCTTATCTATCAGCTCCTGTGCATCTGGACCTCCAAAACTTTCCTCATTTTGCTGGACGAAACTTATATTTGTTCTATTTCTAATTCTATCTTCCGCCTCGGCTCTTTGCCTCGCTGCTATTTTCTCGTACGAGTCTTCTTCCTCTTCTTGCTTTTTTTGTTCTCGTCGTCCTGGGAGTTCACTTCCATCTTGCTCCACACCAAAGTGTTCAACGACAGATTGAAGAAAGTTAGGGTTGCGGAAACCTTTCGGTTCTCTCAGTTGACTGTTTATATTCAGTCGAGTCGTTCTTTTCGCCTCTAAATACTTCTCCACGCGCGCTTGTATCTCCGTATTTATTTCTTCGTTTTTCTTCTTCTTTTCGTGAAAATTCCTTCTTCTGCTACTTACGAACGTGGAAGGAACGCTGAGTGGACGTTGTCGTCGTCGCTGCTCCCTACCAATATCGTCTTCTTCTTCTTCTTCTTCTTTTTCTCTGTGAGTCTTCTTCTCTTTATCATCCTTCTTATCTTTGTCTGATTCGCTCTCCTCGTCCTCGCTTCCATAGCCTTGAACGAGGGAGGAAATCATCTGCTTTCTCGAAATTTTTATAGAGCTTTTGATTTTAAGAAGAATTAAGGAGAAAGAAGAAGAAGAAGAAGAAAAAGCGTCTTTTACGTACTCACAAGTCACACTTTCAATAGAAGAAGAAGAAGAAGAGTACACAACGTGCACTAATAATAATAAAAATGATAGGAGATAAAAGAAGAAGAAAACGAAGAAGGGAATAACAGCATGTCTGCAGAACATCATTCGCATCCGCGACACGATGAGATCTCTTTCGACTCGGAAATGCAATCTTTCTGGCACAGGTTTGAGCAAATACATCACCATCAACGTCGTGAAGGCACAAAATTAAATCTTCAAAAAAGCGACGACGAGAATGCGCGTGCGCACGGGTCGGAGGAACTCGAACGCGTGTTGGATAAAGTGCACGCGTCCGAGGAAGAGAATAGACGTTTAAGACGGGAAGTTGACGAGCTCAGTATCAAGTTACAACGACGAAAAGTAAACAAAAGGCTTTCATCCATCAAAAATCAAAAACAGCACGAAAAAGGAGAAGAGGACGAGGAAGATTTTTTCAATTACGATTCGCTTCCGCTCTATTCTGAATACGTCAAAAAGCGACAACGTCAGCGAACAGAAGGGTGAAAACAATAAATGCGAGTGCTGCTATCACTCAAGAGCGCTTGGTTATTATCACAATCACTAAAGGATTTACTATCACTTGTAAAAAAACTATTTGTACCATCATCATTGAACGCGAATCGGATCGCTTTCGTGCCTGGAATAGCTTCGGAAACGCAACTTTACCAATCGCGTTCCCAAAGGTATTCTTGAATCTGAGTACAGATACTTTTGCACGATATCAATGTCGTCCTCGTCTAAGTATTCGACGGCTTCGGCGGTGTTTTCGTCGGCGTTGGCATCTTTCTTCACGTATTCATCCTTATTATTATTATTCATCTTCAGAAACCGAGGCGAAACCGCTTTCAACACCGTCTCGAGAAGAGGCACAAAAAAGTTTGCAATCGATTCCGTTTCGGACAAAAGTTTCGTTCGATAGATTTGCATGTTCAATCTCTTGACTTTTCGAACGTCACCAGGTTTGATGTAACTGTGCGCGACAAAGTCTGGTAAAATCCGAACACCTACGGGCGTGCCTTCCCAGAAGGAGAGCTCGTCGTCTTCTTCTAAAAGTTCGTCGGCGATTTGTTTACCAAACAACGATTGCTCCAGCGATCCGATCAGCGTGTTCGTTACGCTGTTCTTAGATGACGAAGATTTTGAGTCGACAACGGGACCATTACCCCTGAAATCTTTGTTTCCATACGACGGCGGTGGCTTTGGCTTTGCGTTTGCTATTTTTTTCAACTTTCGACCATTTTTATACACCCACTTTTGGTTCGATCCACTCCCCGAATGCCGATCGAGAACTTCTCCACCGTTTATTAAAAGACGCGCTTTAAAAACTTCTTCACGATCTTTAGCTTGTAAACGAGATTCCTCTGCGAAATCAGCTGCTTCAACCGTTAGGTGCATGTTCATCAAGGCGGCCCGCTCGGCGTTTGCTTTGCTCGGAACTCGCACGCTATCCGCACCACTGAAGACGACGTAATCCTTCTTTACGCCAAACTGCGCTCCATTTGCACCCCACTTGTCCGGATATACACGCTCAATGTGTAAGTAATTCAAGTTGAATTCTTGCATTCGCCGCATTTTTTCTCGAAATTTGAGTTCATCGCGCAAAATAATACCCTCCGGATTCTTTGACGCGTCTTCAACTTCAACAGAATCTACCGTCAACCCTTCTTCTTGCCCGGCGAATTCAATGAAAACGACTAAACCGGCACCGGCGCTTAGCTTAGTTACCGTGCCTTCGTTCTTTCTTACCTCTCGAAAAAACGCGTTCATTTCTGCCTCCGTTCTTTTCCGCCCGCCTTCTTCGACTCGCATTCGTGAACTCGTCCGATCGAGTTTCGCGTAAATCCAATTACTCAAGCTCGCATCGTGCGTGACTACGTAGTAATTGAAATTTGTTTCGTACACGACGTAACCGGGTTCACCTTCTAACTGCGAGAATTTGACGGAACTTTTTGAGGTGTCGAGCAACCGCTGTTTCATGGACCGGTCGACGATTCCATTTGGATTCTTGTTTACTTTTTCACTAATTTTTCTAGGTGACGACGAATTCGACGACAGGTACTTCAAAGCGCCCTCATCTCTGACAAACTGCGCAAATTCTCTCGCGTTATGTACGTCTCGAACTATCTTTTCGTTGTTCCTTCTTCGTGTTCTTCCTTCATCGTCGTCGTCGTCGTAATACTCGTCGTCATCGTCGTCGCCGAAAAGATTGTGACCGATTGATTCCAACGCGTCCACAACTCTCGTGAACATGGTAGGTTTTTCTCGCTGCATGTGTTTCTTATCTTTCCACTTTTCAAAATCTTCTTCGCCGTGTCCTTCATTGGTCTCGGTTTTTAGTTCGTAATTCATCGGGTGATGTTTGTTTTCTCTATCGTAAATACTCCTAAGCGCGAGTCTTCGTCGCTCTAACTCCCGCGCTTCCCACGCAACCTCCTTCGCGCGTTGATCACGCATCCGCGCGGCAGACATCCAAGCCTCGCCTTTCATCGGTCCAGTGTTCACGTCCCCTTTCCATGTCCATGCGAAAGGGAAGTGAACCGGACACCTCTGGGCGTACTGTTTCCTCCCGCCTTCGCCTTCCCACTTTCCGCGCGCATCTGGATTGATGGTGACGTATTGACTCGCCTCGTCGCATTGGCACACCATGTGCGAAGCGATGCCGTTCTGCGAGGGCAAGGTTCCTTGTATATCTTCCAAATTTTGCGGCGGAGAGAAGTACAACTGTTTATGTTTCGTCGCTGTGGTTGTTATTTTTTGTTGGTGCTGGTGCTGGTGCTGGTGTTCATCTCGTCGTCGTCCTCCCGCGTTGTTCTGCACGACGTTTTCGTTTTCTGAAAACTGCGCGAAAGCGCTCGGTGGGAATTTTGGATTGGACGCTTTCGTGGCGACGACGAACGTTTCGTCTTCAGTTGAGAACCAATCGTTATTATCGCTATATTTCTTGTTGTCTTTTCTCCGGTTGTGTTCGGCAAGGAAATATTGTTCACCTAAATACGCTTGCGCTTTCAACCGCTCTCGCATCTGTTTCTCTCGTTGGTCCCGACTGCCTTCTTCTTCTTTTCTCGTCATCATCGTCGTCGTCGTCGTCGTCGTCGCGGGAGTACCATTATCATCGGTGCTCGTGGTGGCGAGATTCTCCTCGTCCAAGTTTACCATTTTCTTCGTGTTCCTGCGTGTGTTCAAATAATAAAACACAACGCGCGCGGTGGCGCGAGTGCGGGCAAATTTCTCTTCTTGAACTCTCCACCCCCCGTTATTTTGCAAGCAAAAGCAAGAGAAAACATGTAACACCCTTTCTTTCTGATATCAAAAAAAAAACGCAATCTTCTTTCTTTACTTTTAAATCAGGACGCCACGCTTTTGCGTTTGATAGAACTTTCCGAGAAAGAACAGACGAAGAACGTCGCACTGATCGCCAAGTGAAAGAGTCGCGTCTATTATTTTATCATCACAGTAAAAGAAGACAAATTGAAATCAGAAGAGAGGACGGAGGCAAAAGAGAGAGTAAAATGAGGTACAGCCAAACGCACTCGCCGGAATCGCAATCTTTGATACTCAACAACAAGTACACGAGCTGGAGCGCTTACTTCGGCGTGGATGCGTTTTTAAACGCGGTGTGGCACAATGTTTTTAGCATGAGCGTTTTAGCTTCGTTGCTTTTCCTTTCCGTGACGATCGGAGCGATGTCTTTACCTCCACCAACACATTTCTACACGAAACACACCGGGGCAGCTGAAAACTCGTCTTCATCGTCGTCGACGTCGACGACGAACAAACTTCTCACGACGTTCTTCTCTCTGAGACGAACCAATGTTGGCGGTAACAAGAAAGGCAATAAGATTAAGAATTACGTCGTGAACAACAAGGATGATAACAAAAACAAAAACAAACAGGCAGAAGGAAAACTTGGTGGGAACAGTTATCACATACCGAGTTCCTTATCGTATAAAGATATTTTGGATTCGCGAACGATGCTTCTTCCAGAACAACCGCGAATGCCAATGCACATACTAAGCTGGACGCCGCATTACGAGTTCACCATGTGGACTCTCAAACAAGTCGACGAGGAGTTGAATGTGGACGACAGATCATCGGGCGCGGTTGACTTTTTATACGCCGTCGCTTCGACTGAGTTTGCCGATAGATTCGACGCGTCGAATGCTGAGAACCAACCGTTCCATATGGGTTGGGCGACGCAAGACTACCCACAGAACCCGTGCGCTGGGTCGAGTAGCGGATGTGGCTCTATGCCGGCGCCAATATTCACCTTTGGAACGATACCGAAGGACCCAACAAAGATAGCTGGATTATTACAAGCGCCGACGTTGCCGCTCGCCCCGTGCATCGCGCACGCATATAACCCAGATAAATACGCTCAGTGCGACTGGTTTTCGTCACCATCGCAATGCTCGGAAGATAAAATGTACATCGAAACGTACGATAGCAACGCGGCAAGAATAGATAAGTACAACTCGCTCATTCCAAAATTGGTTTGGAGAGGATCAGATTGGCGATATCTTTCAGAGTACGAAAGTGTCGGAACTGGGAGTGGATTTGAGTTTTTGCACCAACTTGGGCTGTGCCACGCGAGTCGGTCTACAATCATAGATGCCGTGTTGCACTCGTCGCCGGCGAGCACGGTGGAAAAGCGAGTTCCACCGCGATTGTACGCCGCCGTACTCGGGTCGTTGAATCCGGAGAGTTTCGACATAAAGTTTACGGACAGAAACGAACACGCGCCGCAATCTTCCTGCATCGACGATAAATTCAATCTTTTCACCTCTGACGAGATGGACGCTTGCGATTACTCAAATTACAAGTATCTCGCGGACTTTGGAGGTGGAGGCGGTACTTCGTGGAAATCTACCCTTTGGTTTCTTGGCATGCCTGGCGTTCTGTTTCATCACGAAACGCCGATGCGAGATTCGTTCTACGACGACATTCAGCCGTGGGTGCATTATATTCCTCTCGACGAGGATCTTTCAAACTTAGAAGAACGGGTGAACTGGGCCAAGGAAAATCCGGACGAATGCGCGTCTATTTCCAAACGCGCGACGCAGTTTGCGAAGAAAATGATGAGCACGGATGGCTTAATAGAGCACACGAAGAAGACGTTCGTGGAACCGTTTGGGAAATATATCGACGCGTACGAAATACTTGCCTCCGACCAGAAGGTTTCTACGGCAGACTTAAGTACAAAGTATTCTAGTGGTGGTTTAGAGACGGTGAAGTATGCGCCTAGTGAACCGGCATATTTAGGCAACGCGGAACGAGGAGAGTGAGTAAGAGAAGCAGAGGAATAAAAACGTACAGCAATTTAAAAAAAAAAACATCTGAATATAATTATTACACGCGCTGGCCGGCACGCCTGGAATTTACTACAACGATCACTATTGGACTATTTCAAAATTGCTTTTGCTATCGGTGCTAATCCGCGCTTCAGATCTCCATCGAGAAACGGATCTGTGCGATCATCCTCGAGGAATCGAAACGCGTTTCTAAATTCATCCACGTTTGCATCGATGGGAGCATCCCAATGCGCCGGAACGATGCTCTTTATAGATTCTCCCCAACGTTCGCTCACGCGATCGACCCAATTACGAACTGCTCTTGGGTTTTGCGCATACAGAAGCGTCCGAACGACCGGAGGTACGAGTAAACGATTCGATATGGACTCAAAATTCGTTTCCCATCCGTCGGTCCAAACGACTTCACTCGGCGACACCAATTCTTCGTGTTCTGGAAAGAAGAAAGATACGAGCAGCGCTGTTTTCTTCCAACCCGCGAGAACGTTTTCCGGCGTATCATCCGGTTGAAGATCTTTCGTCGATCGTTTCGAGACGAGGAGAAGTTTTTCTTTCGAAGATAAGACCGGTGGCGTCAAGGGAATCTTCGCGAGCGCGTCGGTGACAATCAACATGCCAGTTTTGACATCAAAAAATGCGCACTCCTTTATTTGAATATTTTTATTCGCGATGTTAAACGCACCAACATCGAGAGTCTCGTAGTTGATTTCGTCTTTCCACGCTGGCTGTTTCGTTGCCATTCCCGCTTCATCGTTGGATTCCGAGAGAACAAACACGTTTGATTCTGTGCCGTAGACGTACGCGTTGGGGATGTTCTCGACTGGGAACGAAAACTGGCCAGGAGCGACCCATATTTCAGCCTCGGGCCACCTTTCGTGAGCATCTCGGGCAAATATTTTGTGTTCTAAAGCATATGTCGGTACCACTATCGAAGCTACGCGAGCTGAAGAAGATGAAGAAGCGGACGATGACGATGGTGCATGTTCACCTCCATCCGCGGCGCAAGATTCGACGAGTTGGAAAAATTCCTCAGTCGGCGCGAGCGGATTGTGCACCCACAAGTCGCCGGAAGATAAGCGAACGACAACGCACCGCAAAGGCGTTTCTAGAGGTCCTAACTCAATTGTCTGTTCCAAGGCCCAGCATCTGTCTTCTACCAACGTCGTCTTTATCGTTTTCTTCGTTCCTTCACCGAGAAAAGGCTTGAAAAGCGTCGGAAACCTTTGCGTGAAAGTTTGTTGTTGTTGTTGTTGTTGTTGTTGCTCTGCAAAAGCTGATATTTTATGTCCTGTTTGAAGAAACATGGCGTTGCTGTGAGCCAATAGCAGCGTCATCCACGACACGAAGTCTCTTCGCGACGAATTTTCGGCTTTGAGCACCTTCCTTCGCTCTCTTTGCCCTCTTCTGTTGTTGTTTTCAACTTTGTCCTCGTCTGTTTTCTTCTTCTTCTTCATCGTCTTCAACAGCATCGTCGTCGTCGTCGTCTTTTTGTTCTGTGATTTTAAAGAAGGAGAAAAAGATGATACGAAATCACGCGCAGTCCGGGAGCGGTCGCTCCCTGTGTTCAGGGAGGAGAAGGACGCGAGCGAGGGTATGGACGACATCTCTGTTAATACATTGGGTGTGGTGGTTGAGAAATAAGAAGAGAATTTGCCGCGAAAATCGAAAAATGCAAAAATCCATTACTTCCCTCTCAATTCCTCACTTTTGCTTCTCTCTCTCTCTCTCTCTCGGTCGCGCGCGCGCGAAGTCTTGTCAGTCCTTTAAAAAAGAACGAAGAGGAAGAGAAAGATGGCTGATTTTCAATTCCTACTCCCAGATCGCCTGAAGTCTCGATTAGACCATAATCAGCAGCATCAGAGAAAGTCAGAGTCGTTCGAGCACCGGTTAGCAAAAGCTCAATTGAAGCGACAGGTAAAGAGTTCTTGAATTCATTCTTCTTCTTCTTCTTCTTCTTCTTCTTCTTCTTCTTGGATAAAACACTAACGATGTGCATTCATCTCTCTCATTCGTCCAGGCTTTTCTTGAATGGACGGTGCAAAAAGCGTCGAGCATGTCCTCGCCTCCTCGGCGAAGGAAGAAGAATTCCAATTCGAAGAATTTTCCTTCGCCTCCAATGGATGGAGGACGTCCAACATCGATGACAAGACAACTCGTGGATGAGAACGATGAAAATTTTTCGTCCTCGCGTTATTCGCAAAAACCGAAAAGACGTCTATTTTTTGACTCTAACGAATGGGAGGATGCACGTACCAACGTCGAGAAAGAAGAAGAAAACGCTAACATCGACAGCGAGGAGAGTGCTGCGCACAGAAATAGGTGTTTGGAGCAAAAACTCGCCCGCGCCGAGGCGTTACATTCGCTCAGCGTTCAAAGTAAGCGCGAAAAAGCAAACGCGTTCAATTGCCGTCACGAAGACGTAGTAAAAGCGCAAAAGAACTTCAACAAGGAGAAAATATTGCAGAAGTCTCAAATGTTAGAAGAGAAGCTACGCAGCGCGGCTATGAAACGATCCTACGTGCTCTTTCGCAAAGGAATTCGCGCCAAGTGCGGAGTGCAACAATCTCCAGAAAAAGCTTTAGAGCGCTTACAACACCTCCACCGAGTCGAACGCGTTCAGAGACTCTGGAGAGTTTATACAGAGAGTCGATCGTCTACAGAAGCTTTGGGTAAAAGCATATCCGAGAAGTTATCGTTTGATATCGCGCAGAAAAGTTCGAACTACGACGAGTTCGTATCGTTGCTGCAAGATGCGAACGTGTTGGACGGAATGCGGCTCTGGTTGAAACGCTTAGATTCTCGATTAGACGCGCTCGGCGCGGAACAGAGCATTGCGACGCGATCACATCTTCGACTCCTGTTTCCTGCGACCAAGAAGATCGCGTGTCATCATCAATGCCGCAATCCTCGTATCGATTCTTGTGGCGATTTTGTTATCCCAAGATTTCCAACTCGTATCCTCATGTGCGCTTATATGGTGTGCGCTCACCCAGAAATGGTAACGGGAGAATACGCCACGGAGGATGATGAACCGTACGAAGTACGGGAGCTTCGAAGCGCGTCCGCGCGTTTGGTGAAAGCCATCGATGCAACTATTGAATTTTCCTCTGAGCAGATCAAAAATGGCTCGAAAAACGCGCTCATGTTTAACGAACTAGTTGTGCAGTTTGCGCAAATCTGGGACGAATACGTTCGGGCCTTCAGCATCTGGAAAACGAACGACGCGACTGCGTTAGAAGCAGAGTTAGTCCGCATCGCCGTAGCTATGGAGGCATCCATGCTGAGAAAATGCGGAGAAGTTTCGTCACAAGCAAATGCAGAAGAGCCAATCGATGATATTCGCGCCATCCGCGAGCAAACGTGCTCTGATAGAGAGCTTTTGAGAACGAAAGTGAGAGAACTTAGCGGTGACGTTGGAGTTTTAAGATTTGACGATGCCATACGCGCGACTCGTGAGAGCGTAAGAGCTGAAAGACTGGCTGCGTTGGACTCGCTGGAGGAAACCAAAGATTCTTCGCTCCATGAATCCGAAGGACACGCCTCCGAAAAGAAGTTTGAAGAACGGCGCAAACAGCGCTTTCAGCATTCGCAACAATTATTGCGAGAGAAAGAAGAGGCGAAGAAAAATCTAGCGCAAGGAAAAAACGAGCGCTTACAGCGCATGTCAATAATGGCAGAATTACTCGCAGACATCACGTGGCTACCATTTCAGTTAGAAGACACCGTATTGGACCACAGCGCGAAGGATACAACCACAACAACCGTGTCATCAGTTGCTGGACTCGAGCATCGGGTACACATCCACGCGAAAAACGCGTTCTGGGACTTGATTCGAGAAACATTAGATTCTCCGGCGCTCGATGCGTCCAGCGGAGACAACATCGTGTCGGTGAACATTCGCGAGTTAGTCGCTCTCATTCACTCCCTCGTGCCGGAGTCCTGGAAGCGCAGCGATGTGACTACACAACGCGCGTTCGAATTGTTGAACGAACGAGAGCTTTCGCGAATAATTTTTGCGCAAAAGGATACAGCGCTCTTAAAATCACTTTTAAAGAGTACTCTGGACGCTTCGTTCGCGTTACTAGTCGCTCTCGGTAGCGATGCACGCGAACCGCATTCGAAAACAAAACGCGAATCTTTGTTGAGCGCGTTAGAAAACGCGTCGTATTCCGGGACGATAGTTCTTACGCTCCAATTTTTATGGGATATGGCCAACGAACTCAAAGAGGACATCTCCAGAGGGAAAACCATCGTCGCCGTTGAGAAACTGCGTCGTCTCTTGCGCGGGCCCGATAGCAATGCTGCCATATCTTGGATTCAAGATACGTTTAGTCAACTATACAACCTCGACGCGACTCCGTGTGATGAAGCCTTACCTAATACCAGGAAGTGGCTTTTCAAGAGTGCTTGCGAACTGGCGCCGTTGGTCGAATCCAGCGGTCTTGGTCGAGAAGTTTTGAAGAATCAACCGTCCGCGCCGAGCGCAAAGAACACTCATAACATTCCAGAGAGGATTTGCGCGGGATTGAAAGACACATCCGTCTATTCCAAGAAGGACCCGAGAGGAAGTCGCCCTGGAGAGGATGAAAGCGTTCCCGTAAACTGGACTGGCGTTCGAGCCAGTTCGTGCGAAGGTGTGGTTCGATTGATGTTTGTCGATCTAATTTGTCACCGAGATGAACACTCTGAGTTACCAGAAACGTTGCGCTTTGATGCGGCGCGAATCCATCGAGCGCAGGATTCATTCCAGCGCCTCCTGTTGTCGTGCGCTTGCCTCGCTTTGGTCGAACAGGTGCTCCCGGCGGGCGTCTCTGTCACGCCAGAGATGAAGCGTGATTTAAACAAACGCGTCTCCGCAATTCTGCGCGATGACGCGAGCAAACTCAAGGACGTCGCCACAGAAGTTGCTCGAACAGTTGGTTCTTCGCAAAGTACATCCACAATATCACTCGTCGAGCGTATGCTGCTGAAACTGATTGGCGAAGGCACCCGGGAAGAAAAGAACGCCCCGGTAAAATCATCTGATGATATTTCGAAGGCTTTGCTAAAAAACGTGCGGGAAGCGCTCGTTGCGAGAGTTCTCGGCGGTAAGAATGCACGTGAACCTATGATTTCTCGTTTGAACAACTGTCGATCGGGGATCGTTGCGGAAGAATTCGACGCTTTGGCTGTTCGTATCCACGCGCTCGCCCAGACGTCTTTCGTCATACACAAAAGCGCCGTGTACGACCCTCTTGTGCTCAAAGCGTACGAAACTTCGGAAGAACTGTAGCAGAAGTATATGGATATGTGCCCAGGTACGTATGGGTTATGCAGTGGTTTGTGTATGAATACAATTTTGAAATTTTAAGAGTAACATAATCGCGTTCATCTCTCCTCTTTCATCTTCTCATCAGGGTCCTGACAAACTTATGAAAGCTGTGATAGGAGTGATTTCTTTTCTCGAGTTTCGCGACACCTCATTTAACATTTCCACTCTGAGAAAGATGAAGTTATCGATACGCCCAAACTTAACATCCTCGCGCTCAGCCACGGGCGCTTTCTCCTCTTCTTCTTCTCAACCTTCCACGGGGAAACGGCTGAGAAGACCGACGGCGAAGGTCTCTCTTTCTTCTTCTTCGCGTCGGCACTTACTTAAGCCTTGGACCTCATCATCATCGTCGTCGTCGTCATCAAATATCCACACCGCGAGGCGGAGATTTTCAATCTGTGCCGCATATAATAATAATGATAACAACAAAAAGAAGAGTAGCGATTTCAGTAACTACGGAGAAGAAGATGACGATTTTGATGAACCAGTGCCTGGACCAGGAGGCCGTATCGAGTCAGATGCCATCCAAAGAAACGTCAGAGATTCGGTGATTAACGCCATAGACCAAAGTCAAAACCGGAGAGTTACGGCCGGAGACGTCGCGTCTTCCTCAGGCATTCAACTCTTCGATGCCACGCAAGCGTTAACTGCTTTAGCTGCAGATACAAACGCATCTTTAGAGGTTACAAACGATGGCGACTTAGTGTACGCTTTTCCGAGCGGATATAAACAACTGTTGCAAGCGAAGTCGTTCAAGTTGAAAACGGAACCGACGGTGGATAAGGTGAAAGAATTTCTTTCTTATCTCGTGCGCGTGTCGTTCGGAACAACGCTCGTGGCATCTGTTGTTATTGTGTACACGACCATATTCGCGCTGTTGTCCTCGCAAAGAGACGACCGAAATGATCGAAGATCGAGCAGAGGTGGTGGCATGATGTTTTTTGGTCCTCGATTTTACCCGGGGGATATTTTCTGGTACCTCGATCCGTACTATTACCGTCGACCGTACCGGTTACGCGCGAAAGATGAGATGAACTTTTTCGAAGCGGTGTTTTCTTTTGTCTTCGGGGACGGTGACCCGAACAACGACTTTGAACGCGAACGCTGGGCGCTCATAGGACAAACCATCGCGAAAAATGAAGGGGTTGTCACGGGGGAACAGTTGGCACCGTTTTTAGACCGCGAAGGTTCCGCAGAACTCTCGGATGAATCGTTCGTATTACCAGTGTTAACTCGTTTCGAAGGTTCACCGGAAATGGACGATTCTGGGAATATTTTCTACAGATTTCCAGCTGCGCAAGTCACCGCTTTGGAAAAGAAACAACAAAATCGATTAAAACGTGATAGCGCTAGTAGTACAAATGGATTGGCGAAAGAGGAGCGTTGGTCGTTTTCTCTCGCTGATCCGAGCCAAAAATTCATGTCTGCAGCACTCGGCGTCGCTAACTTCGTCGGCGTGATCTGGTTGAGTAGTTTGATGACGGATCCCCAAGTCCTCTATCGCAACGCTGAGTTGGTCCAATCAGTTGGTGGTTTTCTGCCGGCGTTGCAAGTGTACGCGGCGCTGTTCTTCGCCATTCCATTTTTTCGAAACTTTAGAATCGGAATGAAGAATAAGCAGATAGATCGACGAAATACCTTACGATTGCAATCCCTGTTGCGTCTGGAGCGCCCGGACGAAAAGCTGCGCAGGAAACTGATGGAAGCGAAATCAAAGGCGGGCAGAAAATTCGTGTCGGAGAAGGATTCCATATTCTCATCGTCGGGGAAAGGCCAAAAAGACGGCTCGACATTCGAGTTGGAAGATTTCGATCGTCGCTTAAACAATGAGAAGAAGTAGATTGATCTAAAGGTTGTATTTTTAATTGAAGTGAAGGAAAAAACGTATAGTAAATAACCCCGCGCTCGTTCGTCTTCTTCTTCTTTGCTTTTTGTATGGTGGGCAATTAGGTGGTGCAGGAGTTTATATTTTAAAGCTACTTCAAACATGAATAACAAATATCATCATCGTAATGTTGATCTACTAACGCGTTCTATTCTTTCACTTCTAAACGGGTGTCAAGAGAGAGATCAAGTCCGGTCTCGGCGTCGTGCGCATGCCGACGATGATGATGAGAGGAATGAGGGCGTAATGAACGACTTCGGAGTTAGTGGAGACGTAGTTTACAACTTTCGCGATCGAAGCTCGAATACCGGCCATTATTACGTTTATTTATGCGTATCTTTTGGTGCGACGCGATCGATACGTGTTTGTTTCAAGTGCTCCTCTCGACAAACTACTCTATTTGGTTCCTTTGTGAGTTGTGCGTAAATGAGGAAGAAGAAGAAGAAGAGGGGGGGCTGGAATTCCCCTAATTTTAAGAGAAAGGGGCAGGGAGGGGAGCCCCGAGATCTTTCTGCTTGTGATTTGTTTTCGTCCTCAAAAAGCAGAGAAGAACAAGAAGTTTTCCTGAAAAATTAAAACGTCTACTCGTATTGAATCATAAATTATTGTGCGCGCGGCGCACCTGTGTATATCTATTATCCCTCCTTGATACTATTTAAGAAGACGGACGACGATCGCGGAGAATAATAATACAGGTAATACAGAGCATCTCTTCTTCTTCTTGACTTCTTCTTCTTTCTCTTCTCTTTCATACTTTATATGGGAGAACGAACGCAAAAAAAATCGATCGCCCAAATTCGCAAATTCCGACACGCCACGACGACACAGAAGAGAAAGTTATTTTCGTTCTTCTAATCAAATATTTTCTTTACAAAATCAATCGCAGAGAAGGAGAGATGCGCACGCCGACGAAGAAGAGAAAGACACCGATAAAGGAGACTAAGTCGGTCTCTGTTTCTACGACGTCGACGCCCGTGAAAACCTCTCCTAAAGCGCGGAGAAATCTTAAACTTTCCGACGTCGAAGAAGAAGACGTCGCGATGCTGAAAGGGGAAAAAGGAAAAAAAACGCAAAAGAAGAAAATGATTGTCCCGCCGGCGAGTTCACCCGTGGAGAAGGCTGGGAGCACGAGAACGACGCCTAAACGCGCTGCCGCGACAGATGCGAGTAAGAAGTTTGAGCAGCAGCAGCGAAACGGCGGGTTCGAAAGCGACGACGATGTCGTTCTTGGAGATGATGATGATGATGATGAGGAGGACGACGGTTCGACAAAAATCTCTCGTGGCAAGAAGACGGGCAAAAAGCAGACGCCGACGAAGAAGAAGAAGAAAAAGAAGAACGATGACTCGTCCGACGATGACTTCGACGAGGAAGATTTCGAAGACGAGTTGTTCACGAAGAAGAAGAGTCCGAGTAAGAATCTTACGCCAACGAAGAGACGGCGCCCAGGGAAGTCAGATCCGCCGACGCCGCAGTCCAGGTACGTTTAGATTTTTGCGCCTTTTTCGCGCGCACATTTTGGATTTTGGATTGTCTGTTTTTTCTTCGCAACGCGTTTATTTTACTCACTTTTATTCTCGGGGTGTGTTACTTGATTCTCACCGCATTTAAAATGTGTATTTTCTTATCACGTGATAAACAGGTCTCTCCATTCGCCATCCAAATCGGGAGGATCCTCGGGGATGAGCGCGTCGGAACGTCTCGTAGCGGCTGGCGAAGAGTTACCGGTGATTTCCGAGCCGGCGGCGATGTTTCACGATTTGGCGTCCAAAGTTCCAAAGTTGGAAAATTTTTTAAAGAAGATGAGTCATCGACCGTTGCGTGTCGCGACAATGTGTTCAGGTACTGAATCACCGCTGCTTGCGCTCGATAAAATCGCAGACGCTACGGAAAAGCTCTTTGGATCGAGATTGAACGTTGAGCACGTGTTCTCGTGCGAAATTGAGCCGTTCAAGCAGGCATACATCGAAAGGAATTTTTCGCCACCGATTCTGTTCAGAGATATTCGAGAATTGAAAGAGAAGCAAGCGTACACTGCTTATGGAGCCTTGGTTGACGTTCCTGGCAATGTCGACATTCTTGTCGCCGGTACGTCATGCGTCGATTACTCGAATTTGAACAACGAGCAAAAGCGGTTGAACGAACAAGGTGAATCCGGTCAGACTTTTCGTGGAATGAAAGCGTGGATCATGCGTTGTAAGCCACCTGTGGTGATTCTCGAGAATGTGTGTGGAGCGCCGTGGCAACAAATCGTGGACGATTTTGCATCGTTCGGCTATACGGCTGATTTCCTTCGCCTCGATACGAAGCGATATTACATCCCGCACACGCGCACGCGCGTTTATCTGCTCGCTGTTCTTGGTGACGACGATGAAGGCGTGCTCGCTCAGTGGAAAGAAGTCGTCAAACAACTTGAACGACCATCGAGCTCAACTTTGGAAGCGTTCCTCTTTGATACGGACGATCCCAGGGTGAATAAAGGTCGACAAGACTTGGCGCTCCCGGGTGAAAAGAACACGCGCGCCGAGACTGATTGGGGTCGATGCCAAAGTCGACACATTCGCGCCCGAGTGGAAGAAAAACTTGGTCAGCAACGTCCATTTACTCATTGGGACGGTGGTTGTCAGCTGCCAGATTATGCGTGGAACGATTGGGGTAAGGCGCAAACGGATCGAGTCTTGGATTTGATGGATATCGATTACCTCCGTCTCGCGAGAGACGGCGTTGACGCCATGCACAAAACTCTGGTGTGGAACTTGAGTCAGAACGTAGATCGAACAACTGGTTCTGTCGCACCGGGTATTTGTCCGTGTTTGACGCCGTCCATGGTGCCTTTTGTTACGAACAGAGGTGGGCCTCTGGTCGGTATCGAGGCGTTGTCGTTACAAGGTATTCCCGTAGATGACTTGTTGTTAACGCGCGAAAATGAAAACCAAATGTCGGATTTGGCTGGGAACGCAATGACAACTACTGTCGTTGGCGTTTGCATGCTTTCCGCACTCACGCTCATGGTGGATAAGCTCGCCAATCACAAGGAGAACAATGAGTTTGCGAAGAAGTTGTCCGCTTCGTCAAAGGAAGAAAAGTTGAAGATTACAAACGTCATCAGTAAGGCTGAACAAATCAGCAAAAACACCAAGGTTATTGGAGAAGATGCGTTGAAAGAAGAACTGTTGAACCTTGATGTCAAATCTGAAAAGAGTGTGTTGGCGTTGATGGAGTCAGCGCATCGATCTTCTCGATTGTGCGTGTGCGAAGCGCAAAGCGGACTGGCGAGTGAAATCGAACGATGCGCAAACTGTGATCACACGTGCTGCGTAAAGTGTAAGGGACGACCCACGCACACGTACGGAGCGTACAAGCCGACGCGCGTCGCACCGGATGTGTTTAGTGCAGAGTTGAAGCAGGCGTTGCCGATGACGGTGAAGTTTTCACAAAAATTCAATCTCGATAGGTACAAGTCAAATCTTTCCCTCACCTCTCCATCTGCTCCTAAATGGAAGGTTTGGATGGATGCTTTGAAAGCGGTTGAGAATGCCGAGTTTCTTTTCCGCGGTTTGCAGCGCGGAAACGTGTGGCGAATCCACTACGCTTGTCCGGGGGAGGATTTGATTAAACTCGAAGGTCGAATCGACGGGAAGGTGTGCGAATGGTTCATCATTTTTGAACCGTCGCCAAAGTCCGAGCAAAAGCCGGATGAGATATTTTCTCGACCGCTCGCGAGAATGATTTTGAGCAAAGAAAAAGCGAAGAATCTTTTGGACGGGAATTGGGAGTTATTCACTCCAGCGCCGGACGCGTTTACAGCCCAGATTATCGGAAAAGGCGCTTTGGTCGATTCCTGGCAAGTTACGCTCGGAATGGAGCATGGAAAAACAGTTCTCAACACCGAAAACGATTGGCCGCTCAAGCGATTCAGCAGGTACCAGGTTATCGTCAAGGATGAGGACAAGAAACAGCTCGACCGGGACATCAGTGGCGATTACGCCTTGTACGATACTTGCGACGCAGCGCAAGCTTCGTTACATCGAAAGGTAAATGGAGAGGAAAAAGGAAAGCGCTCTCTCTATTTCTTTCTCGATCAAACTCGTAATAAAGGTGCGGCTCACGATACGTTTGTCTTCGCAGATAACCATCGTCGTTTAATGTTCGATGAGTTCCGCGTAGAGACATGCCACATTGACACCCAGGATGGCTTGGCCAAGGGGTGGCGTCCGAGCGAAGAAAAAATGGGCACTATTGTCATCAAAATCCGTGGGAAATGGGAATCTCTGGACAAATCTGTGAAAATGGTTGCAATTGATACTTCGAAATCGTGCCTGAGCGTTCCTTCGCCGAAGACTTCGTTGTCTCAGGGCAACGAATCGTGCAACGCCGCGTTGGCTGTCGTCAAATGCTCGGTGCCGCTCGCTCAAGTGGACAAGGACGCTTGGCCTACGGGAGAGTTTGAGACTATCCGCTTAGATAAAAGTGCCGAGACGTTCAAGAGATTGCATTGGTTTACGTCGCGACTCGAAATACCAAAGTCGCTGCAGAGATGGAACGGTTTGGACTTGAAAGTACCAAACAAGCACTCGTCAGACAGATGCGATGAGTACATTTGTTCGAGGTGCGCTCCCGTTCCGCCAACTTTACGATGGAGTAGATTTTATGGTTCGAACAAAATTGAAGCTCGAGAGGATCCGCAACAAGCGGCGGAGTACGAGCAAGCGCTCAAGTGTCGACCGGCGCCGTTCATTGTACGTTGGAAACGCGAAGCCAATATGGGTAAGTTTCTCATTGCGATCAATCCGTCCACGTTAGTGCATCGTGCTTTGGCTCACTTGTCGCCAACAATGCACACCGCAGGTGCGACCGGCGAGCTGCTTAATACGTCGTGGAAGATTGTTTCTCACGACGAAAAATCTGTCGAGCAGTTGCCAAAGTCTTTTGAATTGAAATCGAACAGATTCAACGCTCCCGCATCGCAACCTCCGAAGTGGAGTAAAAAATATCCACTCCGTCCCGAACAACTGCGCTCTCTCGGCTGGATGATTGAGCAAGAGACCACAAAGGAACCATTCATTGAATCCGAAGTCGCCGAGAGCTTGATTCCAAGACTTGGGTTGCGCATGGACGGTAAGGTTGAGGTGAAGAAAACAGTTCGAGGCGGTATCGTCGCCGATCAAGTCGGTTACGGGAAAACCGCGATTTCCATCGGTGCTATACTCGCAAATCAAATACCGTTTCCCTCCGAGAAGGAAAGTGCAGTTTTGAAACCCGTACGAGCGATTCCAACTCGTGCAACGCTCGTTGTTGTGCCCTCACAGCTCATGCGGCAGTGGCCGCGAGAAGTTGAAAAATTTTCGGAAAAGGGTGCCTTGAAGACTGTCGTCGTAAAAACTGTTGCGGATATGACTGCGTTGACGGCGAAATGCGTCATGAACGCGGACGTGGTTATCGTTGCCACCTCTGTGTTCCGATCGAAGCTTTACTTTGATCGTCTCGCAAAACTTGCGGGGACTAAGACGATGCCGGATCCGAAGAGCGGCGCTCAAGGTCGTCACTTCACTTCTGACTATAACCTTGCTTTGAAAGGTTTGGGCGATCAAGTCGAGGCACTTACTGATCCAAAGCGCGGTGCGAAGTACGTTGCCGAGCACACGAAGAAGAATGTGAACGTTCTCGGTGAACTCACTTTGCAACCGAAGCGCTTGAAAGGCGCCAAGTTGGTTGCTGCCACGGTTGCTGCCGGTGGCGAGGGGTTCACGCACATCGAGGAGATGTTTGCCGCAAAAGAAAACGTATCTTCAAATCCGGTGCAGAAGCCTGTGGTGGAGAAGCCGATGAGTCCTTCGAGGAAGACGCCGATCAAGAAGAGCAAAGTTGCTACGCCGTCCAAGAAAAGTGCCGTTTCAGCGAGATCCACGCCCTTGAAAAAGCAAACAACTCCGAAGAAAGCCTCGAGTGCGATTCGATCGTTGCCGAGTTCTCGAGCTGGAACTCCACGTAAAGTGGTGGCTGCTACTCCTTCGAAACGAACTTCTGCGCGCAACACGCCTCGCAAAAATTATTACGAAGAGGACGATTTATCAGAAGACATGTTGCGTGATTCTGACGACGATTTTGCGTCCGAGGACATCAGTGATGACGAAGATGAGGATGCCTTTGACGTTGACGACGACGATGACGACTTCGATGACGAGAGACCGAAGCCTAAGAAGAAGAAAAAGAGTGGTGCGGCGAAGCGTAAACTGGCTCCCGGGGAAGAAAAGGATCACTGGGGACTCGAAACCGAAGCTGTTCAAGAAAATTGGCGTCGAATGACATCTGTCCCATTTGAAATGTTTCACTGGAGACGGGCAATCATCGATGAGTTCACATACTTGAAGAATTCGGACAGAGCAGTCGTACTTGGTCTCAAGACGCAGTCGCGCTGGTGTTTGTCTGGTACTCCTCCCGTTGGCGATTTCGCAGACGTGAAAAGTACGGCGGCTTTACTTGGCGTTAATCTCGGAAGCGATGAAGTACCAAGGTACACAAAGTCCGAAATTACCAAAGCGGAATCATTTCAGTTCTTCAAGGAAAAGCCTTCGCAGCAATGGCATCGCAGACGCTGGTCGGTGGCTCAAACCTTCATGGATCGTTTCATGCGTCAAAATATCGCAGAGATTGACGAGATCAAGTACAAAGACACGAGACTCGACGTACAGTTACGCCCAGCGGAACGGGCGATTGCGCTCGAGCTCGATCACTATTTGCAGTCCATGGATATGAAAGCAAAGAAGAAAAAGCGAGGCGCTGGAGCTGATCGCGACTCGCGACTGGCTACTGTGCTAGGCTCCTCCGCAACGGCCGAAGAAGCCTTATTAAAGCGCGTCGCGTATTACGAACTCGATGAAGCGGATGGAACTGCCGTTCGAACATGCCAAGATATTGTGAACTTGCGCATAAAACAGCGAGATGCGTGTTTGGAGGAGATTGGCAAGGAGATTTGCACCGGGCGTATTCTACAAGACGAATGTAAAACTTTGAGTAAAAAGATGGAGCAGGCTTACGAAGAAGGTGAAGACGAGTTCCACGCGTGGGAGCAAAACGTCTTTGATAAGACTGGTGGAGTAGATTACGTTGGTGATCCCGAGGCGCACAACATCTTGTCGAAGGTGTTGAGAGATAACGATCTCAAGGCGGCGAAAAAAGTGGAGACGAAGACGAACCCTCCGCAGTACAGTAAGATTGAACTCGTCATCGAAGGCAAGCTCACTACTGCAACGATTTTGGCATACCAGGGTCAGCACAGACAAAACGCTAAACTGGAGTATAAGAGCGCGTCTTCAGGTAAGATGCAGAGCACAGAAAAGAACTTGAAAAGAGTTGATTACAAAGTTATCAAGTTGGCACCTGAAAAGTCCAAGTCTGACTCGAGCGACAACGCTTCGAAAGTGAACACACCGAAGAAGGTCAAGAAAGAATCCAAGAACGACAAAGCCTGGGAACTGCGCGAGCACACGCATCAGTTGATTGCTTTACAGAAGGAACTCGTCGGTCGTGTCCGATCTTTGCGCTTCTTTCAATCAGTGCGCGACTTACAGGCGAAGGTTGCAACAGCCACCGTCAAATGCCAAGTCTGCTTGAAGGAAGTTAAGAAATCCAACACCAGCGTCTTATCGACGTGCGGTCACTTCGGATGCCTCGTGTGTCTCAGAGAGAATGCTTCCAAGCAAGCGTGCGGTGTTGCTGGTTGCAATTGCGCGCAGCGTGATTCATCGGTCGTTTCGGCAGATTCTCTCGGTACTGAACTTTCCATGCAAGGAAAGAAAGGGAAGGGCAGCGTATCTGTGATTGGTAAGCACGGCTCCAAACTCATCGATCTTGTCAATCACATCAACAACATTCCAAAAGAAGAGCGCATATTGGTATTCGTCCAATTTACGGACTTGATGGCGCAAGTCGCGAATGTTTTAAATGAGGCTGGAATCAAAACGCTGAAATTGAAAGGCTCGGTGCACCAACAAACTGGCGCGCTCGATGAATTTCAACAGGAAGACATGAAGAAAGGAAGTGCGCGCGTTCTTCTTCTGTTGGGACGCGATGAATCTGCATCGGGTGCGAACTTGACCACAGCGAATCACGCAATCTTTGTGCATCCGCTCCTGACTGCGACGAATTACGAATACGTCGCCAGTGAGACGCAAGCGATTGGACGCATTAGACGTTATGGTCAGTCGCGCGAGGTGAACACCTGGAGATTTATTGTAAAAGATTCAATAGACTCCGAAATTTACGAGGAGCGTACAAGGGAAGCTACTCAAGTATAAAGTACTTCTGTGTATGATATATTGTGAAGATAATTTGATATGCATTATTTACGAGAAAGCGGAAAAGAGTAAAAATAATAACGAGCGAGCATCTAAGCAACGCGCTCGAGCAAGAAAAAGAGAAGGAAAAGAGAGAAAGAGAGACATACTGGAGAATAAACACACGAGATTAAACTGTTTTTTAATTCACAACACGCAAATAAGAGACATATTTCGAAACACATCTACCTAGTATATAAGAAATACGCGATGACAGCCGGCAATTTTTCTACCTTTTTATCTTTGCTATTGTCCCTTGAGCGATTGCTTCGCCTTCGCTTCTGAGCAACACGCCACCGAGCGTTTTACTCAACGCGTATGCCTCTACACACAAACTTTGTTGAAACGACAGAACAATTTTCCCATACTTGCCTTTCGGGAGAAAGAGAGGTTTTCTCTTCACCTCTTCGCCGGTTGTTTCATCTAAAATACTTAAAAGTTCTAGAACCGTCGCTTCGGTCTCCGCCGAATGCGCGTGTACGACGACTTTCGCACCAGGAAGTATGGGTCGTTTCAGCGAGTCACTTGTTTTGATATCAACTTCTATCACCTTTGCGGCACGTAACGGATATGAGTGATGGCAAATCACCGAACCGCTTTGCAAACTCGAAGACTCGACTCCAGTCAACCCAACATCTACAACTGCGCCGACCGAGGCGAACTGCACCGGCTGATTCAAACCTTTTTCTATCCTTTTGACCGTCGCCACTACATTCGCGGGCGATATAAACACTTTATCTCTAACGCTGATACTCCCAGATTCTATTTTTCCAGTAAACGCGCAACTTCCTAAAGCGTGCGAGGATGCGTTCCCACTAGCAGTCAAGATTTCTAAAACAGGCATACGCAGAGGTGCAGGTTGTCCTTTTGAAGACGCCTTCGAACTCTTAAGAATATCCAGTAAAGATTCGTTGCCTGCATACCAAGGCGCGCATTCTTGAACAAACTGATTAGACGAGACTATGTTCGAACCTTCTAGCGCAGACACAGGTACGACGGCAACATCTTTCTCGTCGTACCCGATATTTCCGTTCGTTAAGAAATCAAAAACACGACTCTTCACTTCCTCATATCGACTCTTGTCGTACGCGCACGAATCGAGTTTATTTACGACCACTATCATTTTGGAAATTCCTAAAGCTTTCGCCATCATTGCGTGTTCTTTCGTTTGCCCATTCTCGCTAAAGCCTTTCTCGAAGGCGCCGATGGCTCCATCTATTACTAGGAGTGCAACATCCGCACTCGACGCGCCGGCGATCGCAGACGGAACGAAATCGCGATGTCCAGGCGCATCGCTGATTTGAATCCACCTATCTTCGCTTTCATCTAGCCTAACGCGCGTTCGCGCGACGTCTATGGTCACTCCTCTCGCGCGTTCCTCGGGTAGCGAGTCCAACGCCCAAGCGTACGCGAACGAAGCTTTGCCAGCCGCTTTCGATTCCCTCGCGTTCTTATGATGCGTGCGTGCGTCTAGGGAGTGCAAAGCTTCTAATAATCGACCACATAAAGTGCTTTTCCCAGCGTCTACGTGTCCTAAAATAACCACAGACAAATCAAGTTTGCTCGTATTCTCGTATGCTTCTCTTTCCTCTAGAGTTGGAGTGTATGATTTGAGAGAAATTTCAACTCCATCTTTAATATCTGGTGTAAGCGCGAGAGTTGAGGCTACTAATTTCTCCAGCGAGGATGCCGATACATTCTTTTCTGCATGCTGATGATGCTTCGGTGCTTTCGATTTTAAAACAGTTACTCGTTCTTGCTCCTTTTCACTTTGATGCTTGGATACAGTTACTCGTTCTTGCTCCTTCTCACTTTTACCAACTTTGCCTCCTTTCTCGTAATATTCATCATCGTCGCAGTACTCATCATCGTCGTAATCTTCATCGTAATCGTCGTAATAATCATCCTCGTCTACCCATCCACTCAGCTTTCGACTCATGTCTTTCAGAAAGTTTGTTAAAACAACAATATTTCGTAAAGTGACAAAAAATTCGTCATTTCGACCTCCCTAATTGCGCGGGAAAATCTACACTTGCAGTCTTTCTTTTTTAGAAAGAAGAAGAAGAAGAAGAAGAAGAAGAAGAAGAAGAAGAAGAAGAAGGAAGAAGATACTGCCAATACCATAATAGCAATGCCGTCTGTCTCTTCCAAATCTCCGTTTCCGCCTCCGCCAGAATTTTACAAACTCTACCGGCAATCGGGAGGCAAGAAAGATGAGACAGAAACAAAGACTCCTCCGTTACCTCCATTACTTCCAGAGCGAGGCGAAACGTACGAAACGTTCGGCGCGACGCACGCGGATCCATCCAAGTTGCTCGCGCCTGAACTGTTGATAGACGATCCGGATTTCCCGTTTCAAAAGTTATACACGATTGTCCCTCAAAACACCGACAACAACAAGAAGAAAATCATAAACGCTAAGGGAGAAATACAAAAACTTAATAGGGAGATTCTAGAACGATTTGCGGCACTCGCGAACGATTTGCAAAACGCTCCGAGTCGAGCGAACGAGCGCATAGAGGAAATTGCATTGCTGTATAATAACTTGCATCATTTGCTCAACACGATACGGCCGCTGCAAGCGCGGGAAACCATCGCCTTTATACTGAAGCAACAAATCGAAGAGAAAAAACAGGCGTTGAAGGAACTGCAAGAGAGTTTGAAAGTAGATGAATAAAACAAGCACATAGCCGTTAGCCAAAACACATTCTCTACGTATACTACTAGGTAATTAACATATTGTTACATTGTTTCCGCACTCATTCGCGCAAATTATGTCCACGGATAGAAGTTGCTAAACAAAACCATTCCGACGAGTGCGTACCCGGCGACGAATGAGGCGAGTAAGTATTTGCCTCTCTCGCTCTCTTCGCCGCCAAATCTAGCGATTGCCACGTATGGCGCGGCTAACACACTCATAAACCGCATCGCGATTTGTATATGCGTCACGGTTGCACACAATACACAACTAATCAACCACAGAATATCTCCCGCTAAAGCTCCAACAGGCGATACCAATACTCTATCTCTTCGTATAAATGAATACATTTTCAAACAATACATCGAAGCGAGCAATGCTGGAGAAGCAATCAGAATATTTCCCATTTGGGAAACGCGCCAGGATTGGAGGAAACCAACGTCCCAGTACTCCGACTGGATGAACGCGTACACGTTCGGGGGAAATTTTGAGCACCACGGCCGTGATTTCGCTGCTTCAACGGCACTTCCTCCTCCTCCTCCAATCTCGTATCCCGAATCGATCCCGCAAAAGCTCAAGTAGGCGTTATATTGTACCAAAACGGTTGGAAGTGCGATACACAAACCACCGATGACGTGTATAGGCAACGAAACCAGCCTCTTAAACCAATACTTTCTTTCACGTTTAACTGCTAACAACAACGATATAATTTCGCAGGCTGGATAGATACCCAATAAAATACCATTTGAACGAAAACTCGCCGCGAGAGCAAAGAACACATAGCTCGTCACTTTATTCAAAACGAATCGCCAATCAGTCGTCGCACGTGCTCCATCGAATTCATACATCGAACCTCTTGCAAATAAGAGAGCGCCATAAGTTGCGCAAAAAGTAAATATCGCTTCCGTATATCCCGGAGCGAGATGAAATATGAAAGCCGGAGTAAAGCAATACAGTAACGCTGCAGATCTCGAGAAAGACGCACACTTTCCAGCGAAATGAACATCTAGAGTTTTTCCTTTCTGCGGATTCGCCAAGAGGATGAACGCGAGCTTCTCCATGATTACTACTGTTGCGATAGAAACCATGGCATTCAAAACCAACGCGGTTCGTGCTAAAACGCACGTAGTCATCTCGCTGTCGCGAATAATGAACCGTAGTAGAAACGGCAACGCCGGGTAGAAAGCATGAGAATGTTCGTATTCATAACCACCCACTTCTGCGATTCGCAAAACGTGAACTCCATCCCACACCGCAATGGATTCCATGCGAGAACAAAACCCGTCACGTGTTAGTGTTGAACCACTCATTTTGTTGGAAGAATGAGAAGAAGAAGTATCGTAATCGGATACGAACGCGTCGCAGATAAACATCAAAGCTATGAACATAACTCTAGATAAAAACGCAATCAATACGATATTCTCGCTGTTGCGATATCTATTGTACGCGACGAGTGCGTCCATTGCTTCTTCTTCTTCGGCGTTCTTCTCCTTATTGGTGGTATGATTTCGTCGTTTCCGATACATACCTAATGCGTATTAAATCAATATTGATACCATCATTCTAGAAATACGCACACGACTTTGTACCGTTAACTCATGACACTCGAAAAAAGTGGCGTTTCACAGCTCAAATATCTTTTCACCACAAATAAGACGGCGGCAGCGGATTTGAGCCGATTTTCCGTCGTGTTCTTTTCATAAACATGCTTCGAGCCGCGACGCGTCGATCGAGCTCGTACAACAGATGCAGCAGCAGTAACAGATGCAGCAGCAATACGCACGATACCAATAGTATTACCGAATGGTCTTCTTCCTCTTCTTCTTCTTCTCCTTTGATGTTGAGAGACTTTTTTTTTCGAAGAACAACAACTACAGGTACTCGTGAGACATTGGTGCAAGAACAAAAGAACAGAACGATGATGACGACGATGATGCACCAAGCCAGAGGAATCTCCGCCAATAACGATAGTGCTAGCAGTAATGATAGGAGAGGAAGAATCAGACGACGTGCATTTTCTACATCATCATTTTTTCAAAGTGAAAAGGAAGAAGAACGAACTCGATTTGACGGCGCCACGAGAGCAGAAACAATCATCGAAGTTGGCGAACAAAACGTGAGCGTCAAAGTAGGATTTGAATCTGGCGCGCTCGCTCGTCTCACAGATGGCGCCGTCGTCGCCGACTTGGGTGATACGGTTGTTCTGTGTACCGCAGTCGCATCGAGAGAGAAGGGTGACCCGAGTAAAGACTTCGTACCTTTACTCGTAGACTATCGCGAACGTGCGTACGCCAAAGGTTCTATCCCACCGACGTTTACGAGACGAGAAGGAGCGCCAAAAGACCGGGAGATTCTCGCTATGCGAGTCATCGATCGGACGTTGCGTCCACTCTTCCCGAAAGGCTGGTCGCAAGAAACTATGATACAATCGATTGTTTTAGCGAGTGATTTAGATCAAGATCCCGCGGTTCTATGTGTAAACGCGTGCTCTGCGGCGCTCACGATTTCGTCCATTCCGTGGGATGGACCAATCGGTGCGTGCAGAGTCGCGGTCATGAAAAGCGGGTCAATTTGCGTGAACCCAACGTTTCAGGAGTGCGACGAAGCTTCGCTGGTATTTTTCTACGCAGGAAACTACGACAGAGCTTTGATGATTGAAGCACACGCTAACGATGAATCCGGTGTGAGCGAAAAAGACGTCGCGAGGGCTTTACTCGCTGCGCATGACGCCGCTAGGGCGTTGATTGAACCACAGTTAGAATTGAAAAAGAAATTAGATCTCAAAGCGATTGAAAATAACAAAATGCCGAAAGCAAAACAGGAAATCGCTGAACCTGTGGGAGGAAGATCACCTGAGTTACGAAAAGACGTATTAGCGCGATGTAAGGAAAGGTTGCGAGGATTATACGATGAGAAAATTCAGGACAAACACGAACGTGGGAGAAAAATGGCGGAATTGAAGACTTTGATTTACCACGAGATGCTTGCAGAGTACGGAGAGGAGGAAATGAAATGGTCAGAGAGAGATGTCGATGGCGCTTTTTTTTACAACGCTTCCGTCGTTATGAGGGAAATGGTACTCGAAGACGATATACGAGTGGATGGAAGAGGTATGGATGATATTCGCGAGTTGCGTGGTGAAGTAGGTGTTTTCCTT